>NC_132890.1:21657578-21992578 GCF_030463535.1 Salminus brasiliensis | reverse complement strand
ATGAATGTTATTAGAGCTTCATTCTGGATATTAATATTATTAGAGCTTCATTCTAGATATTAATATCAGTCTGGTTATCAGTGGTAATAAAACTCCTAACTTCATAGTTTAAGGGTTTAATGTAAAGTGTGTATATGTGTGTGTGTGTATCTTTCAGAGTGTGCTGAACATGCAGGTCCTGCACAATGGCTATGTTGACCCTAATAACCTGGTGTTTGAGAACATCACAGTCCTCGGGGTGAGCACCCCTCCTACAGCGGTGTCCATCTCTGATGGTAACGTGGCCGTGGCTGTGCCAGAGTCCAGCATTCAGTACAACGCTGTGAAGAAGGTGAGTGTGTTTCACTGGAACTATCACGGACACCTGACCAGTTTATACTTACACCTACTCCGAAAGTGGTCAGTAAGTGGAAGTATAGGGTAGGTGTTTCTAATAAAAAGGCCGGTGTGTGAAAGTACAAAAGTAGGTGTTTGGAATAAAGTGGCCAGTGAACGGAAGTGCAAGTTCTGTGTTTCTAATAAAGTGACCAGTGAGTGAACATACAAGGGTAGGGGTTTCTAATAAAGTGACCAGTAAGTGAACGTACAAGAGTCTGTGTTTCTAATAAAGTTGCCAGTGAATAAAAGCACAAGATATGGGTTTCTGATAAAGTGGCAGGTGAACCCAGTCAACTTTCCTGTAGATGAAAACACAGAATGAAGGACTCTAATTCCTGGAAATCTACAGGGACATAGTGTAGGTGGGTGACCTTGTCTTTAATAGAAAGAAACGGACCTCTGCCGATTTTCCCTGTGAAATTACAACACATATAAAAACACAAATTTATTGTGAAGATTCATTCAGCAGACATACACACACACACCAGAATACAATGATAAAGGACATGTGTCAGCTTGCTGCCAGAGCTCAAGGTCTCTGTGGCTGAAAGTCACTACTGATGAAAAGTTTGGAATCACTTATTAATAATAGATCAAATTAGAGATGGACCGTTCAGTGTTTTTGGAGGCGATACTAATCACCAATAATCTTTCAGCTCCATCAATACCAATTGAGGGCGGGGCTGAATACCACATAAATCTTTCCCGGCAAACGTAATAATGCATCGTTGTGCAATTTTCCATCCATCGTCTTGAAACCAGCCACATTTAAAATGTATTTAAAACTCTGATCACCAGCTAAGAGAGTCTGTAAATTCCTGTTCCGAACTGGAGCTCAGAGTGTTAGTGTTTGCTTGCTCTGCTGATACTTACTGTGCTGGACTGAGTGATGTATGCCGTTAGTGGTGCCTTTACTCTGCTTCTCCCATGAGGCGCATTGCTTTCACATATTCTACAAATATCACAGTGTAATATTAAATATTTTAGTCAGATAAGATTAAAAAAAATGTTGCACTCAGAACAAATTTCAAAAATGGATTTAATCAGGTTCATATTGCGGATCATATGATATGACAAGCTCTCAGGATCGACTTGGGTTAAATTTCGGCTGACATTGATATATAGCCAGTTGGTCCTCAAATAATAATAATAATAATACTGTAACGTTAGTTTAAAACTGATACTACTGATTAGTTTTATTCTATTATTTATTAATAAGATTTTGAAGATTTTAATTTTTTATATAGTATTTGCATTTTAGTCAGGTGTTTAGTCAGGCACTTCAAAATAAGAGACATTATGGGCTTTAAATTATTAGAATATTAATGATATAAGATTCATTATGGATATTAATGTTTTAGAGCTTCATAATATTATTAGTATTAGATCTTTGTTCTGGATAATAATGATACTAGTACTTAATTCTGTATATATATATATATATATATATATATATATATATATATATATTATGGATGTTATTTGTAGTAGAAATTCATTCTGTGTATTAATTAAATCTTCATCTTGGATATATTCTACAGCCTAACGGACATTCTCAGTGATTGAAAGTCATTGAATGCTATGACGTTAAGTCTCAGGCATAGACTGGCATAATTGTATAAATGTATCTGTGTTTACTGAACACATTGATTCCAGGACAGTAGTGTATTTATAGACAAAAATACCATGATAAAGGACATGCCTTCTCCTGGAGCTCAAGGTCCCAGTGGAACAGCAGAATGTCTCCAAGGCACACGTGCAACATTAGTGTCGGACGGTCAGATTTACGGCAGGGTCTGTGAAAGAGGAATGGAGAAGAGACTTAAACACACCGATGTTTACCACATATGTCACCCACCTCCTTTAACTACCTTGTCTCCCGGTGTCCCTGCTATCTCCAGGGCAGCGGTGGTGGCTGCTGTAAATCTCTTAGATTGCTCCTGGGTTAGTCCTGTAACTGAACTGAGCCGTATGTGTGTGCGTGTGTGTCCTAGCGAAGGTTGTGTTATCCCAATGGGCGTTTTGGGGATGCAGCCTGGGACCCCAGCCACTAGGGGGCTCCTGCAAGCATGAATGCAAATTAACACATTTTTGTTTTTGGCTTATCGCTTGCAAACCTCCAAGCAAAAGAGTGTAAATGTAAATATTTTGGGGGGGATATGAATTTTTTGTGTTTACACTGAGGGTCTTAGTTAATTAACCAACCCATACATTAACCAACCCTCCCCCTATCACATAAAATGGGGAGGGTGACCTATCACCTCCTCTGAGACGTGTGCAGCTAGCCAGTGCCTCTTTTCCGAACTGTTGCTGATGCAACCAACACACTCGGAGGAAAATGCACCAGGCTCTGATGCATTGGCCGGCCAGCATTGGGCTGGAGTGATCTGCCTTCTACCCACTCTGGAGAGAGCATGGCCAATTGTCCACTCTCAGGGCCCCCGGCTGCCGATGGCTAGCAGCATGACCTGGATTCCTCAATCCTCTGGTCATAGTGACAGCGCCTTATTCTGCTGGACCAGTAGTAGTGTTTTAAACTAACCATGCAGTGTGGAGGATGTACGTTAGCGCAGCTAGCTCTCACTGTGCTCTCACATGCTATACATCCAACAAAATGGAGATTCAAATAATATTGGTCTAAATTCAGCCATACCCTATTTGCATTAAATACAGTCCCTAAATGGTTCTAGTTGGTCTAACTCACTGGGATCACTCTCTGGCAGGTCCTGTATCTGCGAGATCTGAGCCTGCAGCTGGGCAAGAGCTACACGGTCAAATGGGACTCGGTCATCTCTGAATTTGAGCGCTTCGACTGTTACCCTGAGGATGGCAGCAATGAAGAGAAATGCACGGCGCGGGGCTGCATCTGGCAGGTACACTACTTTAAATACACTACCATGTATCTGCCTGTCTGTCAGTCTATCTGTCTGTCTACCTACCTACCAATTTATTCATCCATCCATCCATTTACTTAACTACCCAGCCATTTTTATTCAACCACCCTGCCATCTATGCACCCAGTCCCTCCGTCCTTTTGTCCATTAACTTCACCATCCTTTTATTAAACCATTCATCCATAACATCATCTTCTTAACCAAGTATCCATGGTTATCTATCCATCCATCCATTTTGCAAAAAAATGCAATAACTTCTCATCAAATTTATAATAAAATATGTCTTCCATTCATTCTATCATCAATCTGTCCATCAATGCATCTTTCCATCCATGCTTCTATCCATTCATCCAATCATCAATCTGTCCATCTATCCATCGTTCCATATATGCTTCTATCCATTCATCCAATTTATTCTGACCTCAGACATTCCTGTATTTTTTTCCAGAGCTCAAATCTTGAAGGCGTGCCTTGGTGTTACTTTCCTGCGGACTACGGCTACACAGCTGATACCCCACAAGAAACCCCGAGTGGCTGGAGTTTTGATATTGTACGCAACAATCTGTACCCAATTCCCCGTATGGCATCCAGAGACATAGACACACTGCGGGTGGAGATCACTTACCTCAGCTCACACTCTCTGCGCTTTAAGGTAAAGTGTTTTTAAACAGTCTATGAGAAATGAGCAGCTATTAAAACAATAAATCAGAAGAGTTTAAAATTCAGATTGATGTTACTCAACAGCAACTAAATCTATGATAATGATGATGATTATTATTATTAGTAGAAGTGTTGTAGTATTATACATATACGTGTATATATATATATATATATATATATATATATATATATTAAGAGATTAAGAAATTAAGTTGCACCTATTGTAATCCTTTCTTGATAATAACACAGGATATGTATAATATTGTATATTGTATACATATAAGTATATGTATATAAGTATTACAAATGATCAACCTGAAAATGCAACAAATTCCCAATAAAGTGATAAGGTATTTCATTATTGATAGAAATGGTACCCCATTAACAATCAAGACCATGTATTGCATGATTAGGCAATTAATTATAATATTATAAAAAAAAAAATCATGAATAATAATTATCGATACCAATAAGTACCAATTCCTGCATTATATTTTATTATATAATTATTATTACATTACATTGTTTTGATGTTTGTTTTGCCACTCAGATTCGCTGCTTTTGCTAGCACTGTTTACAGTAAACATTGTATAACCTCTTATTCTAGCAGTTTGATCATTGATTTCTGAAGTAACGGTGCAGTTTGACTTTAAATGAAAGATCTTACAGATCTGCTATTGTTTAATTTCTCTAGATCTATGACCCAGCCAACAAACGCTACGAGGTGCCTGTGCCCCTCACATTACCCTCCACTCGAGAGACTGACGAGGCCAAGAGGATGTACCAGGTTCGGGTGACTGAGAAACCATTTGGGATCCAGGTGGTTAGAAAGGCCACAGAGACTGTCGTGTGAGTGACTGTTTTACTGATCCTACATGAATACAAACTAATGTATGTGTGTTTTACCGTTTCCTGTTTCTGATCATTTGATTTATTATCTGTGTGTATGTGTGTGTGTGTGTGTGTGTGTGTGTGTGTGTGTGTGTTTGCAGATGGGACTCGTCACTTCCAGGCTTTACTTTCTCTGACATGTTCATTCAGATCTCCACTCGCCTCCCATCTCAGTATATCTACGGCTTTGGAGAGACGGAGCACACCAGCTTCAGACACGACCTCAACTGGCACACATGGGGAATGTTCAGCAAAGACCAGCCTCCTGGGGTGAGTGTTGGACATGTACAGGGTCATGGTCATACAATTACAGGCTGAGCAGCAAACAGAGCATTCAGTAAGGCCTCTGTACTTCAACCCTGTCACACTGTGAACTAGTGCTAATGTTTACTGAGATTGTTTATGGACTAATATCTCCTATTCTACTGTATACGGGTGTAAACTGAGGTGGTTTATGGACTAACATCCCCTATTCTGGTGTATAGGAGTGTTTATTGAGGCTCTGTATGGACTAATGTCTCTTATTGTAGTGTATCTGAGTGTCTACCAAGGTGTTTTGGGACTAATATCTCATATTCGAGTACATAGCATTGTTTATTGACATGATTTATAGACTAATATCTCTTATTGTTTTATTGTCTTATTTAAGTGGATTATTCCCTAATAGTGACTATTCTAGTGTATAGAAGTGCTATTAAGGCAGCTTATGGACTAATATCTCCTATTCTAGTGTATAGCATTGTGTATTAAGATTCTTTGTGGACTAATATACTCTAATCAAGTATATAGGAGTGGTTATTGAGGTTGATTATTGACTAGTATTGCCCATTCTAGTGTATAGGAGTGTTTATTGAGTCTGTTTATGGATTAATATCTCATGTTCTAGTGTATAGGACTGTTTATTGAGTCAGTTTATGGACTAATATGTCTTATTGTAGGGTATCTGAGTGCCTTCTGAAGTGTTCATGGGCTAATATCCTCTATTCCAGTGTGTAGCATTGTTTATAGAGGTTGTTTGTGGACTAATATCTCCTATTGTAGTATATATTAGTGTTTATTGGAATTGTTTATGGACTAATATCTCCTATTCTAGTGTTTATTGATTTGTTTATGGACTTCAAGTGTATGGGAGCATGTAAGGAGGTAGTTTATGTACGCCTGTACATATGTACATATGTATCTCCTGATCCAGCGTATAGGAGTGTAGGTTTTTTATATATTATGCTCTAATATTCTACTGTGTAGAAGTATATTACTAATACTATACTACTGGGTGTCAGAATTTCACACATTTCTCTCTCGTCTCTTATATGCCACATCCTGCCAATGAGGTCTGTCACTGCAGTGTGCAGTGTTTGGTCAGAATGTCATCCTCATCAAGAAAATAAAAGTCAAAAATCTGGTCTCACATGTTGTTCAGTGTGAAAGAATCAGTGTCCAGAAAAAAACACCACAGCAATGACAAACTTGTCCATTCTTAGTGTGCTACCTTAACAAGAGTTGGTACAAAATGAGTTTGACATTTTGATGTGTGTGGGGAAATGTTTCTAATGAGGCAGATGGAAGAAACACCACAAGACTCCACTTGCGTGCCGCATTGATATGAGAGGCTCAGCCTGCCCTTCTGATCCCAACTGTTTATTTGTAGTGACATCACTCTCACTCTCGGGTTATAATTATTTGTGAGTTTAGGTGGAATATACAGATTTTTCCATTGATCATTGTTCTGGGCTGAGATTTGTTCGGATGACCTTTCAGCCCCATGAGAAAACTAGATAATGAAGCAAGACAACATAACACAGCAGATATTTCTCTGGATATATTGCTGTCTGATATGTAGTGCCAGTCAAAATTCTGATTTTATTTTTTACAGTTTTTTCTTATTATAATATAATGGAATATTACATTTTAATATGTATTATATATATATATATATTTTTTTTTTTTTTTTGTTTGGTTTTTTTTTTTTTTTCAGCTTAGTATACGCCGATCAGACAGATGCCACCGGTTTTAACATTAAAACTACCAACATATAGGGAAGTAAAGTATTATCTGATTCCGGTGGCATCTGTCAATGGGTGGATATATTAGGCAGCAAGTGAACAGTCAGTTCTTGAAGGTGATGTGTTGGAAGCAGGTAAATGAGGAACCATAAGAATCTGAGAGCCCATTTGTGATGGCCAGACAACTGTTTCAGAACATCTCCAAAACGTCAGGCAGGTCTTGTGGGGTATTCCTGGAACACAGTGGTCAGTACCTACCAAAAGTCTTCCAAGGAAAGACAACAAAAGCTGACTGATGCTCATGGAGACCCCACATCACAACTTACCAGCCTTAAAGGATCTGCTGCTAACATATTAGTGCTAGGTGCCACAGGACACCTTCAGAGGTCTATGTCTATATAGATCGGGCCATGGTAGCCCATGGAAAGTTCCTGTTCCACATGGTGACCCATTTTACTGTGATCAACATGGACACTCACAAAGTACCCTAGTTAAACAAAGGGCCAACATTTCTGAAGACATCACTGGTGAGATGTTTTGAAAGCTTTTATATGAAGAAACATCCATTCAATTAACTGTTAATTGGTTCTGCTGTTCCTGATGTGCGTAAAGTAGATGTGTCATGCCCGTTTCTGAGCCACGCTGAGATTGTTAGACTGTAATTTCAGGTCAGGCTGTGTGTGGAGCAGGTGTGAGTGTGAGGACTGGTGAGATTGAACTGGTTAAATTGAACTGGGGTGGTTATTTATCCCTGTGTGCCAGTATAAAGTGCCTCAGCGCCTAATTGCTTCAGACATGGACACAGCATCCCTGATGTGGGCCTGAGTCATGTACTAGCTAATTACTGCAGTTGCTTTCCTGATTAAAGCTGCTGTATTAATACCTGATCCACAGGGGACACTAAGGAATGTGCTGTGACAAGTGCATACTGCAACCCCCCTTACTTCGAGTGTTGCCTATCATCTGAAACATGCTTGAGTGTGAATTGTGCTTCTTCATGAAAGTTTACTTTGCTATTAAGCTGGTTCAGACTTAGATTGTTTATTGAGGTGTTTTTTGGACTAATATCTTCTTGTGTAAAAGAACATTTATTGAGGTTGATTACAGTCCAGTTTTCTTCTATTCTAGTGAATAGGAGTGTTTAGTGAGGTTGAATATGGACTAATACTGACTATTCTGGTGTATGTGAGTGTTTATTAAGGCCATTTATGGATTAATATCACTTATTCTAGTGTATAGGAGTGTTGAGGTCATGTGAGGACTAATATCATCTACTTTAGTGTATAGGATTGTTTATTGAGGTCATTTATGAACTAATATCTCATATTCTAGTGTATCAGAGTGTTTATTGAGGCCATTTATGGACTAAAGTGTCCTATTCTAGTGTATAGGGGTGTTTATTGAGGTCATTTATGAACTAATATCTCATATTCTAGTGTATAGGAGTGTTTATTGAGGCCATTTATGGACTAATATGTCCTATTCTAGTGTATAGGAGTGTTTATTGAGGTCATTTATGGACTAATATCTCCTATTCTAGTGTATAGGAGTGTTTATTGAAGTCATTTATGGACTAATATCTCCTATTCTAGTGTATAGGAGTGTTTATTGAGATCATTTATGGACTAATATCTCTTATTCTAGTGTATAGGAGTGTTTAGTGAGGTCGTTTATGGACTAATATCTCCTCTTCTAGTGTATAGGAGTGTTTATTGAAGTCATTTATAGAGACTTTTGTTCTAGTATTTATTTATGTTGTTTATTGACTACTGTCTCCTATTCTAGTATAGATGCACATTATTGGCTGCTATGTTCAATTGTAGTGTATATGAGTGTTTATTGAGGTTGTGTATGGACTAATATCTCCTATTCCAGTGTTTAGAAATGTTTACTGAGGTTGTTTATGGACTAATATGTTCAATTCTAGAGTGTAGAAGTGTATATTGATGTTGATTCTGGACAAATAGCTCTTATTCTTGTGTTTCGGAGTGTTTATCGAGATTTAAAGGTTAATATCTAACATCCAATCGAACGTGTACTATGCTACAGAGCTTTTGTTAGACTGTTTGAGTTTGAGTTTGAATTGTGCTTCTTTTGAGGTTTACTTGCTTTCTAAAAGTTAACTTTTTTTAAATGAGATTTTTCGGCAAACTGTTGTGGAGGCCTCAGTGAAGAGACGAAGTCCTGGGTGCGATACATGGCTGTGTGCGTTGTTGTTTATGGTGGTGACAGTGATGAAAGTGCGCTAAGGAGCCGCTGCGGAGCGGATTAGGCTGATTTATTCGGAGACAGTGACGCTCCAGCACGGGGCATATTGCAGCCAGTCCAGCTCACTGACTCCTGTCAGTGCTGTCAGCCCCCGTTAGCCAACATGCTAACAACCTCTCCGTTGCTCACTCCATCACACTGCAGCTAAGCACTGAGAGAGAAAGAAAGTGAGAGAAAGTGAGAGAAGGAGATTGGGAAATGAGAATGAGAAATATGGGAGGAACGATAGAAACAGAGAAGGAAAAATATATGTGTGTTGTTTATGTGATGGACAAATGTAGGCTGTAAAAATTTCAATTAACTCTCTCTCTCTCTCTCTCTCTCTCTCTCTCTCCCAACTCTGCAGTATAAGATGAACTGTTACGGTGTCCACCCGTTCTACATGGGCTTGGAGACCACTGCCCACGCCCATGGAGTGCTCCTGCTCAACAGCAACGCTATGGGTGAGCAGACAACACACACAGCATACACCTGTTGGTTTTTCTATTCTTGATGGCAATTCACACCACACCAATGCATGGACACAGTTTTTATATTTGTAGATGACATCTACTAGATAGAATCCTGTTGTTTAGTGTGTACTAGAAAGTTGTGTCCTACAAATGACCACTCAAAACAAATGCATGAACTGCACTTTACATAGATGACAGTAGCATTTATTAGTTTAACTTTGAAATGCTTAAAGCCCCTGTCTTCTCATATTCATGATTCTCTTTCAGTTATTATTTATTGTTGTTGTGATGAATTTACTCTCGACTGGCTGGGAAAAAAATGAGAGATTTTGGCCAAAATGAAAGATGCGACCAATCACGAAGCAGTTCAGGAACTGAACCTACGCCAAAAATACAAAACAATTCAAAAATACAATTAGAGACTACAATTATATGTTGATGATGTTCTAAGACTAAAGAAGTGAACAAATCCTTTACAGTAAATATGCTGTTTTATAATATCAATTACATAAATATATAATATCAAGTGTGTACATCCAACATTTGACATTATTGAAATGTTGGGGCCCAAACTTTTGCATATGACTGTATATGTCTATATAATGACTATAAGGGTATATATAGTAATATGGCGCAAAATACTCAGGAAATTACAAATATTACCGCCTTAGTAGAATCTACCCAGGATTTTGCACCTGTCCAGGTGTGTGGTCAGCTAATGAGGGTTTCTTCATCCTCCAGTGTTTGACCGCTGGTGCTGCAGTCAGCAGGTCCTGCGAGATCAGAGATGATGTGATGTTATTTACAGGAAAAAGCTGTGCCGGGGCTTTGCGGGATGAGTAATTACATTTCTAACAGGACGCTCCTCTGCTGTCTCTGCATAATGATGCACATGGCTTTTTTTAGAGCCCTTATGCATTCAGAACTGCTTCTCAGAGCTCTCACACGCACACACATACACACACACACACACACTTAGACGCTTTCTCTCCAAGTTGAATAAGTGAGCGTCTCGAACTTGCAGCAGGGGGATAACTTTGGGTGTCTGCAGGTAAAGGTGGAACATCAGAGTAGCTTCCAAACACAATGAAAGCGACTCGCTGTTCACACGGCACGCTGAGACACTCCAAACTCCAGCCTTGATTTGTTTAGTCTGCTTTAAGAGTCGGTCGCTCTTCTACACTCAGCTGAATGGGCTGCAGCGAAGTGCGAGGTTCCCTGGAGAATAACAATAGAAAAAGCTCTGGATGTTACTGTTTAATGTAAATGCAGACATAGCCAGACAGATACTCTATAAATGATACTTGCTCCTCCAGAGTTTCTTGTGAAATCAAGGGTATTAAAAGGGAGTTATTAGGGAATTTAATACTGGTATTATTATTTCTTCCTTTGGTATGTAGGTAATTATATGTTTCTGTGCACCTTCTGGGCACCTAAGCGCAGATAAAGCTAAACATAAATGCAGTGAAAATCAACAAGAATTTTCTCCTGGATGCCCCCAGCCAGTGCATAGATGTGTTCAATTCCATCATCAGCTCACCTGATTTAACACCATTAAGCTCTGATTTACCAAACCAGGTGTTGGATGATAGCTATGAATAATACTAGACTCCCATGAGTTAAGCTTTGGAGATGTTTTAATGAACACAGTGTTGTAAAACCACTACATTCTGTATGAATGTCAGTGTCTAATATCAGTGTTTTACTGAGAACACAGTGGACTCTGAGTGGTCCAGCGGAGTAAAGCCCCATGTGAGCCAAGGATCACTTGATCGAATCTCGGGTTATGCCGCCTGCCATCAGCATTCGGAGGACTCTCGGGTGGACTCACTCACACCCCACCTCACTTCAGTGTGTCTGCTAACCGAAGCATCAGAGCTGGGTACCCTTCACTTTCCTCTGAGCGTGTTGGTTGCTTGGTGATGTTGCATCAGCACCAGCTTGAGGAAGTGGCTGGTTGAGCATGTGTTGGAGTAGCAGGTGAATACTACTGAGTGTGTTGGGTAATGGGCTATCTATAACTGGGTTGATTTTTTTTTTTTGGGATGTTCACTTCTGTGGCTTATTATTTTAGTTTGAGACATATTTACCTGAAGTTAGTCCTAGATGTTTTATTGCGCAAAATAATGTAAGCTAAACCAAACTATATATTTATATATTTTGCTGCTAAATGTTATTTTGCATTGCAGTATATTTTTTTCCAATGGCTATATGCAATAGAAACATGTCCCATATGTGTTATATATCCTTGCCATTGGGCAAAAACCTTCAATTTACAAAACTTGCAACTTTACAGGAGAAAGCTAATGGAAGTAAATGTAAAATGATTCAGGCCAATAAAAAATATTTCTATTGGTCCATTCATCTTGAAATTTGGCACAATGTAGAGAACAACAGGCAGATTCAGATGAAGTGAAGATGCCAAAATTATGTATATAGTATGTTCATCTACATTACACATCTTACATTACACAACTGTACTTACATGTATGTATTTTTAGATGTGACTCTGCAGCCAACCCCAGCCCTTACCTACCGCACCATCGGGGGCATCCTGGACTTCTACATGGTGATGGGACCCACTCCGGAACTGGTGGTGCAAGAGTACACTGCGGTGAGTTGTGTGTGTGTGTGTGTGTGCGCGCGCGAGTGTTGACTGAGTACACTGTAAGCAATGAGGCGGAGAGCTCCCAGCTGCTAAAGCTCATCAAGCCAGGGACATTGTGTGGGCACACGCTCACAAACACACACTCACATACACACACTCACGCGCACACAGACACACAAGCACACACCCATGCACATAAATATTTATTTAAAGCCACATAATGACGAGGCAGGGGCAAGCAGAAGGGGCCGCTGCAGAAGATTGTTTTTTTTTACTTACTTTTGGGCTCAACTTGTGTATTTTGGTCTGACAGATGATTGGCCGACCAGTTCTCCCAGCTTATTGGTCACTGGGATTCCAGCTCTGTCGCTATGGCTACGCCAATGACCAGGAGATTGAGGATCTGTATCTGGACATGAAAAACGCCAGTATTCCTTACGTAAGGCCATCATACACTCTTTTTCTGGTTCTGTCCTATTCACTGTGTAGTGGACTACTTTACCAAAACAACATACCCTAGTGGACTGATAATACCCATAATGCATGGCGTTGTGTATAGTGAAATGGGTAAATGTGTATACTTTATGAATTATCTAAAGATTATTATCTACAATCCATACAATGATGTTCTATCCAGTGTTCCACTGTAGAGAATAGAAAGTAGGAGTCAGGTTCCCTGCTTCCCATAATGCTGTAATGTGTAGGTAATAGTAATTAGGGGGCATACAATAATGTTCTTTACAGTGTTCCAATGTAGGCAATAGTAATTAGGGGGACCTGATTGTGTTCTCTATAGTGCAATGTAGGAAATTGTGATTAGGGCACATGTATAGTAGTAGTGTTTTATGAAGTGTCCCAATGTAGGGGACAGTGTTTAGGGGGACATACAATGGTGTTTTATATAGTCTTCTAATCTTGGGAACCATGATTAGGGGTTATAAAAGTGCTCTATACAGTGTCGGAAATAGTCATTAGGGGCCGTATACAGTAATCATGTTCTATATAGTGTTCCAATCTAGGGAATAGTGTCTAGAAACAAAGTAATGGTGTATATAGTTTGCTCCTATCTAGAGAACATTGATGAGGGATGATACAGTGGTGTTCTATATATTGTTCATATGCAGAAATTAGTGATTAGGGACCACATAATGGTGTTCTACATAGTGTTCCAACATAGGATAGAGTGAGTAGAGGCTACGTATGGTAATAGTGTTATATATACTGTCCAGATCTTAGCAGTTATGTACGTGTAAACTTCCCTCATGTTTCAGGTGGTAATAACTTCAGGTTCCTGCAGATGGTGTTGCACGGGGAGGATTGGGCTATACATACTTGTGGGGTGAGCGACAGGATTCATAGGTTGAGAAGAGGAAGTACAGTGCAGTAAATATCTTGTGCATAGTGTGAAGAAAGTAGCTGAATTTGTAGGTGTATCGAATTGTACTATTATACGGGTCTACCAGCAGTGGCAACAATCCCAGTGTACAGCAAATTCTCAGCAGACGTTCCACTGCATGTGAATAAAACTTCAAAGCTTCAATTCAGGCAAGACTAGTGTCTCGCAATGCAGTCAACGCAGGTCTTCACCACCAAGTTCTGAAGGAACACTTCACAGGAAACTGCTTACTTACTCACTTCTGCTCAAGAATGACACGAATGTTCTGTACACTGTGATTTTGACACTGCTGATAGAGCTGTATGACCATACACTTCGATATACCTGGAAATTCAGCCACTTCCTTCTCACTATGGCCTTTGGCATGCCTAAATGCAATTAAATGCCCAATCAGGTTCTTTGGATGTGATAATGTTCTTAATGATGTTAATGAAGTTAATAAGCAGACATTTACAGACATTTAAAATACCATTTGACCACAAAAAGATTAGAGATAATTCAAGATCGATAGATAGATAACTTGATTAATCCCAGAGGGCAATTACAGCAGCACAGAAGTACAAGTACAATGAAGACAACAAGCCTTTTACCCACTGTTCCCTTTGCACCCTGTAAAACATACTCTACATAATTCTGTTCTCTATCTTTAGCACCTCTACCCCATTCCCGCCCCATTTCTATGAATAATGCCAGTGTTCTGCGGCCTGCTCACATCTCGCTGATTACTGTAGCTGATTGTCCAGAACTTTCAAAGTCACCAAGCTGTTCGGGCCTTCATAAACAGCCCGGTGTCATTAATGCACCTGTGGTAAATGTTAATATGTAAACTAATCAGCTCGGCGGCTAACAGTAAGTGCAGAGAGATGGGAGGCTTTATGGCCATTTGGCTGAGGCTCAGTGTTCAAATCTGTGGCATTATTGCAGCTGATAACAGTGAGTCACCTGTCCATGAAAGTGTCAACAGACCATAAACAGGCTGACACAAGGCTTCGTTCAGGACTGAATGGACATGATAAATAGAAGAAAAAATGGAAAATAGGAAACTAATCAGTGCAAAGCATGGTCATAGACCTCTACCAGTCTCTCTCGTACAAACCTAAAGGCCCAGGATGTCTGTAATTAGCCTCCAGCTATTGTGAATACGTCTCATTTGCATTGCTGTCAGATGATGGAGTGTTTTCCGTGCTTTTGTACCCCTCGCAGGACGTGCAGTACGCAGATATTGACTACATGGAGCGTCAGCTGGATTTTACACTGGGCGAGGACTTCCAGGGCCTGCCCGAACTGGTGGACAGAATGAGGGCCGAGGGAATGCGCTTTATCTTCATCCTGGTACGGCAGCGTTACTTTCCAACCTCCTTTTCTTTCAGTTAGAAAACGAGGCCATGGCTCCTGTCCTCCTGGCAGAGAGCTGTGGAGGAGATTGCTTTTTAATTTGCTTTTAATGACGGCGTGCACATCTCACAGACCGAGAGGTTAGAGGAGTGCGCTTTAGTGAGCCTGGCATTTAAAAAAAAAGTTTCATGGAGATGAATGCTGTGCGAGATACGCTATAAACAGATGGCCGCATTCGAAACAACATCATTGAAACAACATCAGTGAAAAAGTTTTTTTAAAGATCTTGTTTTCTTTGTAGGTTTGCAAACACTTAGCATTTTAAAGCCTAATCAGGTTTATTTAGATGAAGAATCTCACAGATGTAAATATTAGTGCCCATATTACTAGTGCTAGTATGAGAATAAAGCCAAAGACCAAGCAATTTCCCAACATGTTCTAATGGCAGCACTCAGACAATCCAGGTGTTTAACCCTTTAGCAAGTTCGGTCCCACCAGTGGGATTTGCTGTGGCTGGTCCTTGATTGGTACGGTCCCACCGGTGGAATTGGAACGTTGGAAAGTGACGGAACATTCAGCTTTAGTTCCACTAGTTCATCTAACCTGCTTCCCCCAGCAAACAGCATGCCTCTGCCAGTCATACTGGCCACATACTTGCTTCTTTACAATCCATTTGCTGGTTTATACCATTTTAAAGATATAAACAACGTAAAAGCTTTGCTGTGTGCTTTAATCTTGCAGCATTAAATCTACAGTGGGGAGAACAAGTATTTGATACACTGCTGATTTTTCAGGTTTTCCCACTTGCAAAGCATGTAGAAGACTGTAATTTCTATCATAGGTACTCTTCAACTGTGAGTGATGGAATCTAAAACAAAAATCCAGAAAAATACATTGTATGATTTTTAAATAATTAATTTCCATTTTATTGTGGGAAATAAGTATTTGATCATCTATCAACCAGTAAGAATTTTGGCTCTCACAGACATGTTACTTCTTCTTTAAGAAGCCCTCCTGTTCTCCACTCATTACCTGTATTAACTGCACCTGTTTGAACTCGTTACCTGTATAAAAGACACCTGTCCACACACTCAATCAGTCAGACTCCAGCATCTCCACAATGCCCAAGACCAGAGAGCTTTGTAAGGACATCAGGGATAAAATTGTAGACCTGCACAAGGCTGGGATGGGCTACAGGACAATAGGCAAGCAGCTTGGTGAGAAGGCAACAACTGTTGGTGCAATTATTAGAAAATGGAAGAAATGCAAAATAACGGATAATCTCCCTCGGTCTGGGGCGCCATGCAAGATCTCACCTCGTGGAGCATCAATGATCTTGAGGAAGGTGAGGAATGAGCCCAGAATTACACGGCAGGACCTGGTCAATGACCTGAATAGAGCTGGGACCACAGTCTCAAAGAAAACAATCAGTAATACTCTACGCCGTCAAGGATTAAAATCCTGCAGTGCACGCAAGGTGCCCTTCCTCAAGCCAACGCATGTCAAAGCCCGTCTGAAGTTTGCAAATGACCATCTGAATGATCCAGAGGAGGAATGGGAGAAGGTCATGTGGTCTGATGGGACAAAAATAGAACTTTTTGGTTTAAACTCCACTCATCATGTTTGGAGGAAGAAGAATGATGAGTACAACCCCAAGAACACCATCCCAACCGTGAAGCATGGCGGTGGAAACATCATTCTTTGGGGATGCTTTTCTGCAAAGGGGACAGGACGACTGCACCGTATTGTGGGAAGGATGGATGGGGCCATGTATCGTGAGATTTTGGCCAACAACCTCCTTCCCTCAGTAAGAGCACTGAAGATGGGTCGTGGCTGGGTCTTCCAGCATGATAACGACCCAAAACACACAGCCAGGGCAACTAAAGAGTGGCTCCGTAGGAAACATCTTAAGGTCCTGGAGTGGCCTAGCCAGTCTCCAGACCTGAATCCAATAGAAAATCTTTGGAGGGAGCTTAAAGTCCGTGTGGCCCAGCGACAGCCACGAAACCTGAAGGCTCTGGAGGAGATCTGTATGGAGGAGTGGGCCAAAATCCCTGCTGCAGTGTGTGCAAACCTTGTCAAGAACTACAGGAAACGTCTCATCTCTGTAATTGCAAACAAAGGTTTCTGTACCAAATATTAAGTTTCTTTTTCTGGTGTATCAAATACTTATTTCCCACAATAAAATGGAAATTAATTATTTAAAAATCATACAATGTATTTTTCTGGATTTTTGTTTTAGATTCCATCACTCACAGTTGAAGAGTACCTATGATAAAAATTACAGTCTTCTACATGCTTTGCAAGTGGGAAAACCTGAAAAATCAGCAGTGTATCAAATACTTGTTCTCCCCACTGTATATTCCACCTTAAAATAACGGCGCACTTACTTGCAGAAGCCCTATCTTCCACACATTTTAAGGTGGAACAGAATATTTCAGTAAAATATTATTCTCCACCTTCGTGCTTAAATGATCTATTTCGCCTTAAATGATGCAGAAGCTATGGTTTTCTGTGCGTAACTACGCTGTTCTGAGGTGGAATATACATTTATTAGTGTGAGATAAGCACTATGTGATTTTTTTTTGCATTGTTTATATCTTTAAAAATTATATTCTAAAGCATATTATATTTGTCAGATCCAGCGAATACATACATACATATATATATATATATATATATATATATATATATATATATATATATATATAGGCCTGGGGAGGAGGAGTTCATGGCATGGTCCCCAAAATTTAACTCCATTTAACTCCATTAAAACAACCTTTTTAACCCTAATGGATAAAAAGAGGATCGCTCACACATTTGTATACATTTGTGCTTTTTATTTTATTGATTTTAAAATTGTATTATTCCTGCTTTTTACACTTGTGTGAGTGGTTAAACTCTGTTTTCTGTTATATTTGTATGAACCTGAACAGTTATGTAGACTTTGATGTGTTTACTGAAGAAGAACAGTGAGAATCAAGCATCTTAAAGGAACACATGATGATCATAAACTGTTAATGTGTGTGCATGTTTTCAAATTCATGTTGGTGGTTGGTTTAGCATAGGAGGCAACAACACCACTTTCCTCTTGACAGACTAGGGACTGATTACATTGTTGGGCAACACTTCACTCTACACCAATACCAACCACCAATCTTGAGCAGGGCTCCTAACTCTACATCATCCTACAAGTGTAACTGTAATTCTGATGTAAGAGCTCTGAATCATATAATTGCTGTAAAGGTGAACGCCACCCTAACACAAGGTGAATTTTTAAACATTTTGTTGTTTACTGTGTGCTCAGGACCCAGCCATCTCAGGCAATGAGACCAAGCCGTATCCTGCTTTTGAGAATGGCCTTAAAGAAGACGTCTTTATCAAGTGGCCAGCTGAGCTGGGTGATGGCATAGTCTGGGGGAAGGTAGAGTATACAGTTTGCTTCAGTTTGATTGACTGTATTGTGACACATTATGAAGCAGGCACTGCTTGATTCAGTGCAACCTTTAAAATAAGTTCCCAATTTATAAAAAGAAACAAACAAATAAATTTGATTTTTATATTAGACATTTTTTTATTTCATACTAAGAAAGTACACTCATTGGTGTAAGAATAGTTTAAGCTACAATATATCGATTTTTTTTTGTTTTATATTAAAGGGCAGAAAATTTAGCTATTTTTAAGAAACAATGTAGATTAGTAGATATTTATAAACTTGCGATTTGTGGGTTATTGCAGTCACTGTGATTTCCTTTCTGGGATCAATAAAGTATTTCTGATTCTGGTTCTGAAACAAGAACATGTTCCATTTTTTTCATTTTGCACTTTTTATCATAATGTAAACATTTAACTAAGTTCACCTACCTGGACATTCTATTTGCAGTGTGTATTACACATAATATCTATATAAATTTCTTTTGTTTAAAAAAATAAATAGCCTGAGCAATTCATTTTAGCCCAGGATTATAAGCACCCTTTTTATAAGGAAATATAACATTTCACAATCCCTGCAGTTCAATCACCACTTGAAACATCACTGCCCAAGCAGGTGGTGCAGAATAGACGTTGACTCATCTTCTCCTCTCTTCTCTAACTTCCAGGTGTGGCCTGACTTTCCCAATGTCACAGTGGATGATTCTCTGGACTGGGACACTCAAGTTGAGGTAAAGCTGAGCTACTGGCTGTCCATCTGATCTCCTCCCTTGCTGTAATCAGTGAACAGAGACATTGATAGTCTCTTCATATGTTTTTTGGTAAAGCCTCTAGATGTTGGAATCATCTGTACAATGTGCTGTAATTGCACAGTCGATCGAGTCAGCTCCAATGATAGAGACGTGACACACTGTCATATGTCCAATCAGAGCACAATAGCATGAGGCTAGCTCATCATGCCTGACCTACTGCGGGGATAATCAGCTCTGTCTGTCTGTCTGTGTGTGTGCGTGTTTGTGTGTGTGTTTTATATATTTCCAGGCCAAAATTGGGCCTAACTTTGTCCAGAACTTTTTACACAGACTTTCTGCATTATGAAAATTATATTTGCAAGACCAATTTAAATAGCTGAACACAGCTAACAGAACTAATACTTTCTCCACATTTAACACACAATGACACTTTTAATGACCAAGCTCCCTCAGAAATATCCAACCACCTAAATACAACACCTAATAAGAGCACACATTTACAAATCAGGTGGAAAATCAAGGGCTTCATAAGTTGCATCAGGTGAGCTCATGCAAAGGTTTGTTGACTGTGGTATTTGACTGCATGTTAGAAATATATGTCAAGAAAGTTCAGAGAAGGTCAAAGTTAAAGGAACACTGGCTACACTACATGTGTAGAGTAAGAGTAAGCTATCACTGGCTGCCACCAGATACCAGAGGAGGCCAGCACTCAAAAACTGCAAAACACCTGCAGCAAGATTTGGGGACAGCAGGCACTGAAGTTTCAGTTTGCACAGTAAGCCACACACTAAGGTCCACCTGTACATCTCTACTGACCCAAAAGCACAAGAACAGTCGGTTCCAATCTGCTCAAAGCCACAGAGGTTTTGGGATTCTGTTCTGTAGCACGATGTAACAAAACTGGGACTTTCCAGGCCTATAGATCAGCAGTATGTCTGGAGGAGGAAAAATGAAGCATATGCTGAAAAGAACACTGTCTACAGTGAAGCATAATGGTGGCTCTGGAAATATTTTGTGGCTGCTTTCCTTCTTCTGGTGATGGAAACCGATGGCAAGATAGATTTAATCAAGGAAACCCTTCTGTGAGGAAGCTGAAGCCTGGTCCTCACTGGACCTTTCAACAAGACAATGATCCGAAGCATACGTCATTGTCCATCAAGGCTTGGTTTCAGAAGAAGTCCTGAAAGATTCTGAATCCTGGTAGATTCTAGACTTGAACCCCAGAAAAAATCTTTGGTGGGACTAAAGATCTAAAGATGATTGTCATGAAGGGGTCGAATAATTCGGAGACTGCAGCCGTCATTAAAAGTGGCATTTTGTGTTGATTTTGGAGAGAGCACTTGTTCTATTAGTTGTGTTGAGCTATTTAAACTGTTCTTGTTTGATCAATTTATCCTACTTTTTTTTAATAATTTGAATCCGAATTGTTATTTACAATGGGTCAGAATTGCATAAGCAATGGACCTATATAAATGATCCCATTGTAAGTCAAGTAAAGTCACCATTTCAAAAATACATCACATTCCCTAATCCTGATGTACTAAATGTACTAAATGTACTGAGGTACTAAATGTACTAAAATGTGCAGAAAAAAATAAATAAATTGTTTATTTACTACAAATGATGTAATCACCAGAAATACATAAATGTTTAGAAAATGATCAAGGTGTTACATTTGACCACGAGTTCCCAAACTTAGAAATGTACATATGTATGTTCTCAGATATTCAGGTCCTATGCAGCATTCCCTGATTTCTTCCGGAACCGTACAGCCGTGTGGTGGCAAAAAGAAATCTTCGACTTCTACACAAAAGAACTCAAGTTTGATGGCATCTGGATCGTAAGTTAAAAAGCAGTGCAAAGTTTCTCTTTCTCTGTAGCCTGCATGTGCCTTAGTCTACAGTCTACAGTTATTATTGTGTTTTACTGAATGTTTATGTACACAGTTTATAATACAATACATGGTCATTTAAATCTAATTGCATAATTACTTAATTAATTACACATGGTCATCAGGTACATGACCACATTTGTATTCACTCTACACATCAATGTGTTTGCCTGCCTTTTCCACACTATTTCGACATTTGTTTGAATGAGTTGCAAGTCAGTCATAATGCACATGAAGTTGCCAGTGTTAAGTGTGATAAGCTTGAACCCTGAGTAGTACCCTCGTTAATCAGATAGACATATGAAGGCTTAGGTCTGCCACTGTACTAAAGAGGCATGTGTCAGCACGGTGTCAGGACACACATGTAAAATGTCACAATCTGCTTGTTGACATTGGTTGCCATGACAGATATTAATGTTGTTGTGATTTGCTCTTATGATGTGTCCAGGACATGAATGAACCAGCCAGTTTTGTCCACGGCACAGTAGGAGGGAAATGTCTGGGCCCGGACATCTATGAAAACCCACCTTACATGCCACGTAAGCCATCATCAATGTCTTTCTCTCTCTTTCTCTCATTCACTGGCCACTTTATTAGAAACCCTACCTCGTGATCTCACTGACTGGCCTCTGTATTGGAAACATCTACCCTGTACCTCCACTCTCTATCCACTTTATTAGAAACACCTACCTTGTGCTTCCACTAACTGACCACTGTATTGGAAACCCATTCCCTGTGCCTCCACTCTCTATCTAGTAGCAAGGTGGAGGTAAAAGGGAGGGATTTTAAATAAATGGCCGCTGGGAAGTGACGAAGTGATGAAGACTAATAATGTATGTAAAATATTAAAGTTATCCCAATTGTATTTGACACAATATCAGGAAGGGTGAGCTAACTGAACATTCTGCACCATGATTGGTGAGGGTGGTGGGAGGTAGAGCAAGTAAAAAAACAAACAATGTAATTGGTTAATATAATTTGGTCCCACCCACTGGTGCTTGGCAATGTCACCAAAGCTCACAGTGAATTTCTATAATCAGTCCATAAAGCGCAGGCCACATTTTTTCTTTGCTTATATTAGCCAACAGTCACCTATCCTTCGGTTTGTTGAACAGCTACCTCTCAGGATGTAAGTTATGCGAATGTGCGTTTAGATGTTTAGAGGTATGAGTGGTCACACATATTCATCAGACCCCATATCAAATGTGCAGCAAAGCCAATGGACCGATTTGTTGCTGCCACAACTTGCTAACATTAACTCTGGTAACTAGCGCAACACCAGTCGCTTCGGCATACACTTTTTTTCCAACGTAAATAAGTGTGTACACTTTAGCGGCTGCAGTCCTTCAGTAGCATGGTTACATTTCAGGTGTGATGCCAGGTTGTATTTCTTTTTTATTTGTACTTTCAATTAGACTTTAAATGTCTTAAATTACTTAATTTTAGATTCTCTTTGTTAAATTATCACAATTTGATTTTATATATTTATATTTTATATAAATTAGATATTTTTATACATTCCAACATTGAGGCAAATCCCTGTATTTAGAAAATGAATAAGTAAAAGGGACTAAATGTGCCCTAAGTCATTCTAATGTGGATTCTAATGTTGATCCTCAGCTCTTGAGTCTAAGGAGCAAGGTCTGAACCACAAGACCCTCTGCATGAACAGTGAACAGTTCCTACCTGACGGCACTCCAGTCAAACACTACGACGTCCACAACCTGTACGGCTGGTCACACACCAAACCCACCTATGAGTGAGTGACTCCAGTTTATGCAGTTTATGTAACACTTTGTTTTATAAAGCATATCACTGTTGTCAGAAACAACAAACTTTGTATCTTCAAGAGTATCTTTAGAGAAGCAGAAAACTCATATTTTACGTTATTCAGATAAGTGTAAAGTAGATTCTATGCAATATACACCATACTTAGCCTTTCTTATTATTACATAACATTATATTACATAATCAGTGGTGTGAAATCGTTTAGAATTGCATTACTAGCTGCTAGAATACGGAATAAACAACGTTTTTGGACCCTGTTATGCAAACTAATGGGCATCTGAATTTAGATCTTATTAGTGTAGAAGTGACAACATCCAATAAGCATTTCATCCATTTCAGTAGGTCAGTTTGCATCTAATATTCTAAAGTGAATCTATAAGAATAAAATGCTGCCGGTTTTACACTAATAAGACATGGATTTAGGTAATAGTAAGAATTAGGCAGGTAGTAAGTAGGTAGGTATTTTAAATAATAACAGGTATTAGTGATATTCATAATGCATACAAATGTACTAATAACATAAAGTACATTTGGTGTCTGTAGTGCTTCTTTTACACTGGAGATGCAAGTCTAATAAAGTTAACAAGCAATGGAAGCTTATGTACACCAATTAGCATCACGTCTAAAACATCAGTAATCCCTAATAGACTAGCATATGTGGTTTCTGACACTGTATGACTTATTGTTATCCAGGAACACACACTAAATCTAAAGAAGTATTCAGTCATTGTCATTGTTTTGGCTGATTGACTACATTTGGTGTGTGTGTGTGTGTGTGCATGTGTACCACAGTGCCTTGTTGAATGTGACTGGAGCAAGAGGAATCGTGGTGACCCGCTCCACCTACCCCACTAGTGGGCAGTGGGCTGGACACTGGCTGGGAGACAACAATGCCAGCTGGGACCAACTCTATAAATCAATCATAGGTACTGTGTGTGTGTGTGTGTGTGTGTGTGTGTGTGTGTGTGTGTGTGTATGAAGGGGTGGATTGGGCCTTCAGATGAAGATTTTTTGACAACAGACAGAGGACCAATAACATATTGCTGTGGTTATAATATTTTAGTTAATTGTTTATTTAAAATGATCTGATTTACAGATTAGGTTCTATTAGGTGAGTAGCAGATTAGATGATCACCTAATAGTACTTACCTTTTAGTATTTGGTGCTTACCTAATACTACTTGGTGCTCATCTAATACTATCTGGTGCTTACTTAATACTATAGTTAGCATATAAATTAAAGTATAAAATAATTATTTTAGGTAATCATTTTACCTAAAAAAATATATGAATTTCCCTTCCTATCCACAGTCCAGGTTGTGCACTGGATTATTTTCCTAAAAAAATTACACAACGTCCCTTGAGAGGCTTCGTAGAAAAGTACTATACATGTGATAGAAATAAAATCTAGTTGAATCTAGTTGTAAATGTAATGAAATATTTGACCTACTTGTGGGCAGCAGGCTGGACACTGGCTGAAAGGCAATAATGCCAGCTGGGGCCAACTCTACAAGTCTGTTATTGGTGTGTGTGTGTGTGTGTGTGTAAGAGAGAGAGAAAGTGTATGTGTAAGCTAAAGCTGTGTGTGGGTGTTAAGATGAATGATGTTTTCTGTACATTAGTGCGGGAAACTGAATGCTTCTTTGTTCCAGTAAACACACATCTCAACTTGCCTAGACAAAGCTGCCTTGTTGAATATGCTCTCTCTCTACATCTCTCTCTCTCTCTCTCTCTCTCTCTCTCTCTCTCTCTCTCTCTCTCTCTCTCTCAGGCATGATGGAGTTCAGTTTGTTTGGTATCTCTTATGTAAGTGCCTTTGCCCCTATCTGCAGATATTGCTATTGATTTTTAGGCCTTTGTTTATTTCCTATTAAACGCATGTTTCGGGCTGAAGGCAGTGTGTTATGCAGCTACTACGACGGTACCTGCTTCATTTGCTAAAGTTAGGCCACCGGCACTCCGAGCTGTGTTGTAACAGAGCTCTGTAATTGAGCGCACTTGTCTCCATCTTTCAGACTGGAGCGGATATTTGCGGATTCTTCAACGCGGCAGAATATGAGATGTGTCTGCGCTGGATGCAGCTGGGAGCTTTTTACCCATACTCCAGAAATCACAACGGCAAGGGCAACATGGTGAGAACACACGCATACACACACACTCTGCATCATACTTGAGCAAATAACTCTTCAGATGTCTCTGTGTCAAATACAGCACACTGTCTAAGTGGAAATGTCGATATACAAGATACATTCAGCTATGACAACTTCATACACTTCAGTTTATGTTTATTATCCATTGGACCTAATTCTAACCCTCATCCTGGTCCTGATCCTGACCCTAACTTTAACTTCAATCTAAAACCTAATCTTAATCCTAAATTTAACCCAAAACCTTATCCTAATCCTCACCCTGGCTCTAACTCTGAGGCATTCATTCTTTGGCCACAATCCTGACCCTAACCTTAAATCCATCCTAAATCCTTTATACTCACCCTGGCCCTAATCCTGACCCTGACCTTACCCTCAACCCTAGACCCTAATTTTAACCCTCACTCTAGCCCTTATCCTGACTCTAACCTTAACCCAAAACCTAATCCTAACACCAACTGCATCCACAAAACCTAACCTTAAACCAAATCCTCACCCTGACCATAATCCTAACCTTAATCTCAACCCAAAACCTAATTCTAACCCTAAACTCAACTCAAATCCTAATCCTCATCCTGGCGCTAAATCTGTATTCAGCCCTAGTCCCTAGTCCTTAACCTAACCTTGGCTCAAAACCTAATCCTAACCTTTATCCTTGTCCTAACCTCAACCCAAATCCTAACTCTTACTCTGGCCCCAATCCTGACCCTAACCTTAAATTCAGCCCAAAACCTCTTACCCTGGCCCTAATCTTGACCATAACGTTACCCTCAAGACAAATCCCTTATCCTCATCCTGGCCCAAATCCTGAGCCTTACTTTACCCTCAACCCTAGACCCTAATTCTAACCTTAACCCAAACCCTAACACCTAATCCTAGCACCAACCTCATCTACAAAACGCAATCCTAACCTTCACCCTGTCCCTAATCCTGACTTTAACCCAAAACCATAACCCTGGCCCTTAACCTGTCCCTTAACCTAAAACCTAATCCTAACAATCCTAGCATGACACAAATTCTTTAGAAACACATGAAAACACCACACAAATGGCATTGCACACAAGTCTGTGCGTGTGTGTGTGGGGGGGGGGGTTATGTGGGGTCATGCTAAGTGAAAAGGGTCTCCCATGCAGGGCAGTGAGTGATGTCAGAGCTCAGCGGTCAGCTGTGTTATCAGGTATTTGCTGTGGCATTTGTTTAAAAAGTGACCTTTGTGAGTGCTGGAACACGTCGCAAAAATCCAATAAAGCCCGGAGTGTGAGGATCGATGTGGCCAGGGCTGAATTTCCTCATCCGGCAATGCCGCAACTTCATTGCTGACGGGGAGACGGGGGCATAATTGAATTTTCAAGGTGATCTGAGCCCCCCCTCTCGATTCCAATCATTTAATAATGGCTTGCAGATGGATGTTTAAACAAGAGAGAGAGAGATTAAAACACAAACAGCCCGCAAACGTACAGAGGCCAAACCACCGGACGGAGGTCACTGACAAAACACGCTGTCAATGCTCTTCTCACATTACAAACCCTGAGCAACAGCAGCTGAGAGCTGTGAATGAGATACTGCCTTCAAAAGTTTGGAGACACTTAGTATTAAAAAAGAAACATTGGAGTTATAACATATTCAGAGAGAAGGGCCACACTCTGAACTCCTCCTGGCTCTAAAGCCCCTTATGTAACCATGTTTCTCAGTTCAGCTCCGCATTGAACAAATGTTGTACTCACCTCCACCCAGTCTCCTCTCTTCCTTCCATCATGTACCACACCAGGGGGAATATTCTCAGAGTCCCCCGGTTCCATTTCTGGGTGTGGGCCGCAATGACAAACTATAAATTATAGGTGCTCTTAGGTTGGTATACTGTTTCATATTACTCACTGATTAATTCGTAGTGGATTCTGAATAATTCATAGTGGATACTGAACAATTCAAAATGGATACTAAATACTTCATAGTGGTATTTCGTATTGAATTATTAACAGTAGATACTGAGTAGTTCATAGTAGATGCTAACCAATACTGGATACTAAATAATTCATAGTAAAAACTAAATGATTCATAGTACATTTTAAATAATTCATAATAGACACTGAATATTTCATAGTACATATTTAATAATTTATACTAGGTACTAAATACTTCAAAGTAGAAAATAAAATATGAATAATTAAATGGGGTTACTACATAATTCTTGGTAGATACTGAATAATTTATATTGGATAAATAAGACGCTAAATAATTAGAAGAAAATGCTAAATAATTAGATAATTAAGTACATACTAGATAGTAAATTATAAATCCCATAATAAATACTAAA
This sequence comes from Salminus brasiliensis, assembly GCF_030463535.1. Lineage (NCBI taxonomy): Eukaryota > Metazoa > Chordata > Actinopteri > Characiformes > Bryconidae > Salminus > Salminus brasiliensis. Next base: position 21,965,370 of record NC_132890.1, on the reverse strand, counting down.
TCTTTACCAAATAGTTACCAAATAGTTCATCATAGATACTGAATAATGTTTTAATAATAGTTACTTATTAGTTCATAATAGACATTGAACAATTTAGCGTAGTAGCCACTGAATACTTAACTAGGCTGTGTAAACAGCAGCGTTTCACTAGTAGTCCCTTGTTTTGCCGACTCATATTGTCTCATCTGACCCAGACTAATAGAACCTTCCCTTTCCACATACTATAAACCATACACATTTATGCAGACACTCTCAATGACAGCCCCAAGAACACAGCGTCCTTTCCCACCCTGTTTGTCTCCGCTCACCCTCTCTCTGCTGTAATTACCCCACCAACATATCATTAGCTGTAATGTGGCTATGCTAGGAAGCCATTTGTGGGCCAGAAGCAGTCAGGAAAATAAAAGGTCATTCAGACAGACACGGATGCTGCTCAAGATGGAGTGCATCAGGGAGAGAGGGAGATAAAGAGAGTGAAAGAGAGTGAAAGAGAGAGAAAGAGAGAAAAAAAGGAATGAATTAACCATAAAAAGGAAAAACTAAGGCAAATCTACCATCTCAGACCTTTATCTGTTCAGATTAGTAAACCTAAAGGCATGTCGACATTGAAGACTCTTGTACTGGTAGACACCTTGTGTTCTTCCATTAAAACTGTTAAAAATAACAGTTTTAATAATACAATCAATACATTTCTAATACTGTAAACAATACATAGTATAGAATATGAACATTTCCTGCAATTATTACTATAAATTTTTTTTTTTTTCATCCAGAACTCTGAATACTATGTAGAGTAATACTACAGTTTAGTTAGCGAGAAAAATAATTCATTGATTGACTAAAAAAATATATGAGATAATCTGTATATCTTTAGTTGTGTCTTACATTAAAATCCTATATATAAATGAGCCAAAACATAAAGGATGGAAGAACCATAAATAACCATGTATATAAATAGAAATGTGTAAATAGTTTGAAGAACCTGAACATCAAGTACAAAAAGATTCTGTAGACCTTTAAAATGTTCTTCATCATATACATCAAATATTCTTCTAAGTAAAATATTCAAATATTCTTCTAAGGTTCTTCTAAGGCCTCTTTTTTCACTGTAGGGCAGAATGGTTGTGAGGGTAACCGTTTCAGTGGTTCCAGGGCAGAGCCTAGTTTTCTCAGCACGGTTAGCTAACCGTACTTTGGCCACAGAACTGTTCAATGGGAGGGCTTAATGACGTAGGGATCGACTGATTGGCTACATATTTGCTTCATCTATGTGCCACTAGATCCTGGGTCCTTTATATTTCCAGTACCGGAAGTGGCAGAGGCTGTATAGTTGTCCCATTTTAGCACTCTTTAAGAGCTCGTCCAGCATTGCCAGGGCGACATTGGCATAGCCCATCCATTCCAACAATGTGGAAACCAGCATTACCTTTTATCAACTTTAATGTCAGGACCACAGCTATATTTGTCTGTTTTCATAGTGCTAACTGCACGCCGAAGTATTATTTGGCATACTACCTTTATTAGGCATAAAATGGCCTCCTTGCCATGGTTTGAGACGAGGGTGATCTATGCATGCAGATTACACGATTCTAACAGATGAATTACGGCAGCATAATTATTATGAGGTGCTGTGCACAACCTGGTTCTGATTTAGCAACAAAGCAAATGGAAAAAGAAACCATAACCGGTCTAACAGTACAGTGCTGCCTTAGTAACCATTTGGCCCTGCAGCAATAATACTTCATAAATGTAGTACAAGTAATTAAGTAGCACGTATTCAAAATAATTAAGTATGAAGTATTTTAAAAAGTTAATATCGTCACTCCCTGAGATCGATAAGTAAGAGTAAAGACAGGCGAAAAGTGAGAGGGAAAGCGTTAAGTTAGGAGAGGTTGAAAAATACAGATTGGAAGGCAGAGAGGGGGAGGAGAGAGATCACCCTGTTGCCTCCTAATGTCTAGCGGAGTCATTTGCTGGTGTAAATTTGCCCATCGATACACGGTGCCCGGGAGAGGGATGCTGCAGCTTCAGACAGGCCTGTTTTTCTCCCGCTGTTGCTGGCGAAAATGAGGCGCCTTCAGAAGGCTGCTGCAGGCTCGTGGGTGTCCTTCCATCACATTAAGTTCAGCACTAATGGAGTCAGAGACCCAGTACATTTGGAATAATTCAGCCTTTTGTTTGAGAAAACCGGTTAGCCCTCAACAGGGGGAAGGTCTCCTCCATTCAGCCGCCGTAATGTGGAAATATGAGACCCATTATGTTGCCGTAAAATCTGTTCTCTCTGGGTAGAAGTGCAGGAGAAACTCTGAGCCGCAGAGGCCAATAGATCGGCAGAGATATGGATCGCCCAGAACATAATAAATAACTTGTGCGACAAAGGAGGTTTTCAAAAGCTGCCAGGAACCGTGTCCAAGTGCGGCTAAATGCTTCAGTTGGGTTTGAGCATGCTGAGCCGCTCCATATGTTTGGCGAGGCCAGTGATCAGAGGCAGGTGTGGGAAGCTTTGACTGAGTCGTGAGCACTCAGAGAGGTTGGACGGGATGCAGTCAGGTAAATAATTTGTGAACTTTTAAAGTAGGATATTGGCTTTTTGTGAGCGAGAGAGTGGTGTTTTGTTGCTTGTAGGGGTTACAGCTGATTCTGAGCTGCTTGTCAGGCAAACCCCGGAGTACGATGCTGTACGAGTCCAGGTGCCTGATACACAGCCGGGCCTAACCTCTGTTAAACCAGGATGTATCTTGGTGGTATTGCTGTAAAGTCTGTAGGAATTGCATAGAAGAGCAAGGCTCTTTATAGCTAAATAGAAATGGACTACACTACACCTAAATGGTTCCTGGCAGGAATGTAAGGTTGTATAAGACAGATCTAGTTTAGAACCGTTACATTGTCCATGTATATCCCTCTATTAGACCACATATATATCTTCATTTTCTTCAATAATCTTGATGAAATTTACAATTTAGAAGCTAATTTAGAAGCCTAACAACTTTGTAAACTATTGAGTAATTTGCCATTTATAAATGGTTAGGATTATTTCATCATGGCGGTCGTGCTGGATGTTTTGCTGTGTCATCTCAGCACAGTCACCTTTGTGGAAATGTGTGAAAACCGCCTCCCTATTCACCCTCATTGCTTCCTAGCAGCTTAACACAAAATCAAAGTATCTCACAAATCAAAGGATCACACAAAGATCCACCAGTGTCCTAGTTCATCTAAATGCAGAGTTATGGGGAGAGAGTTTTATTTGATTATATTAAAAAATATCTGAATTTTTATCTAACATTTTAATTTCATTTTGATTTTGTGTATAACCATTTTTATATAACTTCATATAACAGGAACTTTTCTGCTTTTCTCTGGATTGAAGGTGGAACTGTAAAGACAGAAAAATACTTGAGTAAAAGTTAAAAGGATTTTCTGGACATCTTTATTTTTAGCATAAAGGGGTTGATAAAGTACTGTAAATGGTTCTTTAGCTTGGAACAATTCTGGAATCCTTTTTGGTGCTATGTAAAATTATTCTTTTAATGTTCTTGAAATTGATTTTTCTTTGTTTTCTTTCTAATTAAGTTAGTCGGGGGCCCCAGAGTAAATGTCTAAAGAATGTTTCATCAACATCTTCCAAAGTCTGAAACAACTCTGCTGTAGTTCCTTTGGAAGTAGTGCTCTTCTCTTGATGTGGAATGGCCGGTCCCAAAAGTGAATCAACACAACCCTGACCAATCACAAAGCTAACATAGCCCCCCCCCCTCCCCTCTTTGAGTCTGAGCAACCTGGCAAGCAACAACTAACTTAGTAAGCATCTCAGGAAGCTACTTATGTAGCTATCCAGCCATTTGCGTGCTTGGTACATCTGAGGTTCATTCACGCAGTCAGGTCAGCATTTCATGTGTGTACATTTCCTGGATGCCCATCCAAGAGGAAAGTGGATGAATCCCTGATCTTCTTTAAAGTGTCACATTAAAACTAGATAATTTTTTTAATTGGTCACAGTGGCCACATTTATTACACAGCCAACATATGTTTCTAGTGAATATTTCATTGAGGGTATTAAGTAGTAGTAAGTGTTATTGTTTTAAGGGTGTATTTGAGTAAAACTGGATGTGCTGAGTTTAATAATACTCAAGGCAGATGTCAAATATTTCCCATCTCTTCCAGATATAACCAGAAAATATTCTTCTGCTGATTTCAAGAAACACTATGCTGCAATATATTGAGCCTAACATGCCAAAAGAAAAAAAAAAGAGTGTGAAAGTTGCTTAGAATAAGTTCCACAGTACTACCCAACACCTCAGTGACCAAAAATAATCTCTCCTGCATGGCTCTGACAGTATCCGGAATACATTTAGGTGTTAGCAGCTGTTAGCCTGTTAGCACACGTTAGTCAGGGAGCTGTTATCGGGCTTTCCTCGGCTTCGTCCCTGGGCTTTAAAGCAGAGTAGTATCAGCTAACACCCTTCTCCATTAGCACAAAGTAGTGTGAACACTAACAGATACACGGGGACCCAACCACAGGCCAGATGAGTACAGCATCACTGTCTGGCAGGCAATTACTAATCTGGCCATACTCTCTCACTCTCTCTCTCTTTCTCTCTCTCTCTTTCTCTATCTCTCTGCCTCACACACATACACAGACACACACATATACACCCTCACACACACACAAGGCCACAGCTGTCCAGTCTGGGATTGCTGAAAATATGAACATTTGTTCTTTGGCCAAAAGCGTTTACTCGTGTGGCTTTATAAATGTGCATGTTCTTGGCAAAGAGACAATCGTCCTACTTTAATGGGAATATCACTCATCCAGGAAAAAAAAAATAATAATAATAAAAATGCAGCTGCATGGTGGGAAAAAAAATAAAGATCACCGCCCCACACCAGACATTTGTCTATTTTATGACACACTATGAGTATTATGTTGTTATAGTGTCAGGTAATCCTCTTCATTAAAAAGCTTATATGGCTAAGCTTTGGCTTTTGTGTTTTGTGATGAACAACAGAGGCAAGACCCAGTGGCCTGGGATGATGCGTTCGCTGTGGCGTCCCGGGACGTGCTAAATATCCGATACACGCTCCTCCCCTACCTGTACACACTGATGTTTGAGGCTCACACTGAGGGAAGCACCGTGATCAGACCAGTGCTGCATGAGTAAGTGAACAAGTTCAACTACTTATACAAGTGCTACTCATTTACAGCAGGTTTGCTGGTATACATAAGGCGGTTTATGAAAATGATGGGACCTTAAGCATGATCTTATTTAGAGCATATTATTTAGTTTATTATTCTTTAATTAAATGTAGAAAGACATTAAATAAAGATTTGTAGCTTTTAGTGTTCATTATATGACTCCAGAATGGCTGCAATGCAACCAGTCCAATTCAACTACAGTTGTTTATATTGGCATGAAGTTGGGCTTGATTGAAAAACTAATATTTACAATAGGGCAGTGGTGTTCATATTGCCTCTGTCCCACAAAAACCATGCAACTTAATCGTTGTCATCTTTCAGTTTTGGACATAACGTGAATCGGGCAGTAGTTCTTTATATTGTATCTGATGTTCATGATAAATGGACCAATAGAAATGCCCCAACATGACTTGGATTAAAATCTGTCTACCCTGACTTCCATTGAAACCTAAGGAGTTTTCCTTCTCCTGGACTGTTAAAAGTATACAATCCTTAAGGAACTTTTTGGAGGTTCTTTAGTTTAAAACTGTGAGCCTCTTAAGGGGCTTAGGGGAGCCTTTTTCTTGAAGAACTTTTCTTGAAGGTTCCTCAGAGCACTTTGAGAGGTTCATGCGCCGTTTCAAATTGAAGAACCTCCAAAAGTTCCTCAAGGATCTTATACTTTTAACAGTGTGTAAATGGGCCGTTTTGCAGAGGTTTTGCAAGAGGTTTTTGCGTCACAGTGACTATATGCACATATGTCATTACTATAATGATATAAGGACACATTGTGCTAGTAACATGTATAGGAAACATATCTTGTAGAATGGAGGTTCTAAAGGCCTGCTTCAACAGCTTATACTGCATCAACATCCAAAATTCTTTGGTCAAAATGTAAGCATAGAACATCAACTGAAGTCAAATCAAATCTTTGTTACTATCAAATAAAATCAAATCAAATGTATTTGTATAGTGTTTTTTACAGCTGGTGTTGTCATAAAGCAGCTTTACACAATCAGTAATTAGTAAAAAGACAAAAAATCAACAACATAAAAAGACATTAAAAAATCTAAGACCATAGTGAGCAAGCCAACAGCGACAGCGGCAAGGAAAAACTCCCTCAGAGCTGGAGGGTAGAAACATTGGGAGGAACCAAGACTCACAACATCTACCCTCCTCTGGTCAGAACTATTTATAAATTAATGATACAAGTTACCGAACCACCTAAACTGTTGTAAAGCTCAGGTGTGCAACATATTCCTAATCATAATATAATAACCATGGTAGCTTAATATAGTCATGGCAGTGATGAGTAATAATGGTTAATAGTAGTAATAAGAGTCCATTTAGGTATTAACATGGTCATTATGCAATAAGCAGTGGTAGGAGGTAATGCCGCTGGTCTAGTATGAGTGGTGGGGGAGCCTGGTGGTCGGACTGGAAAATTTCCTGTGGTTTGATTGGTGCACAATCAGTGCAAAAACTTAGTAAGGCCTAAAGAATAAAGTGAACTGGAACATTTATTGAAAATATAATAGTTGCTATTACATGTATAATTAAATAAAGGCTTCTTTCACAAGATATGTTAATGCTTATCTCAATACACATAGCTGGTAATCCATGTAAGTGGGCAGATATGCTGCCTGCAGCTTCAGTAATCGGTTGTTGATGTGTTACTGATACTCTGTTGAGAGTTTACAGTATCTCCACTGCATGTTTTTTGCAGAGGTGGCCTTCTACTGCAAAATTATTGCTGCTGCACCTTCAGAATTTTATGAAATGTTATGAAAACGCAATTACAAATATCTGCAGTGCTATCTCCAGGGCTTTTAATTTGAAACGATGAATACAGAAAGTGGAAGCATGTGATGATGCTTAAGATAGAAGGTACATTAAACTAGTTAAGACCAAGATAGCCATTCTAGCCCTGTCCCTGTACAGCTCGAAAACAGCCAGATCACAGTGGGTGAAAGATGCCATGTGGACATGGACAAACATATTCACCATTTGTATTCAACACAGATGGAGCTCGGCCTCCACCTTTAACCCATACACATACACACTAGTGAGTAAACACACACAGTGGACAGTGAGCACACATTCAGAGCACTGGGCAGCCATTGCTGCAGCGTCCCAGTAAGCAGAGAGGGTTGAGGGCCTTGCCTTGCTCAGGGGCCCGACAGTGGCAGCTTGCCGAGACTGGGTATAGAACCCACAAGTTTATCATCCTGTCATCAATAGCCTGTTGCTCTAACCGCTGTTGCTCTAGCCACAACTGCCCTGATTATATGTTAAAACAATAAAATAAACAATTGAAGTTTTCTTTTGCACTGTAGGTTTACTGTATTTCATCTCATATAAAATGCAGGGGGGTTAATTTATCAACAATGTATCAAGCAAACTGCAAAACAGCTTAAAACTAACTATCACAATACGTGAATTCTTGAATTCTTCAGATTTAGATACTAAATACTTAATAGGTGCTTAGCAGGTTAGCTAACCTGTTGAATTAACAAAAAAAAAATATGTAATTGCACAGAACTATTAATATCTAAGTTCAGTTCACCTTTTATTATTATTAAAGCACACTTTAAGTGCTCTCTTTCAATGTATTTTTATCCACACATTTATTATACACTCATTTTTCAGAATCATGACCACATTCTGCTTGTGAATGGGCTGTTTCCCTTAAATTGCCTGAGTGAGTCAGCAGAAGGAGAGGAAGAACCTCTGTCTGACTTTGCTCCTCATATTTCCCAACTCTCTCCTGAAGCTTCTATTCATTCGGCTTCTTTTGACTTTCCGGCCGTCCTCACTGTAACCTTCCTGTTCTCTGGCTCGCTGGACTAGATGCTCTCTAATTTAATTTCCCATTCTGATCGCTACCCAAAAACACACACACACACACACACACACACACACACACACACACACACACACATATTGATGTATTATCATACCTGTCTCTTAAGACATTGACCTTAAGCTTAATGTTAAAAACAGGGACTATTATTATTATTATTATTATTATTATTATTATTATTATTATTATTGTTGTTATTATCATCATCATCATCATAATTATTCTAAAGCAGCTAATTCTATGTACACTTCTAAAATAAGTATATGTATTGTGATAAATCCACAACCACATGCTCTATATACAGGGTTTAGTTCTTGTGTTTGTATTCATTATTTTGCGGGGACCCAAACTTCATAAAAACATGAATATTTAGTAGTTGTGGGACAGTTTTAAGGTTACAGTTGTGTAACTCAATAATACACACAAGCACACACTGATACACACCAGCACAGCAGCATTTACACTCAGCTCTGGCACCGGAACAGCTTTGTCAGGAAAGAAGCTTCAAAGTCAAAATATCTAGAGCATTCTAGTGCAATGATGCTAAAAACTGAAAGCCTGGGTGAGGTAATGGCAGATCTTGAAGGTTAAGAAACACACACACACACACACACACACACACACACACACACACACACACACATATATATATATATATATATATATATATATATATATATATATATATATATATATGTACTTTCAACTGTTTATATACTTAATATAACAATAGCAATAGCAATGTGACATTACACAGATTATGGCCCATTGAATATGTTAAATCTTTTAAATTCAGGAAATGCGTAGACAATGTGTTTGAAATTTATGAAATATTTCTTGTGGAGCAAGTGTTCGTTTGTTTACACTCATTAACTCTTGCTACAACATTAACAACACACATAGTGTTCTTGGAAATGGTGTGGGGCTAAGTGGGGCTGAGGGGCTAGACTCAGGACTGGCTAAGCCTGTCCATGCCCCTCTTTGACACTGAGCTGTTTTGCAGTCATACAGAAAAACCCTAGGAAACCCTATGAATATACACACACACACGCCCCTTCATATCCTCCCGTTGCCCTCACTCTACAACGCAGAGATAAGAGGATATTGCTGTAGGCGTCTGCTTTTTTGATTGACAGCTGTTCTCAAGGCTTTGCTTTATTTTGTAGGTTTGTGAACGACAAAATGACGTGGGATATCTACAAGCAGTTCCTCTGGGGTCCAGCTCTGCTCATCACTCCAGCACTGGATATGGTTAGACATACACACACACAGCTCTTATTGCCATCAGTGTCTTCTGTAAAATAACCCTTAGGCTTCATATTGAATACATTAGTTAACATGTGTGAAAATGTAGTATGATCTAGCTGTGCCAGGAAAGTAGATTTTCTGGAGATGCTCATAGTATAGAGGTTAAGGGTCAGTAGCTTTAGGGTCAGGCATTGCTAGATCATAAAAGTCATGAAGATTGACGATGTGTTTAAAAACTACATGCATGTTGCCTCTCCCTGGTTAGGTTGTTGTAATGAAATAAAAGTAAATGCAATTAATTACAATTCTGTATTCATTATGAATTGATGACATTTGTAAACTGTTAACTGGATTTCATTAAGCAGGTAACTATGCGTATACACTAATCTTCAAATAAAAAAAATCTAAAAAAAATCTAAATATATAATTACATTAAATTTGTATCATTTACATTATCAACCAATTTCTTGTTCTTAAAATATTGTAATATATGAAGTAAAAATACATTTTGATGTGGTTATAATTTTTTGGTCTACAATGTTTAAGTTATATTTTGATGTAATTAACACATTAGCTATAGCAAAAGGACAGTAATAATTTTAGACTGGGAGCCTTTAGACTGAGTTGTCAGCAGTGAACTGATTTAACTTTGCTGAAATCCTTTTTGTTTTGTTTTTTTCCTGCAGGGAGTGACAGAGGTTTCTGGTTATATCCCTAATGCTCGCTGGTATGATTACCACACGGTATGTTTAACTGCATCACTCCAGCTTCCGCTTTAGTCTGTTAATTCAACCATGTGCAGCGTCATGTAATATTAAAAGGCCCACATCCACCTGTAGGAGCAGGCTGCCTGCTCTGAATGTGCTTTTACTGATTTAAATGCGTTTCATCATTCAGGCCAGGGCTGTGGACGTGAGAGGCCAGTTTGTTAACATGCCGACTCCACTGAACCACATCAATCTGCACGTGAGAGGAGGCTACATCCTGCCGTGGCAGAAACCAGAGCTGAACACAAACATGAGGTAAACAGATACACTAGGGCAGATATTGTACACTAGGGCATGTTGTACAAACATGGCTGCGTTTTTTGCATTTAATGAGATTGTTGTCTTCTGTCAGGGTCAGAGACTCTCATTCTGAAGAAGATACACATTTTGAGCTTTTGAGCTATGTGGTCCCACTTTATATAAAGTGTCTCTAATTACTATGTAGTTACAATTTAACAATCCATGTAATAACAAAGTTATTACTGTTATTTGCAGGTAAGGTAACTGCAGAGTGTTACAAACAGACTATAGTAGTACAGATTGTGTAATTGCATTTTTGCCTCAGCTTGACTCTTTTTAATTACACAATTGTATCTCAATAGCTGTAACAGTAGATCAGCTATGTGGTTATACATGTGTAAAAAGATGAGGGTAATTATATTTATATCAACTGCTGCTTTTCTTGTTACTGCCACTGAGACTGATCTTGAGACCACTGAAGTTGATCGAAACGTCAGTTAATCATAATCATAATCATATATGCTGTACTGGTAAAAGGCATCTGTAATAGTGAACATATTGGCAGTAATTACATTGTTATTGCATGGATTGTAAATGTATATCATAAAATGTTACCAGATACACTTGTGTAATGAAGAGTTAAAACTGAATTTATTACACATGTATTTGTAAGTTGTTGCTGTAATCCACCTGTAAATACACTGCCACTGTTACATTACATGGGTTGTAAATGTGTTATTATACAATGATTAGAGACACCTCATAAATATTAATATAAATATTGCGTCATGTGATTAAAAAAAATAATTAATTATGTTTACTCAACTGCTTTGACTGAACCAGTGTTTCGAACACACACGCACACACATGCATTATACGCACTGAAACTTTAGCTTCTCCGCTTTCCACACAATTTCTCCTCGTACAACTTTTGAAGGTTAATGAGATGACCTGTTTCACAGGACGACCTTTACCTCATACCAGGTTAATAACGCCATGTGTGAGCACTAGGTGAGACAGTGAATTCCCGCTTGTAGCCTGAAGTATCTTCCACTGATGTTCTGTTTGTCACGTTCATCTTTCCCTTCACCCCTGCAGTCGGACGAATCCTATGGGATTGATCGCCGCCCTTGGTGATGATGGAACGGCGCAGGGTTCTCTGTTCTGGGACGATGGAGAGGGCATCGGTGAGTTTTGCAGCTATATGCAGGACACTACTCTGTTTATCCCTTAAAGGTCTAAAGCTACTTTTGTCGTTTTGCTGTGTGCTCCTTTTAACATCACCCTCTCTTGACCAACACACAAACGTCTGGACCAAAAGTGAAGAATCAGTAATATTCAGTACAACGATAATTAATACAGTCCTAAACATGGTGCTCTGGATTTTCTTTCCACAACAACTGATATTTTTTAAAGACCAAACCTGTTTTTTAGTTTTTTTTTTTTTGTTGGTGAATCCTGGCTGTTATTATTTATTATTTAGTATGTTTCATCCATTGAATTCATCATGTACAATAAGAGCTTATTTATTTTTGCCAATGATTAACATTTTATGTATGTTTCTATGTTACTTGCAAAGCAAGTAGCATATAATAGATGATATACATGTATAGCCCCAAATGTAGATAATCTTTGCAATAAAAACATTTTAGTTTTATTAATTTTTTATTATATATTTCATATTTTAACAGTCTGTTTTTTTTAAAAGAAGAAAACAATGAATCATATGGAAGTACAGTTTCTATAGTACTGCTATGGCATCATCTTATTCATACATTTTTAAAATAATGTAATAATCTTTTTATTTAATTATTTTGTATTTGTTTTTTTACAATCAACCTATATAATCTATATATATATGATTATTCTCTCTCTCTCTCTCTCTCTCTCTCTCTCTCTCTATATATATATATATATATATATATATATATATATAATGGATAATTTTCAACAGTAGATGCTCATTCTAATGGTCATTTGTGGAATGATTTGCTATTGCTATTCATCCAGCACACACACAGATACACATTCTTGTTGGAGTGGTTTGGTGAACAGTATTTTGGACATTAGTAATTTAGTGACAGGATCTAAAAGCCTTTGTTTCTCTTATTTTGTCCTATTCTGTTTGATGCTGATTCCTTGTCTCCATCCAGACACGGTTGAGAACGGGAAGTATCTCCTGACATCGTTCATCATGTTTAAGGTATGCTGATACTAGCTCTTTCTTACTGAAACCAGTGCATTTTTCTGTGTCTCTGGGAGAAACGTTCGTGTTCCGCTTGTTATTAAAGCCGACTGGGAATTCTAAGCAGACCGTGTCTCTCGTAGCCAAACATCTGTGGCTAAAACACGGTCTGCTCCAAAAGCGTTTCGTGCAGAGTGCCTGTGCTGTTTAAAGCAAGCCAGCCCCGTCCAGCACAGCCAGAACATTCAGCAGATTTGAGGTCAGATGCAGAAAGATTAACAGAACTAAAAAAATGCCCTACTTAATCTCCAGATACTTGGACAACAAGGTCAAAAAAAGTCTGCTGGTGTCCTTTCTGTGTTTAAACATCGCATTTTAAATGAAAAAGATATAATCTGTGGACCACTAGCACATCTGTCTGCAGCTGTCTGGGTTTTTCGTCTATGTGAGAAGAAGTAAAATGTCCTGTGGTCTGATTTAATGTCATATGAATGAATGAATAAGAAGTATGTGTATAATGTTATTTATTTATTTATGTATTTATTTATTTATTTATTTAAAAACTTTATGTAAAGGTTCTTCACATTCAAACACCTCTTTTATAAATATGGTTCTTTATTAAACCAAAAGTGGTTGGTTTAATAAACCATTGAATGTGTAAAACCTTTTAGAGGTTTGAAGAACCTATATTGCATGTAAACGATCTTCTGCAATGTAAAGATTGCTCACAATAACACATCTCTTGTACAAATATGGTTCCTCATGGAACCAAAAGTGGCTTCTAAATGGCATCTCTCAAAGAACCCATGTTCGTAAAAGTTTAAAGAACCTTCATTAGATGTAAAGATCCAAGTATGGTTCTTAATGTGACTAAAAGTGGTCCCTCAATGACATTGCTCAAAAAGACCCTTTGAAGCATCCATAAGAATGTAGGTGTAAACCAAAAGTGTTCTTCATTGGTATAGTTTAAAGAACCTATGTTTGAAAGAGATATGTGAGTGTGAAGAACCTTTTTCAAGTATAAAGAACCTCAACTTTATTTGAAAGTTCTTCACATTCACACATCTCTTTTACGAAGAGGGTTCTTAATGGAGAACCCTCTTCTGTCACCCTGTGAGATGGTATGACATGTATCTGGCCACATGTATCAAACCCCTTCCTTGAAGCTCCACCCATGGCTCCATCCAGTCTTGTTTGGATATGTTTGGGTGATGAATCCACACTAAACGTAGCAGTGGGTAAAATTCCCATATACTCTGATTAGAACCACGTATCACTACCATGGACACAACCATGTCAGAGTCACTGCTGTGCTGAGAATGGGCCACAATCCCAATATCCACCCTTAATGTCTGGGTATCAGCGGTCCTGTGGTCAGAGACAGACCACTGATTAATAGAGTTGGGTGGTAAACTGTACAAAAACAGATGGCTCTGTAACTGCACACCTATGTAGTGGACCTATCAGGTACTAATAAAGTGGCCAGCATGTGAATGCACATTGGATGTGTAATGATGACTTGCAGTGTTTCTAATACAGAATTAATTCTGTGTGTTTCAGAACACTCTGACAAGCTCTGTTGTTAACAAAGACACAGCAGCTGCTGAGCGTCTAAGGCTGGGCGATGTGAAGGTTTGGGGGGCAGGAAGTGTTCCCATCACTAAAGTCACTATGCAGTACATGGACGCAGCCAGAGTTGACTTGACATTCACACACAACCTGCTCACAGAGGTGAGGAATAGTTCTATACTTCTTTCACTCTCTTCTATCATGAAAACCTCAAAATCTTTAGTACCTTTAAAACTGAAAGGTGATATAAAGAGAACATAGTCTGCAAAGGTATGCAAAGGTCTGCAGGGATCCAGCTCAAGTCTGAAGAGTATCCGACACCCATCCTCTAATAAAAAGTACACATCTTGAAAAATTATGAAGAAGCAGCTTAAAGCTTGAATGATTCAGTGAGAGGTCACATTTCTGCAATTTTCCATACTTTTCCACAATTTTCCAGATGGAATAGATCAGCTAATTCGTGCTTGTCATCCCATCTTGGCCTCTTCAGTTTTAAACAGAAGCTTTGAGGCTAACATTGCTAACAAATACAAAGTCAGTAGTCAGCCAAAATCATGCCGGCCCACACGCTTTTCTAAACTTCCTCAAACCACATCCAGGTCTTCATTAAAGTGGTGCAGACGTGTTAATGCCATTTAGGGCACTGGGTGAGTATTGATATCTAGTGTTTGTTAGCAAGGTTAACCCTAATAGCTCCAGAGCTAAAGTAAAAAAGCTACATTTGCACACCAAACATGTCTTGACTGGTAGATTACATCTGGCGTAAGTAGAGAATTCTGTAAATTTGGACTTTTGAAAAACCATCCTTCAGGTACCGAGTGACTTCTTAGACTGGATTCAGACATACAAGCTCTGTGTAGGGGAACAATCCAGCATTGGGACCACTACAGCACAGATACACTGGCCTTTTCAATTTATGGATTTTGCACTGCAGAACACTGCAGCTAACTGTGTGTCCTGTAGACCTCAAAGCTGATAAACTGTTAAACTGAATGTCTTAATATTTTTGTTTTACTTTGCTTAATTTAAAGATAATTCATAAAAGAGCATTTTACTTTACCCCTGGAAGTTTTTTTAATGTGTGATTGGGAACTTTTCAAGCCTCTGGCACAACCTATTCAACTAGTATTTCGCTTAATACCAAAAAGACAAAAATGACAATTTAAAAATGTAAAAATTTGTATTAGCCAAAGCAGGCTTTGCGAACCCTTTTTGAGGCCTTGAACCCGATTTATGGCCCTGGATTTTGCAATAATTGGTAGTTAATTGAACCACTGATGTAGCTGATTGACCACTTAATGCCTATCAATGATTACAATAGATGATGTTATCTGGATGAATGTAGAGTGTGGCATCGGGTGACCCAAATTTAATGCCAGGGCAATGACTAACAGCAACGCCAAATTGACGTAGAATAGTGACGTCAGCTGACGTTGATATTTTGTTGGTTTTATGTTGTGATGTTAAGTAATGCTGTGGTGACCAAAACCCAGTGTCTGCAACCTTCATTATGTTAATGTCCGCACAATGTTTATGTCTGGTTCATGTCTGTAGACATTAGAGCTTGGTGCCAACCCAGTGTTGGCTTTTGATGGTTCTTTGCCATATATTTCCAAGCAGAATTCAACATCTGTACTAAAATTCAATGCTGGTCTGATATTAGAGTCCACTGGGGGGCAGGAAGCAGTTCAGGGGCCAACCCAACAGAATGAAATTGCACCTAAAAAAAAAATGAAATAAGGAAAAAGTAGAAGTAGTAATACTTAAGATTTTAAGTGCATAGAACCAAATAAGTAAAGCTAGTCACCTTAATAATTTTTAAATGTAATTTTAGACCATTTCCATTGGTTCATTTGTCATTGAGTCATCACACAATATGGCCAATTCTTTTTAGTGG
Source organism: Salminus brasiliensis (assembly GCF_030463535.1). Classification (NCBI taxonomy): domain Eukaryota; kingdom Metazoa; phylum Chordata; class Actinopteri; order Characiformes; family Bryconidae; genus Salminus; species Salminus brasiliensis. The sequence continues at coordinate 21,949,431 of NC_132890.1, read as the reverse complement.
TATATAAAAACAAAGCTCTAAAAAGGTAACATGGTTTTCTAATACCAGCAACACACAGTAGACATTTATAGCAACTATTGACAGCTACATATGCCCCTCAAAATCAAGCTCCTATCAAAGTGTATTACTAAGAATTGGGTTGTTTTCATGTTGGGAGTTATCGAAGGCCAGCGTTTAAAAAGGCAGCACAAGCGAAAAGGGTGGAGAAATGGATTATCCGTGACAAAGGTGGAGGGCAATGATATTGCTGCTTTCCCCTTGACTCTTTTGAAAAGCTGCCCTTGCAAAGTCGCATCCGAACGGACCAACAACGCAGATTCTATTAATACCAGCATGAGGGGAGCTTTAGAGGCCGGGATTTACACCAGCTGGGCGAGAGATCGAAGGGAGAAAGTGACAGAGAGAGGCGCTGTGTCTGGATTTGAATAACTAGTGTTCCAGCTCGAGCAGAGCCATTTATCTTTCTTAGCATTTCCCAACTGCATACTAAGTTTGAAAGGGCCAGGCAGCTCCATCTGTCTCTGTGTGTGTGTTTGCCTCTCTGCTGCTTAAAGGGAGCAAAAGGTGGCAGCTCACACTGACACACACACACACACACACACACACACACACACACACACACACACACACTGGCACTGCTTTATGCCTCCTTATCGCATTTTAATGGATGCGACCACAGAAATTACGCATAAACACTCGGCTTCACCTGAACTTTCAGGGTTAGGGACTTTAAAGGGGTCCCAAAGCAATTGAGGCACTTCCCTTCCCACTTCCCCAAATCTCTAACACCTTATTTTAAAGGCAGCTTTAATAGATACTTCATGACACATGAATAAGCACTAAATGTTTAGAAAGCAGTGGTTCAGTATTAACTATTACACAGGTCTTGATTTATGATGTGAATGACTCTTGTTCCAGTTGACACAATTCATAAATTGAAACATTTCTAACACTGTTATTAAGCATCAGTTCTAGGCAGAGGCCTAGTTAGGAACAATGCAATGGAATGAAATGAATCAAACTATGTTTATATGGGTTTATTCTAATGTTATATAGAGTTTTACAGGTAGACACACTCACTGACCAATGACTTTATGTTTATATGGGTTTATTCTAATGTTATATAGTTTTACAGGTAGACACATCCACTGACCACTGACTTTCTGTTTATTTGAGTTTATTCTAATGTTATATAGTGTTTTACAGGTAGACACACTCACTGACCACTGATTTTATGTTAACATGGGTTTATTCTAATGTTATATAGAGTTTTACAGTAGACACATTCACTGACCACTGACTTTCTGTTTATTTGAGTTTATTCTAATGTTATATAGTGTTTTACAGGTAGACACACTCACTGACCACTGATTTTATGTTAACATGGGTTTATTCTAATATTATATAGAGTTTTACAGTAGACACATTCACTGACCCCTCATTTTATGTTTATTTGGGTTTATTCTAATGTTATATAGAGTTTTACAGTAGACACATTCACTGATCACTGACTTTATATTTATTTGGGTGTATTCTAATGTTATATAGAGTTTTACAGGTAGACACACTCACTGACCACTGACTTTATGTTAACATGGGTTTATTCTAATGTTATATAGAGTTTTACAGTAGACACATTCACTGACCACTGACTTTATGCTTATTTGGGTTTATTCTAATGTTATATAGAGTTTTACAGGTAGACACACTCACTGACCACTGACGTTATGTTTATATGGGTTTATTCTAATGTTATATGGAGTTTTACAGGTAGACACACTCACTGCTGAGATAAATGCTAACAAATAAATTTGACAACAAGACTTTTGCACGGTACTGAAAACTTTCTTATTTGTTTGTTTGTTTCAGGAGCTGATTATTGAAAGCTCCCAGGAAACATATTTTGTGGACGAGCGCTTCGTTATTACCTGGAGCACAGGTGTATGACATGGCTGAAGAAAAATTACGTACAGATTTCAAGCTATAACCTGCCAAATCAACAAATGATCTTTTTTCTTTATTGTGTGAATTGTATTTATGGAGCTAAGCAGTGAAGCTGATAAATAAAGAAATGATAATATGTAAGAATGTGAATATTGGTATGTAACATGTACATGAAGCCTATTTTTCAAACGATAATGTCTAAACTGTGCAAAATGTGTAATAAAAATAAAGCCCTCCTGTTCTGAAAATCCCCCCGTGTCGTATGAGGTCTGTGTGATAATAGCCGTGTTTAACGGCTGCCCTTGCTTGGCCTTGTTACTAACAGAGCTAAAGTTGGAAAACTGCATGGCTGATGGTGGCATCTTGGGAAGATGACAATAATAACCCCTAATTATCAACAATCACTTTTTTTGGCCTCTTTGCTACAGCTACCTGCCAGGCCGTCTTTCTGCACAATTAGATCCAGATATAATGATATGATAATCAATTATTCATTCCACAATAAACATAATGATATCAATTTAGTGATGGGGACTGTAAATTGATTTCTGCTCTAATTGGCAATCAGTGTGAGTTGAGGCATGTAGGTGTGTGTGGAGGAGCGATGGAGGGGGTGGGGGGGGGTCCTGCCTTAGCTGGTCGCTAATGATAATGGAGTTTTTTTTCTCTCTCGTTTTCTCACAAAATGAGACGGGATGGTGAAGATCCAACTGAGAATATAATTATTCGACCTGTTTTATTATGCAAGCAAAAAGTACATCTGATACTATTCAATTAGCCAAAGAACAGCAGTCCCGCCTCCCCAGGAGAAGAAACTTCCTCCATAGGGACTTCATAACACATGCATAAGCATTGAACAACACATTTATAAGGCAGTGCCTATGAGAGTGTTTATGAATCGCTTATGTCAGTTTTCAAACATAATATGCTTTATGAACTTAATAAAGTTGATGCACTGTCATGAAGGGTATTACACTAAGGTGACAAACAGTTTCTTCATTTTTAACACTGTTTAAAGGAATCAATTTTAATTATGACAGTTTGTAAGTTATCATTATTTATCATATATATATATATATATATATATATATATATATATATATATATATATATATATATAGTTTATGTTTGTTGGACATACCCCTACACCTTACCCTAACCCTAACCTTTACCTTAAACTTACCCTTCATCAACCCTTAAACCTAACTCTAACATAAATCATCCATACAAATCATCTATTAAAATTTAGTTTGAATTTGAATTTGAATTTAAATTTAAAAATTAATGGTTTTCATTGGAAATCAGTGATATGTTCCTATGTAGAATTTCTATTAAGGGGAGCTCTGTGACTGTAGAGATGAACAACTAATAGATGAGATGTCTCCACACTTCACAGTTACAACTATACAGGGAATTTGACCATGGATGCATAAACTTTTACATACAACTGAAGGTTCAGCATACCCATGTATTTCTAATTGTTGATGGTTCCTTATGGCAATGCAATGTCATTTATCTGATTAAACATCTTATGAAAAAAGTAATATCAGATGTTCATCAATGTGTAGGTATTCATCAACCAAACTCAAATTCAATGGGAAAACAATACATTTACAGAAATTTGCATTAAAGATGCAGAGAAACTTTTTATTATAATTTATTATAATAACTCTGTTATTTTACAGATTTCTTTTTAAATTGTTACAATTAAACACCTTCACAGTGACAGTGCTAAACATTGTGTGGCAAAAGTATTCTGTCAAACACACTCATCAACACAGAAAAAGAGAACTTGCTTTCACAGCCTGCAGCACTGAGGCCAGGCAGTCAACCATTAGCCAGTGTCAGTGACTGGAGGACACGTTCCAGAATTTAGAAATTATAATATAGAAAAATCAGTAAAACAACAGTGTTTCTCTACAGAAACTTTTACCCACTGAACTTCAGTGAGAATTTTTCACTTTAATTTTATGTATTTTTGTTTGGCATCCATGGATGCCAGTCATTTTACCATTAAACATACAAATAAAAATAATGAAACTACAAATTACAAAAAACTTAATTAAAGTGAATTATTGTAATTATACGTACATTTGTAATTTAATTTAACAAAAACTGTAATTTAAGGAAATACTGGATAAATAAGAAATCAATGGAATTAGTATTTTTGGCAAAATTGGGCATTTACATGTTGGTAGTCATCAAATAATAGGAGTCAATTTACAGTGGTTTTTAAGTTCAGAAGTTTTCTTAAGTTCACCAACACATTTATCAGCAGTATAATTTTGATCTAAGAATAACACAAATAGGCATCAAGGAAATATGTTTTCACCTCAAGAAAAAGCCCTTCAGCCATCGCTGATTTAAAATTGTGATTTTATGCTAATATTTGCTTTTAATCCTCCACAAAACTCTCCTCGTTTTCTCCTCCGTTTGGGAAAGCCAAACATCAGTCAGGAACGCAGGCCCATTATAACAGTCAGTCAATCTGATTTCCGAATAAATCAAACCAGACAGGCGACGTCTTTTTGATTTAACCAGCTGAGGAAAACAAAGATTCTTTGTCTTTTCAAACAGACGCAGACAAAAGTACTTCAAAAAACAAAAAGAACAAAAGGAAAGTATGAAAGAGGAAAAGCATACTCAAGTGACTTCAAAGCGCTGACGTAGGATTGAGAGTGGTAGTGCTTGCTGGAATACATTATCCCAAACATGCATCAGACAGGGGGAGAGACAGCAGTGCACACACACACACACACACACACACACACACACACACATGCACACACACACACACACACACAATCTGTGGAATAGGATTAAGCTTTAAGTGATTGTTTGTTTTTTTGGACAAAAAATCAAATCAACTTGTATGTAAATGTGCAAAAAATAGTAAACCTCTAACATTTTACATGAACTACATTATTATTTAATAATTACATAGAAACCAATGCAAACAATAACAACAACAACAACAATAATAATAATAATAATAATAATAATAATAATAATACTAAAATAATTATATATTGTAATTATTTATTATAATAAAGCAATTAAATTAAATTAAAGGGTTTTACTGTTTGCATTTTCTACCCCTTAATGAAAGTTCCTTAACAAGCAGCTTGTTGCTTCTTTACAGTAATGAACTCCACTCACTCACTCACTGAACAGCCTACAGCTCCCTACCAGTTTCCCACTCACAGATTTCTTTTCTTGTTTATCTGTTTTTTGTTAATATGTTTTCTTGTCTTTTTTTTATAATACATTTGTTTGTTGACTTTTTCTCCCAATTTGGTACTGCCAATTCAACCACCCTTTCATAGCTCCCCCAAGCACTAGCAATCCCGACACTAGGAGGGTAACAACTTAACAAATGTCTCCTCTAATACATGCAAAGTCAATGACAGCCCAAACACTGCCAGGAAACCAACACTCTCAGAGGAAAGTGCCAGCTTCACAACTCCACTGCACCAGCTAACAGACGCCTGTGCCAGCCAACATTGCTTTAAAAGTGATAAGAGGAGAGAGCATAGCCAATTGTGCTCTCTCCAACTCCGGCTGCTGATGGCAGGGTGTCATGGCTCAGGATCTGAACTTGCGACTCCTGGGCCATAGGGGTAACAAATTAGACCTCTGAGCCACTCAGAGCCCCTGGGTATTCTTGTCTTAATCATTTTTGTCAGTTTTGTTTTAGGTCATTCTCGCAGTCTTTTGCTCACAGCATTTTTGTTACTTATTGGTTAATTTTATGATTTTTAGCAATGCCATTCAGCGAAGTGATATAGTATTTATGGAAAAAATGCTGTTATGGCAAAACAACAGCACAGTTAGAACACTTCTCAACCAATTAGCTTGCATGGCCAAACTAATTATACAAACTAACTGTTGTATAATCATGCCTATCAGGCCAGGGAATCAAACCTTAGTCCACCACTGGGAAGACACCACATTGTTATCCACTACTCTACACCAACTAGTGACCGTCAGAGCCTGGGTCTATAGTAGCTACTACTTACACTTAATATATTTAGGTACAAATACAAAATACATTTTTTTACCATGTTTAATATATAATTGCTCTGTAGTACTTGTAATTGTAGTAGTTAGTGTAATTCTCCTAACTTGAACAGCAATCTTTAGAGTGTTACCTTCTCTTCAAAAAGCCAGTTTAACAGTTTAAGAACAACAAACACTTTAATCAACTGTCATTTTAAAGGTTTGTTTTTTGGTGTTTAGTATAGTACTGGCAAAGAGTGCTTTGGCTTAAAACATTTGATGGAACCATGTCAGTAATAGCAATGTGTGAGTGTAAAGAACCGTCACTTGATGGGACTTGAAGTTCTTTACCAGTTTGAAGGTTCTTCACACTCATGTATCTAATACAAACCTGCTTCTTTATGAAGCCCAAAGTGGCTCATCTACAGCATCACTTAAAGAACCATTTGAAGCAATATTGTTTTCAAGAGTCCAGAATCATGGTTAACAATACAAGAACCAATTGGTGGATACAAAGGTGTATTACACACTTCTATACCTTAAAAAGAAGTCTTGTATAACCCCTTAAACAGATTATACAGAGTAATAGTCCTTAGTGTGTAATAAGCCTTTCTGCATTAAGGGGTTAGATTTTCATTGCAGTCATTATAGTTGCAAAATAATGAGCCTTAAGGTGTAATATAACTGGGAGTGATTAACCAGGTAACAAACTGTGTAAGCATCCAAGTGGTTTCTTAAGTTCTCATGGTCCTATATAGAACCACTGCCTTCATTTAAGAACTCTTATGCCTTCACTTAAAGAATACTTATTTTTCAGAGTGTAGAAGTGAGAACCTGGTAGTTCTGTTGAGTTATGAACACAGGAACATATGAACATTGGCTCTGGGAGGCTTAGGGGTCTAATTGACTGCCAATATGGCCTGGCGTTCACAAGTTTGAATCCCAAGCTACACCTGCTATGCCATCACCCTTGAAGGTGACGTTGATCGGCACAGGCACCTTTTAGCTGGTGTGGTGGACCTGGAACCCCAATGCTTTTCCTGGAGCCTGTTGGCTTCCAGGCAATGCTGCATTGGCATAGAAGTTCGAAAAGAGGTGATGGCTGGCTTTGCATGTATCGGACTCTCCCAGTTTCGGGGAGCAGTGCTGGGGGAGGGGGGCAGTGCTGATAGAAAAAGAGAAAAATTTGACCAACAATAAAAAAGCTATAAATATAATAAGAATGTCAATTATGAAGATGGAAGCTTATAGACCATTTATAAACATCACATCTTAACCATCTCACCCTCTCCTCAAAGCATGGATGTATTGCTCTAATAGACTTACTCTGAAATTGTATGCCTGAGTTACATGCATCCTTTAGTGTGCATAATGATGTTTGCAGGGCTAGTTGAAGCACTAGAAGTGAAGAAAGTGAAGAAACAAATGTCAGAAACTGTAGACATTTCTTACTAAACAATCTATCGCATTAAATCAAGCTTTCATGAGGGTGATGTCCAGACTCTTTAATCTACTCTGACAGCACAAACAGTTCAGGCAGAAGGTGGGAGAAGCTGCAGGAGGGGTTAGAAGGAGGAGCTGTTGTTATGTAAATGAAGCTGTCCCAGACAATCCTGCTACACCACCTGGAAAACTGAAAAGGTTGGGCGGGATTGACAGTTTTCATCAGGGGAGAAATAAGAGATGAAAACGAGATGCAGGCACACAAATTGATATATGTATACCAAATGTATGTGGAAACTAATACATACATAACATAATGTACAGCAGCATTCAGCTGCTCATGAAGCTACTTGGGAGAATAGCAAGAGTGTGTAAAAGTACATGAAACTATGTGAAAGGGTGCATCAGTGTAGGCGGGGGCGCTAAAGTATCAGCTGTAACACCTAACATTCCAATAGTGGAGAGAGTGTATTAAACCTCTGTAGCTCATGTGGATCCATATCTGGTCAGCTCTGCTGGTATATTTACAGAGGCCATAAGATACAGATCAGCAGAATCAAGGAGAGCAGACAGGAGAGGAAGGGTCAGGAAAGTAAAGATTGGTGGCATCCAATTGCACACCAAAATTGAACCCCGCTGATAGTGTTAGTAATGAATAGATAGTTTATCCCACCTGTCTTTTCATTACAGCAGAATGGCACATCTTCCTCTTTACTGCACTGAACGTGTAAGCAGACAACAGTGAGAAACTGTAATTCTTTGAAAAAACCTGCAGACACTCTGTCACTTCAAATAAGTGTGAGTCTTCAGGTGTGTGAGCAGGTGCTCAGCGGAGTGAGCAGTAAGCAGGCGTCACTCGAGTGTGTATTCCTGACAGACCCAATAACAGCCCGTCTACACACTTCCTCACGAGCCATTTACCCCGCGCGACACACACCACCTCAACCACCCAATTTACCCTTCAGTCGAGCACCAATTACAGCCAGGAGGTGGACGACAGGAGGAGAGAGACGAGCGGGACGTGCTGATTGACTGGCTAACACTCGACTTCACACACCGGTCACAGTGACAGAGGAAGGGGTACAAGTGCCATGGTTGAGTACCCATAGCACATAGTATGTGTCCAAAAGTTTGTAGACACATGCTCCTCCAAAGTTTCTTCTGAAATCGAGGGTGTTAGACATTCCCTGACCCCAACAGACCACAACAAATACATGTGTTAGACTGGCTGTGCACCCCCAAGCTACACTGGTTGTTTTATAACTGTATGCTAGTTTCCTAAATTCATGCACAACTCCTTATGAATGTCTAAGTATAATAAACATTTCTGACTGTTTTTCTGTATATCTATTACTTAATTCATAAATTAATTTCCTTTTATAAGCAGAATGCTGTGATGATGCTGTTTTCTCAACTCTTCTTCAAGTACAGAGCAGGCTGGGTTGTGTGTATTTGGCAAAAGAGCACCACTATTGAACGTGAGCTCCTTGTGAATTGTAAAATATGCATGAAACATTCCTGCAAATGTGACAAATTTCTTGGGGTGCTTTTAGTCACATAAGTAAAACTTTTAAATGAGCTCTTGTGTGTGTGAGGTGTGTGTGTTCTTCTTTTGCAACAGTGTTTATATTACAAAGTGAAGGTAGGAAACTACTTTTCCCATTATTATGTTTGCCTTGCATGCATCCATCATGGAAGAAAAAAATCTTGACTTTTACTGTATGGATGTAAATGTAAAAAGATTCTTTTTCTATTGGTCCACTCATCATTTTAGTTTCATATTTAAATTTTGTATAATTTAAAATGTCAAAAAAAAAGCTTTTTGTGCGACAACTATTTTATAGTTGTCTGGGCAAAACATTGGAATGTTTACATTGCAGAAACGTATAAATTTTTAGAGGTATAGGCCATTTAAATCAGGTGAGAATTGGGCTGGACTCACACATTGCACACATGTTTTGGCCATACCTCGACTAAAATCATGGATTCAGAGGCTGAATGGGAAGGTGAGTGTGATGCAGAGTGGGTTATAGTACTTCTGTTCTGGCTGGCTGCCTCTACAGTTCAATCTCCTTAAAACAAAGGAGCTTTTCATTGCCATGGCCTCTCCATACAGCCGCACACTCTCACACACTCATTTCGCCATCATTGTCTGTGGTTTCACTTCGCCGGTTCCCCTGGAGAGCTGGGATTTAGAGGCTATGAGCAACTTCACACTCAGTCAAACTTATTAGTGTCTGCAGCAGAAATACCACTATATGGACCTTTGATACTGGCCAGTAGAATGCCAGTGAAGTGTTGGTTCAGCCTATATCCAGGCATTAGAACCAGAAACACTGGACTCCAAGCTCAGATGTGCTTCTTATAATGAAAGATACATACTTATAAAAAGGGCTTGTATAACATGAGTCTATGTCTTTTTAAAATTAGTTTGTTGTAAATATCCCATGTGGAAATGTCAGGGCCCCAAATTCTTTATGTTAATATCCATGCTGTAGTTATAGTGAATGGAGTAATAAGTCTAACAAATGGGGAATGCTTGGGCTACTAATACGTGGCTGAAAAATAAAGTTACTGAGATTTATTGCCTGCTGTGTATCAATAAAACAACATCCACGCTAACATGGACTATGGATGTCACCATCAACCCCAAAGGAGTAAGGAAAGGGTAAGAAAACTACAGCACACTCTTTTCATAAATGCTAAGTACAAGAGCACACACTTCAGGCAAATGAAAAATGTACATTATTTACCTTAATACTCATGCACATTACAAAAGCCAAGCTTAGTGCAAGTAAACACAGCTTAACTTAAACGAATGCTTGCTTAGAATATGAGTTTTGCCGAATAACAGTCCCTGTACAGGTATTATTCAAAATAAGAAGTGGGTAAATACAATCCAAAAGCCGGCACTTGAATAAAAATTAAAATAACCCCCTGCTGCAGGCCTGATAGCTCGTTTCAAAAGGCACAGTGTACTCAGTCTCTCTTGATCAACCCACGACTTGAATGAATTACAAAGGTTTGGGTTAGCTACTTCCCTTCTTTTGAGCTGAACTTAATCTAAAGTCAAGTCAAGTCAAGTGGGTTTTATTGTCATTCCAACTGCATACAGAGAGAGAGAGAGAGAGAGAGAGAGAGAGAGAAAGAGAGAGAGAGTGCATGTAACAGAAAAGACATCAGTTCAGAAGTTGAGTTGAGTTGAGAAGTCTGATGGCTTGGGGGAAGAAGCTATTGCAGAGTCTGGTAAAAAAAAAAAAAAAGAAAATGCACACCAAGCAAAAGTCTGGGTTTCAGGACGTTAAATCAGTGAAAAAAGATGTAAGGTTGATGGCTAACTCAACTAATAGAAAGCAAATTATTTCCCCAACTTCAAAACAGGTTGAACGCTTAAACAAACTGAGCATTTTTTAATCACCATAACTTAGAAATAAAGTATACCTTCATTGGTTATTTTTATGCACATTGCATGAACTTCTGCAATATTTTAATGGCATTGTTCAGCATTTTTAAGACAGGTATATTTGTAAGACATGTACGTTTTGTGAGGTGGGTCCTCCATGAGCATCAAAGAGCCTTGAGTGCTCATGAACCCGTTGCTGCTTAACCGGTTGTCCTTCCTTGGAGTACTTTTGGTGGGTAGTTACCACATGCATACTGGGAAGACCCTACCAGGCTAGTCGTCTAGCCATAACAGTTTAGTTCTTGACAAAGTGTCTCACCCCATTTACACCTCATGGCTTCATTCATCTTGAGTATCAGTGTTATATCTGGATAAGGCCAAGCCACATAAACATGTAGGTGTAAATGCACCCAAGATGCATTTAAACCAGATACAAATCCAATCACTCAAACCACTTCAGGAGGTGGTCTGAGATGCATTTAAACCTCATGTTATAGCATTCAACAACCTAAACGTCTCCCAGTACCACCGAACTTGCTGCCTAATATAGCCACCCCTTGATAGGAGCCACTAGAACCACAAATTAATGGTGTTTCCATTCACTTGTCAGTAGTTTTAATGTAATGGTTAATTGGTGAAGCTCTCAAAATGGGACTTCTTCAGCTCTACTGTAAAACCAAAAAACAAACTTTAGATGTCCTGTGTGATCGACTATATCATAGGGTGGGGGCCTATATTTCACAATTAATCAAACTATTAATTTAACTCTATCAAACAATTAGAAGAAGTATAATTTTAGGCCATAAATGTCTCTGCAAGTATTTACTGCAGTCTGTTATCACCGCACATTTGTTTCAACCAACTGATTTCCCTAATGAGCTCACTCTTCAACAATGAAAAAAGCCTAATTAGTGAAATTAGGTGGTACTGTACATGTCAACACCACAACCCCAAACAAATGAGGTTAGTTTCTATGTTTAAAACCCACTTGATCTACATTACTTATCCAGAAGTATAAAGACGGCCTATTTAATGAGGGAATTCTTTACTAACAGGTGGTCAATTGTACACAGCTTGTATAATCTCCATAGAAAAGAGTGGTATAACCCCCCCAGCATTGGGCTGTGGTGTTCTCTGAAGTAATAGTGGAGCTTTATCCAACACCACTGGGATTAGTTGGAGTGGCAGAACTAATCCTCCAACAACAATGTCCCAACATCAAGTTTAAAGACTTCCTAGAAGAATCATGAGCAAACGATCCTAAGGTCACTATGCCCATTGCTGAGTGTGCGCTAATGGGGAGAATTGGGCTGTGGGCAGAACTGACCATGATGCTCTTGTGTGGCTGAATGCAATCAAATCCTCCTCATGTCCAGGTTACAACAACTCATGTGAAGACTTCTCAAAAGAATATAAGATGATCCTGCAGCAAAATTGGGACAAGCTTACTATCAATACTGTTTTAGGTTTTAAAACTACATTAGACTACAGTTCCCATAATGCAATGAACTCCAGGCGATGCAGCAAGAGGCAGTTTGACTTAAATTGGCCGGCTGTTTCTTTTATGAACCTGGCTGCTTGTCCCCGAGGCTGAAAGGGGACTCCAGCTGGCAGTTAAAACAGCCAAGCATGCCAAGAGGCCCATTTCATTAATGAGTGTGTGTAAGTGGTCTGCAGTATCTGATATTATAGCACTCCAGGCAGCATCACACACACACTGTCACAAAATCAATGGCTCTTGTGGACATATTCCGGAGTGCGCACGGGAAATGGAATTACGTTATAATTAATCACCTCATACATCTGCCATCCGCACACAGCCATAAGGTGTGTTACAGGTGACACCGCAATCAGCACCGCAATCATCTCACGAGCTGTTTTCTGCCCACATGTCCACCAGATAGGAGCATTATAATGGGGGGATGATCATTTGGAGTCAATCAGCCTAAATTTGTTGGGTAAAGCGTCATACAGTGGCCTTTTTATTATCACACAGGCTTGTCCTCACACACACTAGAGCACATGAACTGCAATATGAGATAAAAAAACACCATAAATCAATTCAACCCATTTAATATATTTAATAGTGAGGAGGGCCCCCAATTGCTCTCGATTCTTAGTGGCATGATATTCCTTTGAGATACTTGTCCATGGTGATGTTTCAGGTTTTCCTTCGCGCTCTGAATCTTCCTTTCTACCACATCCCTGGTGACTGGGAAGGCTGAAGAACATTGAACTCATTGTCATATTCATCAAACCACTTTGGGATATGAAGTTGCCTTTAGAAGATAGTAAACTGTATTCATGAAGGGATGCACATGGCTGGCTGCAATACTCAAAAAGCATCTAGCATTAATAGCCTGAAGCATTGCAAGAAAACATTCCCCACACCATTACACCACCTCCACCAGCCTGGACTGCTAGGTGTTGGTGCCAAATTTTGACCATACCAGCTGTAAGCCTGTTTATGTCTGGCATTAAAATTGGACCTATTCTGGTCACACTTGGGAAGCATTACTTGGGAAGCAATGACAAATGTAAAAAGAATCCAGGTCAAAGTATATCCTGATAATATCCAAATACAAAACACATGTAAATGCTGGTTGTAAACAGGCCCTGCATGTCTCAGCAGAAACTGCATTCCTTCAACAGTAGCTTCAGCCGCAGCCTTAGCTTTCTGTTCTTAACTGACAGAAGTGGAACGTGCCATGGTCTTCTGCTGTTGCAGTCCATCCTCCTCAAGGATGGAGTTGTTCATCCTGAGGTGCTTTTCTGCTCACAACAATTGTACAGAGTGCATATCTGATTTCCTGTACCCTTTCTGTCAGCTGTAACCAGTCTAACCATTCTCTGTTGACCTCCCATATCAGCAGCGTTTGCTGGTTTGTCCAAAATCATCATAATTTTTGTTGTTTATTTATTTATTTATTTAGTACTAATTTATTACAGCCGTTTTTTATGTAAATACATTCTCAGTGTAAATACCAGCAGCATATATGAACATCTATAGATTTTAGAAGCTGAAAACACAGAAGTTAAAGAAGTTTCCAGAATGATTAAGGGATCTGTAGTTTATTTTTAATACATATAGCATACATATAAAGAATAACTTTCGTGCATTTCAAAAGTGATGGTCAAATCCCAAGCCTGGAAATCATGGTAAGCAGAGAATTACAGTATATTATACATCTCAAACCTATTATTGTAATCAAAAGAAACTAACAAAAGAAAAGAAATAATCTAATAAAAGAGTCTAATTAACTTTAATGACAATAGTCTATTTCCAAGACAACCAGTTCAAAAATAAGAGAATATAAATACAAAAACAAAAAATGATCTTTCAGCATAACCCTTACTCACACTCACACAAAAACTCACACACACTCACACGTCCTGACAAATCATATTGAAACAAAGCGGATGAGTGAATAGCGCTCTGAGGGGGAGCGATGCGTTAAATGAGTTAAATATCACTGATGATGTGGCTGTGAGATTGGTTTCTTCTTGGGTCAGCTGAGTCTTCACTTCATTAAAGGCAGGCACGGTGACAGGAGATGACCCGCAGTCAGCGGGCACACACTCCTAATTAATCACCATCTCTCCCTATCACATCATTTACACCATAACCAGAGTGTTTAAAACCACACACCCTAAACATCTGTTAAAAGGCCCAAGTTGGTATTTTGTGTTTCTATAACGTCCACCTATAACATATGTCACTTTATGTGCTTAAACAAACTTCGTACCCTCCACTTCCTTTCACCATCCATCACCAAGTCATCCTCCTCCTCAGGGGTATAGCGAGGAATGAACCATGCCACCTGATGCAGCACTCTCCCAGAACATCCCAGCCTGCTCTCTTACCACCTTGCGGTCGGTTTCTACTCACCGAACCTCAACCCACCAGCATTGTTCCTCCTTGCTTCCTTCAGTTTCCTTCGCAGTGCTCTGAACTTACTGCGAGTTTGACCACTCATAACCTTTCTCATAACCCCTGCCTATCTGACCTTTGCATCCTGGACCATTACATCCTAGTCTTCTCCATTAAATGCAGCATGGCTGACCAGCTCGGCAAAACCTCCTCTATTTTCTTCTTTAAACTAGCATTGCTTTATATCTATACAAACTTCTCGTCCACTACATCTACTCGTGATATCCACAAAATTCCACCCACCTCGATCCACTGTTCAATATCGAATCACGTTCAGCTACTACCCGTCACTGGTTTCACCTCCACCTTTGCTGCATCCTCTCGCTCTGCAGTTTTGACCCCGCTCAGTTCTCAGCACACTCTTTTACAATCGGTGCAGCCTCCCCAGCTTCCTGGCAAGGCCTATCTGGCTACATAATCACATAAACACAACTTCTTGGATGTTATTCCTCTCAATCACTGTTACATTCATAGCCATCCTCGCAATCCCACCTTGGCCCATGAACTTTGGCATCACTCGCTGACCACAAGAAAGCCAACCCGGACTCCAAGCCAAAATACTTTCCGTCAGGAGTCCGTCATCCTGTTCTATCTCAGGGCGTGGTCCACAATAGCAAAATAGGGGTTATGCCATAACTTCATTTTGGGAGAAGGACCACACCCTGAACTTCTCCTCTCTATCATCTAACCCTTTAAGTACCCTGCTTCTCATTCTGACCACGTATCAAACAAACTTCCCACCCACTCGTTTTCTATTTTTCTTCCCTCACTCACCACACCAATGGGGGAGGCAGCTTTATGCACTAGCCACAAGAAAGCTGACCGGGAGCAAAAATACTGCATTGAGTCTGTCCTCATTGAGTCTGTTCTACCTCAGGGCATGGTCCACACTAGCAAAATATACTGTATGTTACAGAAAGCAGTAACATTTCAGTATAGATGGGCATTATAATACCTATCATGCCTTTATAACCGATCAAGTCTCTAATTATCCATTAAGTGAGCAATAATATATAAAAAAATAAAATCTTGCTACAAATCCCAAAATTCTACTGCACCAGATGCGGCACCAGAACTGAACTGCTGGGACAGTGGTGTTACCAACTAATTATACCCACTTCACTTCACTGACCATGTATGTTTTTGGGGCGGCAAGAAGAAAACAGAGTACCGAGAGGAAACCTGCACAGACACAGGGACAACAACCCACAATCCCAGGCCTGTGGAGCAGTGCGACACAGGCACTACATGCAGCACCACCAAGTTAAAATTCCAGTTTTTTCTAATGATACAGAGAAAGTATTCAGCATTTTGTTATAATTCAGCATGGGTATCTTGAAATTCAGCCTTGTCTTACCAAAAACTAATTGTCCAGTAATTAGTTACTTGTACCTCATAATTACATTTTTAATCCCAAGCATTGTAAAATAACCTAAAGAGGTAGACATTTAAACCTGTGTGTGAATTCATCTCCTGGACCTTCAAACTCTCTATTTAGCTCTGAGTGTAATTAAGTGAGGTGACGGTAAGACGTGCATATCGATCTGACTCCAGCTTCGCTGCATATCACACAATCTGTAAGAACACTGGACTTGCAGACAGAGCAGGCGCTTATCAAGGGCTGTTAAAGACTTTTAGATGTTTAGATGCTGAGTGTTTTGGGGGGTGTGAAGGGGTGTCATTGGGAAGCCTTTAACTTCAGCAGGGTTTCAAAAAAAGAGCCGCACTCTGGCACTGACTGGAGGCTATTTGCATTAGTCTAAGTACCATTTGGGCCTAATGGACGAAATGAGGAAAACCTTGTAAAAACTTCACTTTCACCTTCTGGAGATGGGCTCTGGCCTCATCTCTCTCTCTCACACACACACGCTCGCACACACACACTACCCTGCCATCCGTCTGACCACTGGCATATCAGTAAAAGCCAAAAAAAAAAAGCACTCATTCCTACTCCTAGCACGTACGTATATGCTCCACATTGCTCAACTAGAATAATTGTTTTGTTCATGCAGGTTTTATTTTTTCATTGACACTGAAATTGCAGTTTCATGCAGGGCCTTCTTCCTATAAAGGTGAGCATTTCTGCTTTCTTGCTTTGATTACATGTTTAGTGTGTAGTGTGTCTTCATACCCTGATTGCATGTTTAAGGCATCGGTGCATGAAATGCATTGTTTATTACAGTAAACAGAAGGAGCTCGGAAAATAATAGGTGTTTTCCTACCTGTAGAGGCATCCATAGAATATTAAGTTGGCAAACAGGGAAAGAACCAGATAGAGAGAAAGACATTGAGAAAAAGAGGGGCGGAGAAAGAGAGATGGATGGTTGCATGGAGACTTTTCAAAAGCCCTTTATTTACCATGATGTAACTATGAACTGTACGGTAAGAACAGTGACGTTTAAATGACATCTTTGATTGATCAGAGAAAATAAGGTGTTGCAAATGGTTTCTTTGAGTGAGGTCATGGAAAAGCCATTTTAGTTCTTTAAAGAGTCATGTTTGTTTAGGAGATATGTGCGTGAAGAACCTTTTAAAGATCTAAAGAATGTTTTTTGACGGTTCTTCACTCCTCGCGGCTCCTTCACAAAAATATTATTTATGAAACTAAAAATGGTAATTCTATGGCATTGCTTAAAGTCTGTAGTGCCTTTATTTATTGTGCAGATGCTAGTTTCACTCAGGACAGATAAAACATCAAACCTATAACATAAAAAGATCTCCTGTTCTCCTGTTAATAATCTGATCTCTCAGCACCACACTGGTGCTAATGATTTTGATCTGTAATGAAGCTGAAGCTTAGTGATGTTTATTGGGTCCTGAACTGCTGCTGTGAATAAATAAAAAAAGAAAAACATGAATAGTAGTAGCTTTACAAATCAGTGATGCTGTATTGTTACTCTGGTCTAAAACTAATCAATCAACCTTTACATTCACTCAGAAGAACATTCTAACTAAAACTAAAAACATGGACAAATCAACAAAGCAATTAAGAATTTGTAAGTAATTTGTAAGGGTCCAAGGACCAAAAGTCCAAATACTGGTTCATGCTGCATTGCCATCACCTCCATTGTGTTGCTGGCGGGTAGACGTGCCTGTTGGCTGGTAAATGAGAGCTGGGGATCTGGTGCTCTCCTCTGAGGGTGTTGGCTGCCTAGTGATGCTACATTTTGGGTGCAAAAAGAGTTTGAAAAGAGGTGGTTGCTGAATTCACATCAGAGGATGTATCACCCTTCTAGTGTAGAGGGAGCTCTAGTCGGTGGGGTGATTGGCTCAGCTACATTGGGAAGAAAATGGGGTAAAATAAATGAATAAATAAATAAATTAATTAAGTTGTACTTTTATTTAAAACAAATAATAAATAAATAAAGAAGTTAATGAAAAGAAAAGTAAGGTAAATAACTACTCAATAACTCAAATATTGATAATAAGAATAATGTTAAAATATTAATGGATGATTCAGTAAATTTATTATTACTTATTAGAAGAAGTTTTGCAAATTAATTAAATTAATGTAGCTATAGAAAACCCATAACTGCTTAGAATCCACAGATACAACTCACAAGCTCTACACTTCTGGGTTTTTCCCAATTGATTCTGATTCTGATTCTGAACAGAAGTGGCCAAACAATGCCCCAGAACAGTATTGGTTAATGTAGTGTTTTTAGTTAGTTAGCTAGGTAATTAGTTAATGTACTGTTTATGTCACTTTTTCCATTTGATCTAATTTAACTCAGTAGACAGAAAACAACAAAAACTTTAACCCTCCCCTTTTGCCACTAAGTAGGACTGAATATTTGAGAAAGCTACAATCTTTAAGCCACCATAAACCATTATCATAAAAAAAAATATGTGAAAGTTAAAACAAGTAGGAAAGGCGAGCCTGTATAAAGCATCTGCAGCCATCCAAATAAAGTCTTGCCCACAGACTTCCAGGAAAGAAGTGGGAGTCGATCCACCAGCCTAAGCACAACTCTCAGAGGACATTAAAGGTGGCGGAAAAGAGGCTTTCAGCACACTCAAGAGATTTCCCACTGCTCTCTCTGACCCTAAAACCAAGACGCTTAGACAGAGCTTGTGCTAATCGCCATTCTCCCACACTTAAATCAATCAGGAGTCAAATCCTAGGTGCTTATTCTTGGAAAACACTTCTGCAATGCATTGAATTGGTGAACATGTTAAACAGGAGGAGTTTTATATTTCTCATTTAACCCAGTCTTCTTCCTCAAAGCTTTAACCTTTAGGAGTGTAGATGTCATATTATATATATATGCATTGATTACATTTACATTTTATTTACATTCTGTATCGACAGGTAGAAAAAAAGGGAAAAACTAAAGAGTCTTTTACAAACAATAACTGAAAATATCAAATACATTCTCTTCTATTTCTTATGTGCAAACTTTCAGACTTGCGGTCAAGGCTTACAATCTGAGCATTCTATACAGTTACTCATCATATATTTATTAAGAACACTACTAAGACTGGATAGTAGCCTCGTTTTGTTCCCAAAACAGCTTCCATCCTACATGGCATGGATTCAACAATACAGAAAAAAAAAAAAAAATCATAGGAGATTCTGGTCCATGTTGACCTGATTACATCACACAATTCTTGCAGATTTTTCCGGAGTGTTGTCATGCTTAGAGTGTCCCTCTCGACCACATCCCAAGGATGTTCTACTGGATTCAACTGGTGACTGGGAGGACCACTGAAGAACATTGAACTCATTGCCATGTTCATTAAAGCAGTTTGAGAAGACAAAAGTTTTTTAATTGCAGTCATTTTGCATCATCATGCTGGATGTAGCTGTTAGAAGATGGTAAACTGTGGTCATAAAGGAATTAACATGGTCAGCAACAATACTCATATTGTCTGTGGCATTTAAACAATGATTTATTGATATTAATATTTCCCACATCATTACACAACCCCGAGACTACTGAGACAAGGCAGGTTGGATGGATTCCATGGGTTTATGCTGTTGGTACCAAATTCTGTGCTAAAAATACATCAGACCAGACTATGTTTCTCTATCTTCACCTGGCCAGTTTTGGGGAGTCTGCATCAACTGCAGCCTCAGCTTTCTGGTCTTGGCTGATGGAAGTGGAACTCTACATAGTCTTCTGCTGTTGTAGCTTATCTGGTTTGATGTGTTGTGCATCCCATGCTATACACACACTATGTCAGGGGTACTCAGTAGGTGAACTCTGGTGTAGTTGTGGACCTAAAGTAATTTTATTGCAGACAGAGTATGAAATTGGAAATTGGTCCAATCATGGAAAGATAGAAACAATGACAGTAACTTGTAACTCAACATGTCTGGTTTATACCTAGTGTGGACGTATATGTGGCGTGCACTCTGGACTGCCCACATTGTTCAATGTTCTTCCCTAATACAACTGTGGAAAACTTTGTTCATTCAGCCTGAGAGAAACATAAAGCCAGTGTGCTTAATGTGTAATGAAACCACAGCTATTGTGAAGAGTAGTAACATGAGGTGCCAACATGCAAATTTTAAACAAAACCCACAGAAGGCCTTCAACCAGCTTAAATCACCGTAACAAGCCACACAAATGAACAGCACACTCACAAATGAACACTGAGCAAAGGTGTCTCTGTCTTCCCATTTCACAGTTTCACCAAATGTTTGTGGACACTCTATGGAATTCATTCAGCTACTTCAATCGCACCCATTGATGACACAGATGCGCAAATGAACACAAACAGCTCGTCTAGTCCCCATAGAGAAGTATCGCCAATAGAATAGGACTCTCTAGAGCAGACAAATTTAAACCGACTGGCATCATGCCTAATGGCATGCATGGGCTAGATGAGTGTAAAGTCCCCCAGAACTGAGCTGTGGAGCAGTGAAACTGTGTACTCTGGAATGATGGTGCCATATCCAATACTTTTGGGGGTGTAGAGTCCCCCAGAATTAATCTGTGGATCAGTGGAACTGTATTATCTGGAATGATGGTGCTTCATCCAATACTTTTGGGATGATTTTGGGTGATGATAATCCAACATACTGACATCACTAACACTCTTGTCGCTAAATGCAATCCAATCCTCACAGCAATAGTGCTCCAAATTCTAGTAGAAAGCATTCTTCTCTGGACAGAAGAGACAGGTACTCACAAAAACAGGGCAAACACTGTTTTAATACCCTTGGGTTTAAAAGATAAAATAAATGCGCAGGTGTCCCATTACTTTTGTCCATATATTGCAGTTTGTTTGTTTTTTCCTAGGACTATACTCTGATCATCAGAAATGTTGTATGTGGACCTGTGAGATCGGTATCCCTGCAGTATGTGAACACCTGTGTCAGCAGTGCACTTTAAAGCAGCTCATTTCACTAATTAGAAGGGCTGTCTGAATACTTTTGGACACACTGTGTGTCTTCACATATACAAACACATTCCAGCACACTTTCAATTGCAGGTGCATCATTTTGAGTCTGTGGAAATGATTGGTATAAGGTTGCATTGGCCCCTGCTGTTCCTCTCCAGAGCGTCTGGGAGATGCTGATTGAGGTCATCCGATCTGACAGGCTGGACACACTCTAATCACTGCAGCTCAGTCCAGTCTCATCACCACGGAAACACACCTCCCGAACACCATGGAGACCGCCTCAAAACTCAGACGAGTTCAATTCTATAGGCTGGAGTGGAGAATGAGAAGTGATGGAGGACCTGCGGCAGCAGAAGAAAAAGCTGAAGATCTGTAACCATATGGAGGCTCAGCCTTGAGCTTCTGCAGTTTAATAAAGAAGACAGGAGTGAGAAAGTCCTCATTTATTTTAGTTCTTATAAATAATTTTCATGTTTCGTGAACTGGGAGGTATAAATGATTTATTGTCGAACATTTGTCCTACAAGTTGTTTTCCTAAGCATGGGTGATTCAGTAGATTCAGCAAACTTCTTGAGAGATTTTAGCTGTTCTGAACTATATACAGTCATGTGAAAAAAAATAGGGCACCCCATGAGAACCTTTGTCTTTTTTAACATATTTAAACATATGAACATTTGGCCTTTATTTTAACAATATGGAGAGATGAAGGTAATATAAGTAAACTAGGAATTAGGAAATACTTTTATTTTCACAGTTTTAAAAGTTTTTACAAGTGATTGACAGACAGGTGGATCAGATAAATATAATTAGCATCATGACCTACCTGCTCCAATTCTGCAGAACCTGGCTGCTGTGTTAGTTAGCACTGCAGCTAAACCCTTCTGAGCCTACCTGTTAGAATAAACACAAAGAGCAGAGAACATGTACAGAGGATGTGAGATTTCCTTGTCTGCTGAAGATGCCTTTACTCCACTACATCTTTACATAGAAATGAGTTGTTTGCTAACATAATCATGTTTAAAATGTCAGATATATTACCTTTAAATGAAATTTCCTCTATACTTAAAATTGTGTATATTTTATTATTCTTTCAAAATATGTTTTTCTCAGTTTTTTTCTATTGATTGTTTTTTTTTTTTTTTTTTCCTTCATTTTTTTTTTTATTTGACTGAACTTGAACTTTCTTTCTATAGCTTCTAGTAGAACCCCATTCATGGTTGCGTCGCCATGTTCAACAGCGTTCACACAAAGCAGTAAAAAGAAGCTCTGACAGCCTCAAACTCCACATCTGTGTTTGTTTGTTTCAAAGAAACTTTCTGACTGACAGCCGCGCTGTGAAAAAAAGAGAAAAGGCGAAAACACTGAAAATTAGCTCTCGGGAGAGGTTTTGCACTGCTGTGTGATTCTGATGCAGGGGTTGATAAGCACCTTGCAGCAAATCCCATTCTCTCTCTCTCTCTCTATCTCTCTCTTTCTCTCGCTCTCTGTCTCTGCCTCTCCATCACTTGTTCGCTCTTACATGCAAATATCAAAAGACAACCTGCTCGTCTCACCTGAGGGGGCTTTGAGCTGAAAATTACAGTGTGTGTTTCACACAAGCCCCCTTTTCCTCGCACTCCTTCGTGCTCGCTCTCTTTCATCACTGTCCATTCTCTCTCTCCGTGGCTGCCTATGTTTTTTTTTTTTTTCCTGCGCTCTTGTTTCATATCTAGCACCATTGTTCCTAATAATGTGCAGCGGGTGTCAGTAGAGAGGTGACTGCGGTGAAGATTGAGAGGTTATTATCTGCACATCAGACGTGAAGAAGTGGAGTGTTATGAATAACAGATGACGTGGGTGGGAGGCTATTAAACTCACACACAGCTGAGTGACAATTTTAGTGTCAATTTCTGGCAGATAAGTAATTATAGTCTTGCCCAAATGATGTTTATAATCTTATAATTATTAGAGACTCCTACCTTGCAGGTCCACTCACTGGCTACTTTGTTGGAACAACTTGTAGATCATCTAGAGCAGTGGTTCCCAACCCTGGTCCTGGAGGTCCTTCTGCTCTGCACATTTCAGTGTTTACCCTGCTCCCAACAAACCTGATTCAGCAAATCAGCTCATTAATAAGCCCTTCCTGAGATCAAGGTAGTGTATAGCAGGAAAACACTAAAATGTGAAAGGGAGGGGGTTTCTCCATGACCAAGGTCAGGGACCACTGTTGTAGATCCACAATACAGTACTGCAAAGTCAGAGAACATCTTTCCAGTCAAAACAAGCAATTTAGATCAAGATTTAGATACCAGGTAATGATGCATGCCATCAGAGCACAATTGACCTTGCTCTCTCAGAGTGGGTAGATGACTCTCTCTCTCCCCACATCCTTTCAGTGTGATGCCGACTGGTGCGGGCATCTTCGAGCCTGGGTACCTGATGGCTTCCTCCAAGCGTGTTGGCTGCCTTGTGACGTTGCATTGGCAGCAGTTCGAAAAGAGGTGGTGGCTGGTTAAACGTGTGTTGGAGGAGGCATGTGTTAGTCTTCATCCTACTAGTGTTAGGAGCATTATAGTGATAGGGGGAGAGTACTAACGAGTGGGTTGTGTAATTGGCTAAGTTCCTCACATTTCAGGAGATATTTCTTGCAAAAAGGAAAAAAAGGAAAAGGAAAATAAGTTAAAAAAATTATCTAAAAACACTCAGGAAAGGCTTGTTAATGAGCTTTGAGGCTGGATCAGGTGTGTTGGGAGCAAATGAAACACTAAAATGTGCAGGGTAGGGGGTTCTCCAGGACCAAAGTTGGGATCAAGTAATCAAGAGGATGTCTAGCATGTCAAACTATGCATCAGCAGATGGGCTACGGTCTCAAATGAGACACCAGCTAGGTGGAGTTACAACATTGGGGTTTCCAATAAGGTGGCCAGAGACTTTAACACTGTGTTTGAGCCATTCCTGAAGGTCTAATCTCCTGAAATGATCGTAATGTTCTTCCTGATTTAAAGAAGCCCATAGGAAAAGGGTTGGCTGTGTGTAAAGTGTAGCCCAGCTTGTCTCTCAGTCAATTAAAAGCAATCGCCAGCACCCAGAATCTCGCATCTGCTGTGAATCAGATGCAGCGAAGGCCAGGAGCTGCTGCATTATTCAAGGCCTCATCTCTTTCTTTACACATTTGTGCTGTTAAGCAACTGTACCTCAAAAGAAATGCACAGCTTGCTATTAAAAGGTTTATGGAACTTTCTAAAAAGAACCAAAGCACTAGAAGAACTCCTGAAGTATGGCAGATGACACACAGGTGATGCCTTTAAAAGAATCCCTGCCAAAAATAAGTGCCGTCATGGTATATATTCAAACCTAAGAGAGAGAAATGAAAAGAATGAAAGAAGCTCTCGTGTCACTTCAGACTGTGGTGCATTTTTAATTGAAGTCTTTCACCACTTGCTTTTAAGGCTTCCTGATCTTCATTTACTTTGCAACCAGCAAAATCAGGCTAAATTTGGCAGCATATTTTATTCATTGGTAACCGGTTGACACATGAAAGGACTGACAGTGACAGAAATGGATTGGGAGATAAAGAGATATTGCCTGTTATGATTTTAAATGCTGGTCATAAGGCAGGCCCTTATGGAGGAAAACGGCAGTGCAACATTCACATCCTCAACAGTGCTTTACTATTCATGTGCCAATGCATGTACCAATAACAACATCAATAGGAGGGGCTTACACCCTGCGCAAGGCATGTCACAATGCTCATTGCTATCTTACACCCTGTCAAAAGTCTCATTTCATTTCTTCCTCCTGCTTCGTTTAAATAGCATCAGTGCTTGCAAATATCTACGCCAATGGGTGTGGTGGTCTCAAAATGAGGTGTGTTGAGGTCAATTTCTGGCGTATTGCTATCTTGGCAACAGAAAAAACAGGTGCACCACTGACTGAAAACAACCTAGGCAGATGTCAACAGTCAGACGTTCAGTGCTATCTTGGCAGTGAATTGTCAACACAGGCATGTGCAGCCCACCTCGCATACACCCCACTTGTTACGCACACATGGATAAGAGTTGGACACATCCAGGTAGCTACACCATTAAAATAGCAATCCGCCAAAGTCAGACCGCATCTGACTCTTAAAGGGAATTTGCAAGTGACTCTCTGATTGGTTTATTGCACATTACGCCCAAAACACACCCATGATTAATTAAGAGACTTAGTACATGCCTTTTACGGGTTTCAAGCCACGCAGGGCATACTTTTCCTTTATTGCGATAGCGTGCGTGGTGGATGGCTTGCCTAAAAAAATAGGCCTACTGTGTTGCTCCACTCCGCTCAGCCCACTCATCTGCTTCCAGATACTTCACTGACCCTTCCTCTTTTGTCTGCTTTCCTTCATTCTGCTGATATGAATCTCATGGCATCAGTAAATATAATGGCAGACTAGCTGATAGATCCACTTGTCTACCAGACCAGAACAATCTAGGAGAGGATCTAAACACTGCCTCACTGAGCTCCACAATAAAACCATATTCCTATTCAACTCACCCCAATACACACAAGAGTTCACAAACATCTGCTTGTATTCTCATATTTACTGAGACACCATTTTAGTTTAACATTTACTGTTAAAAACCTCCCCCTTTCACTTTCCAACAGAGACCCCCCTACATGTAGCCCATGCAGATGGTCTCACATCTTCCTTCAATACTTTCTGATAAGCTAAAGAATTCATAGTGGATATGTTGGTCAGCTCTTCAGACCACCCTACTGCGGGAAAGCAGCCCCAAGCCATTTTCACATCCATGCTTCACAGTTAATATGGGTTTTTATGCTCAAATGCTGCATCTGATTCATGCCAAACTGTGTCTAAATAATTCAACTTTGGATTCATGTGTCCAAAGCATGTTGTTCCAGATGTTCTGGTATCTGTTGTTTCCCCTCTAACCATGTTCTTATCATTTGCAGCTCATGTAATACAAATGATTCAAAATTTAGGCATTATTGTATAAAACCAAGCATCTCGTCATGCAGACTGGATCGCACTCAGGAGCTCAGTGAATTCCAGCGTGGTACCATAATAGGATGTCACCTGTGCAAGTCCAGTCGTGTATATATATATATATATATATATATATATATATATATATATATATATTTCATTTGACTCTGTCCATGGTGCTGAATCGCTCTGCCTGTAGTTCAGCATATTAACTATATTAATTAATGTAGGGGAAAGCTGTCGTGGTAAAATGTGGCACAGATGTTTCAAATAGTTAAACGGCACCAGGTACAGCATTCTTTTGGTCATCTTTTTCTGTTCCCATAGCAACATCATCTGTGAACAAACAGATATTTCTCTACATTCATTCTGAAGTCTATAAAGTATTTATAGTATTTTTCTACTATTTGTTGTGTGTTGAGGTCTGAGAATTCACTCCTACATATTAGAATCTCCCTCTTGGTGGTGTATCTCTTAGTGAGAGCTAGCCAGGCTAAAGTACAGTGTCTTCCTGGCTTCCTTGCCCTCAGTGGGGGGTTTTAAAGTCAAAACATTTTGCGGCTCGCCATGGACGATCAACACTGTGTTCTTTTTTGTTACAGAAATAAAAGAGTGAGAATGCAAGATAATGAGTGATGAAGAAGCAAAGGACAACAGGAAACAGAAGAAATAAGTGTGAGGGTCGTCAAGTGGAGAGGAGGGCGGTAATTAGCTCAGGAACTAAAGTGCAGAATAACAGAAATGATAGGGAGGACAACTGTGAAAGAGAGAAAGAGAGAGAAAGAGAATTAGAGAGGGAGGGAGAGAGAGAGAGAGAGAGAGAGAGAGAGAGAGAGAGAGAGAGAGAGAGAGAGAGAGAGAGAAAGAGAGAGAGAGTATTAGATACTGACAGTAGACAGGAAAGCAGGAAAGCTGTGGCTGCATCATTTCATGCATCGAGTGCATTTAATTACCGGGCTTTAATTAGAGCGCAGCTTTGGAGTAACATTTCAGGATTCATCTCCATCACATTAGCCACCCAGCTCTCGCTCTCTCTCTCTCTCTCTCTCTCTCTCTTTCTCTTTCTCTCTGCACTGACCTCAACACTCCAACAACAGCTTACACACAATTACAGACAACGCTGGCTGTGCGTTTCCCTTAAATTGCTCTCTCTTTCTCTTTCTCTCTCTCTCTCTCTCTCTCTCTCTCTCTCTCTCTCTCTCAGTGTCAGCTGTTGACTGCTGCTCACAAGTGAAATAATACAGAAAGATGCCTAAATTATGCACCTAACAACTTACACTTAGGACCCAGCCCATTTCCCCCATACTCTCATCACCCATTGCATCGCAAGCTTTATCAGATAGATACCTCCCTCATCTGTATTTTGTTGAATTAACTTCCCTCTCCTATGCTGTTGCTGTGGCCGTTTATAATCTAATCAGCAACATGTCCATTATCATCTGTCTTTAAACATTTAGCTGACTGAAGTCAAATAAGGCAGTGACAAGATCCTACACCTAACAGTTAATCTTAATCTTAACCCCTTAACACAGCAGGGCTTATTACACACTAAGGTGTATTACTGGTGTATTACTCAGTAACTACAGGGACTTCTGAACAAACTGGTAGGGGCTATTCTTTGCTAGTAGAAGTTTGTAATAACAGGTAGGTACCTCCCTTTGTCAGTGTTAGGGTTAGTTAGTGTTTTGCTAAATTAAGCCCACAACACCTCTGGAAGGCTCAGCAGTGAAGTCTTGCATGCCAGGTCCACTTCCCATCAAGCTTACTTTATGGGATTTCACATAATTTTACTCACAACCTTAATAACGCCACACCAACAGCAAAAACAAGGTCATGTGTAGTTCTGACTGTGATGACACATGAACTTTCTCTAGACTGGTCAGATTAAGGAGTTTAATGTATGCAAGATATGGACGCCTTTAAAGCAGTGTGATGGTGGGGTGAGGCAGTATGCTCAGTGTTGGAGTTTTTTTATGTAATTTAAGATGACAGAGTGACGGCTGACTGGTTTAATAAAAACAGTGTAAATGAAGAACTATCATGTCTCTCCCTCTCTCTCTGTCACAGTTTAGTTTCAGCTGTTTGGTTTCGGTACGTTTAGCTGCATGTTAGAGCATTCAGATTCACTTCAGCTGAATTTTTTGCTTTTCACTGCAGTAAAACACGGCCTGTAGGAAAGCAGATGGTTGGGCGGGATGACAGGAATTATCAGTGGACAAAACAAAGGAAATTAACAGCAGAGAAGGCAGATTTTAGAGAGGGAAAGAGAGTGAGAGAGAGAGAGAGAGAGAGAGAGAGAGAGAGTAGAAACATCCTTTGTTTGTCATTACTCAGCCAGCATTAGGCTGCTACTCTCCATTAGCCGCTTCCGCACCACTGCTCTTCTAAAAGGCAGAAGTGAATGAGACATGCTTTTCTAAAGATCCAAACCCTCCAAACTACAAAAGCTAACAAAAGCTTTATGATTCCATGCATCATCTGTTTCTTTTGCCAAAGGTTGTGTCATCACAGTACACAGTACCAACACTTTGGCAACCATGTGGGATACCAAAGCAAAAAAAAACAAGTAATATCCCAGCTCCAAACTGGGATAACAACTACTTAACAATACCCTAGCAACCATCAGACATGGACAAGACAAGACAACCATATTCGCCATTAGTGTTGGAATTTGGTCTCCTCCTTTAACCCATTCATGCAGTGAACACACACTTACACACTCATGATCAAACACACACAGGGTCCTATCTCCCGATGGGCGCAGTGGTCTCGAAACGAGGTGTGTTCAGGTAAATTTCAGGCATATTGCTATCTTGACAATGGAAAGTGCAGGTGTGCCACTGACTGAAAACAACCTAGGCAGGCATCAGCCGTTTAGTGCTATCTTGGCTTGCTCAAAGGTCCACCAGCTTGCTGAGCTCAGATATCAAACCCACAACCTGTCATCAATAGCCTGGTGCTCTAACCTCTGAGCCACCGCTGCCCCACAATTGGCATAGCAATCACAAAGCAACAGAACTAACCACCACCTGGAGCCCCAACACAACCACCACTAAAATAACAACTGCTTTGCAACACCTTAGCAACTACTTGGAGTCCCCTAGCCACCGCCTAGCAACATCATAGCAACCACTTGGGATAAAAAACAACTGCTTAGCAGAGCCATGTCAACTACTTGAGGCACCCTAGAAACAACCTAGTATCCTCTTAACAACCACCTGGGAGAACAACTCATTAGAACACTATAGCGGCTACTATAGCCCTCAAGCCACCACCTACCAAGATTCTAGCAATCACCCAAGATAAAAAAACAACTACTTAGCAATATCACAGCAACTATGTGGAGTCCCCTAGAAACCACTTCTAACAACCTAGCAACATCCTAGCAACCAACAGGGATATCATAGCAACTGCTTGAAACACCCTAACAACCACCTAGCAATATCTTAACAAACACTTGGGATACAACAGCAACTACTTGGAGTTAGCAACCACCTACCAACAACCTAGCAACATCCTAGTAACCACCTGAGATAAAATACCAACAGCTTAGCCACACCATAGCAGCTACTTGGAGCCCCCCTAGCAACATCCTAGCAAACAGTGGAGCCAGGGAGAGGTTTTTCTGCTTTATACATTGCCGTGGCAACCAGTAGCAGTGTCAACCAGTAGACGTGTCAACATACAGAAGGTGCCACCACCTCTACGTAATAGAGGAGGAAATCCTGTCTATTCTATCATCAACTGGGATGTTACTGTAGTTACAGAAGCAGCAGAATTACATTTGTCAGGTTTGGAAAATCAGAAGAGTAATTTACAGTATATAGTGTATCACAAAAGTGAGTACACCCCTCACATTTCTGCAGATATTTAAGTATATCTTTTCATGGGACAACACTGACAAATTACACTTTGACACAATGAAAAGTGTAAATTTATTCTTCCCTCAAAATAACTCAGTATACAGCCATTAATGTCTAAACCACCGGCAACGAAAGTGAGTACACCCTTTAGTGAAAGTTCCTGAAGTGTCAATATTTTGTGTGGCCACCATTATTTTCCAGAACTGCCTTAACTCTCCTGGGCATGGAGTTTATCAGAGCTTCACTGGTTGCCACTGAAATGCTTTTCCACTCCTCCATGACGACATCACGGAGCTGGCGGATGTTCGAGACTTTGCGCTCTTCCACCTTCCACTTGAGGATGCCCCAAAGATGTTCTATTGGATTAAGGTCGTGGTATAATTCATAATATAAGCAATGGCTGTTGGGAAAGTAGACCTTTGCTCTAAACCTTCTGATGGAATAAGTTAACTTCAATATAAAAAGTGAGTGTTGTTACCTAAAAATCAAGTCAGTTTACCGCTTTAAACATTTAGCGTACAGTGTCTCTAGGTTAAATTGTGATTAGCCAATTAGTCTGCTAGACCATTTAACAATTTGATTCAGTTTCTGTTGTTTAAGGTCATAGTGTTGTCAATGTGGAAAGTAGGACCATGTCGTCAAACTCCTTTTTGCACATACGTTTAAATTTAGAGTCAGCAATTTTCCCAAGATATTTGTACGACTGTTCAATGTCCCACTGTCTGACCCTGAAATCAATGACCATTGGGGCCCTGGGGAGAAATTTGTTCTTCAAACTGGCTCACAATAATCTACTTTCTTCAAAATGAGAAATTCCTGTTTCTTTTTAGTGAACATCTTTTATTGTATTTTACTCAAAAACAAAGATTAAGAGTTACAAATTAATATCAGCATTCCACCCTCAATTCCACACAGCCCCAAAGGGGGAAGAGAAAACAACGAAGACAAACAAAACCAAATAAACAAACAAACCTCTAAAAAGAAACAGAAGAAAGAAGCACTCCAAAAAGACCTTCAAGCTGCAATATATGATACTCGACAGAGTTCAAACGGAGGAAAGAAGTAACTTCAGAATGCCATCTCTCCGCTGCCCTGGCCTTAGCCCCATGCATGTGAGCTATTGAAAGTTCTGTAGAAATATTATCCAGTAAGGTTAGAGTCCAAGCTTGTCTGCTCAGAGTACATTAGGGATTCCATCGCTTGGCTAGTGAGTAGAGTTTTGCAGCTGTAAAAGCAGTTAGCAGTAGATGCCTCTACCATGTTGATAAAACACGCCTTTGGTCTTGAATATGTCTAACTGAAGATTGGACTCTTCACAACACTTGACAATGTCACAGCAACAGGACCATGATTGGTCTCATTACACTGGAACTGAGTCATCTGCATACTTTCGGATGGTCCTACTGTATTTTCCTCCTTTCCTTTGACACTCATTTGTATAGAAGATAAATCATACGGGTGAAAGCACACAACTTTGTGGGGAGCCATTTGAGCGGCAAACTCAGTCAGACAGAATACTCTTAGTGTCCTGTCAGCTGAAAAAAAAAAAAAAAACAGCCTACAAGATCTGTCACCTCGGTGTTGTGTGCAATAGATTCTGATGTGTTTCTGAATAAGGACAATTTTGCCAATGTCCTTAAAAATGAAAATCCTGGAAATATGAAAGATCTACCTCTCTAGACTCTGAGATATTGATTCTTGACAGATTTTTAAATAGGTCCCGTCAACAGCCCAGGTCTTGTAAAATCTGGACTCTTGCAGATCCTGCTAACTATGGATGACAGGGGCGGAGTCAACCTCCTGGGAGACCGGTGGGAGCAAACTGGTGACGGTAAGATGAAACCTCAGCATCTAAAAAAGCAGCCATAAATGAACACAGTTAACTGGACACTGGGTATCTGTGGTAAAGATTACTCGCAGCATTCTAAGAGGGTGAGGGTGTCCGGCAGTTCTTGGGGAAAATCTATTTTGTCTTGTGGAGAACTGCCAATTGTCCCCATAACCACTAAATGTTTAGGTTTTCGTCCCCACAAAGATATGAACACTCCCACACACTCACTTCTCTGTCCTTTTCAATAACTTAATAATACACTGTGTGTGTTGGCATCCTTCTTTTTGCTTGCATTGCACATCCTTCTTTATAATGGATGGATGGGTTCAGATCAGTGAGTAAGCCAGGCTTTTTTTTTTTTTTATTTGGACAGAAATACAGGTTTTATAGACCGACTCTGACTCATCAGTTCACCTAAGAATAAAGAAGAAGATATTGACTGACATCTATGACTTACATCATATAGTACCCTCTGAAAAATACTGGAAACGCAAGCCCAGTTTTTTTCCTTGTAGAATGCTGTGCAAATGTTTTAGATAATTGTGAAAATTGGAATGAAATTATAACAATAAAGCTCCTGATCTGGACAGTAAGTGTTTATTTGCTCAGTAAAACACTGATATTAGAAGACATACTAATAACATCCATACACACAGTGCTGGTTTTACGTCATTACCTACAAAACTCCCCTCATGAGAGTTACCATTCAACATGTTCAATATATGTCATCTAACATATAAAACAATCCTACCTGGTTTGGTAAATCAGTGCTTAATGGTGTTAAATCATGTGAGCTGGTGATAGAATTGAACACATCCATGCGCCCCTCCACTAGCCATCAACTGGGGTGTCCATCTTTGAATGCCATCCACTGTCCTGGCCTTAGCCCCATGAGTACATGTGGGATTCCATCGCTTGGTTAGTAAGTTGCACAGCTGTAACAGCTGTAACAGCAGTAGATGCTTTAGCCACGTTGATAGCTGAAGAAGAATCTGTTCTTCAAACTGAAGCTGAAGCTGAATCTGGTGTTAACCGTAACTTTTCTGCTCAACCAGAGTTGATATATCAGTAGTTAGCTGCCTCCAAAATATTGCGAGTGTTGGACAGTGCCAGAAATAATGCATAAAAGTCCCTGATTCCCCTTGAGAGCATGAATCACATGAGGGAGAAGTCGTCAAGTGCATGAGGAACCATTTCAGAGGAGTTGAAAAAATTCTATGTATAAATTTCCATTGAACTATCTGGTGGTTTGGGTTTTTAGAGGACATAAGAGTACATCTCCACATGTCATTAGAAGAAGAAGTAGATTAAAATAAAAAAAAATGAATAAATGCTAGGAACAGAATTGGGTATCTGCTCATTTGAAAAACACATAAGCAAGATTATCTTTTGACGTAATGAATGGGTGGTTATATTTGTTTCTCATGGAACCTCATAAGGACAAAGAGCAGATCTGCTATGTAAATACAGGAAAAAAATAAGTGCCAGGTAAGCTATTTTTGGATTGGAGGCCATGGAAAGATTTTAAGCCTTTGTCATTGTAGAGGTCACTACATATTTTAATGTTCTTTTGAATCCACTGCGGACAGTAAAAGTGGAGAATGCAAATGCCATTTGACAATATACTCTCCATATAGATATTAGGTATGATATTATTGGAACTGTTATTATTATTATTATTATTATTATTATTATTATTATTATTATTATTATTATTATAACTTGCATTGTTTAATTGAAATTCCACTGAATAAAGTCATTCCTGGTACTTCACTTCTGCATGGTATTCACATTTCACACAACAAAATGTATTTCAGAATATATTGTCTATATACCAAAATTGGTATATACCAAACATTGGGGCAAATATTAAATACAGATATATAGCATATTTTAGCAAAAACGTATTAGCAAATATACATGTACATGGTACAGATGCACATTATATAAAATATAAATATATTTTAAAATATATTTAATAAAAATGTAGCGCTTGGCTAATATCATATATGCCAAATACAGTGGGGAAAAAAAGTTTTTAGTCAGTCACCAATTGTGCAAGTTCTCCCACTTAAAAAGATGAGAGAGGCCTGTAATTGACATCATAGGTAGACCTCAACTATGAGAGACAAAATGAGAAAAAAAAAACAGAAAATCTTTTTTTAAAGAATTTATTTGCAAATAATGGTAGAAAATAAGTATTTGGTCAATAACAAAAATTCATCTCAATACTTTGTTATATATCCTTTGTTGGCAATGACAGAGGTCTAACATTTTCTGTAAGTCTTCACAAGGTTGGTACACACTGTTGCTGGTATGTTGGCCCAATCGTCCATGCAGATCTCCTCTAGAGCAGTGATGTTTTGGGGCTGTCGGCAGGCAACACAGACTTTCAACTCCCTCCAAAGGAGGAGACTGGCTAGGCCACTCCAGGATCTTGAAATGCTTCTTACGAAGCCACTCCTTTGTTCCCCTGGCAGTGTGCTTGGGATCATTGTCATGCTGAGAGACCCAGTCATGTTTCATCTTCAATGCTTCCTTGCTGATGGAAGGAGGTTTGCCCTCAAAATCTCACAATACATGGCCCCATTCATTCTTTCATGTACACGGATCAGTCGTCCTAGTCCCTTTGCAGAGAAACAGCCCCAAAGCATGGTGTTGCCACCCCCATGCTTCACAGTTGGTATGGTGTTCTTTGGATGCAAGTTTGGACGAGTTGTGTTTGTACCAAACAGTTCTACTTTGGTTTCATCGGACCATAAAACATTCTCCCAATACTCTTCCGGAACATCCAAATGCTCTCTAGCAAACTTCAGACGCGCCCGGATATGTACTGGCTTAAGCAGGGGAACACGTCTGGCACTGCAAGATCTAAGTCTCTGGCGGCGTAGTGTGTTACTGACGGTAGCCTTTGTAACGTTGGTCCCAGCTTTCTGCAGGTCATTCACTAGGTCCCTCCCTGTGGTTCTGGGATTTTTGCTCACCGTTCTTGTGATCATTTTGACCCCACGGGCTGAGATCTTGCGTGGAACCCCTGATCGAGGGAGATTAGAAGTGGTCTTGTAGGTCTCCCATTTTCTGATTATTGCTCCCACAGTAGATTTCTTCACACCAAGCTGCTTGCCTATTGCAGATTCAGTCTTCTGTCTTCTAATGAGTGGAGGACAGAGAAGCCTCTTAAAGAAGAAGTTACAGATCTGTGACAGCCAGAAATCTTGCTTGTTTGTAAATGACCAAATACTTATTTTCCACCATTATTTGCAAATAAATTCTTTAAAAATCAGACAATGTGATTTTCAGATTTTTTTCTCATTTTGTCTCTCATAGTTGAGCTTTACCTATGATGTCAATTACAGGCCTCTCTCATTTTTTAAGTGGGAGCACAATTGGTGACTGACTAAATACTTTTTTTCTCCACTGTATATGTTCCAAAAATACATTCAAAATTTGTTTGTACAATATATTTAACAGATGTTAAAGTAACAGTAGACAAATGCATTTGATAAATACATTTTGAATATAGATATTATTTATTGTGGAGTTTTAATGCAAGTTTTTAAACTCTCTAATTGCCAAAACTCTCTTACTTTATTTATACTACTTATTGCTATGTGTTCATATTTAATGAGGAATAAACCAGCAGAAATGGTCAAATCATATCTGAAAATAAACAATTTTGTTATATTAACTGTAACTACTAGTAAATAAGCTTTCTTGCTTCTCCTGTAAAGATATGATTTTGGAGAATCCACCAATTTTTCAAGTGAGCGAAAGTATTGCAACTTGTGACTGACAGCTGTTTCTCGTTGTCCAGGTGTGCCCTGTTAGATTTTTTGATTGATTGATTGTTGTTGTTGTTAAATTGATTGTTTTTACTTTTTGTTTGAACCCTGCAGGCAAACCTACATGAAGACCAGAGAGTTGTCTAAGCCATTTTGAAGCTAAAAAGAGAGAGAAAGCCAAAGAAACCACGGGTGTGTTATCAACCAGACTTTGACCAGGGCAGCTATGAAACCCAACAGCAGTTGATAACAAAAACAGTGTGAGAGCTTTAAAGAAACGGCCAAAAACAACATCACCAATGTATCAACCCACTTCAGGATAAAAAGACATCAGGATAAAAAGAAGCAGAGGCCATATCACAAGAAAACCTTACCACAGACCACTCATCAGCATAAACAATCATAAAGTCAGGCTTGAATCTGCACAAACAATGGTTTTATGCACTGATGAGACTAGGTGAAGTTATGACATATTAATAAAATATTGTGGGGTGGGGTGGGGGAGGGGTGTAAGGGACCACTACCTGAACTCCTCAACCCCAGCTACACACTCCACTTCTCACTTCACCTTTGTGACAATCAACTTCTTCCCTCTTTTAAAGCTCACCTTCACTACAGGGGGGCTCGGCCTCCCATGCTGCTACCATGAAGCAGCCTCAAACTCCAGTCCAAAGTCTGCTGAGTTTGCCTCATCGTAACATCCTTCCAGAGCATATGGTCCATACTAGACTAGCAGTCTCCAGATTTGCTCAGGATCCAAAACATACAAGCTTATCTGTCACACATGGTGGAGGTAGTGCCACAGCTTGGGCCGGCATGGCTGCTTCTAAAACAGACTTACTTCTATTGATTGATGATGTAACTGATGATGGTGTCAGCAGAATGAATTCAGAGGTCTACAGAAACATTCTGGCTGCGAATTCACAGAGATAAACGTCCAGTCTAATCAGGAGGAACTGCATCTTGCAGCAAGACTATGAGCCAAAAAACACAGCACCCAAAACACAATCAAGGACATCATATAAATATGTGTGTGTGTGTATGTGTGTGTGAGAGAGAGAGAATCTGAACATGTGTGTAGAGTGTGATTGAGTGCGGGAGAGACAGAGCGTTTCAGGGGGTGAAATAGACAAAGAAAGTGAGATAGAGAGAAGCAGAGAGAGCGAGCAGGTGGCTCCTCTATGGTACAGGCTGTTCTTGGAGACAACTTGCGGGCTTCTGTTCTGACTGTTTGCTGTCAGTGAAAAACATAATTCCCTTTGAGGAACCTCCAGCTGAGCTGAAGTGAGGACTTCTCTCTCACTCTGACTCCGGGACGATCATCTCGCTGTTACATTACAATTAAGAAAAAATCCCGCTAAGTCTCTGTTAGCGTAAAGCAGCTGGGTGTTAATGCTTTGGGTGTATTCAGCTTCAACACTCAGATTCATGATCATCAAAGTGTCTTCCTTGGTATGAAGAGCAGATTTTACCCAAATATAACGATCTGACAGTTTTCTTATTCAAGCTGTTGTTAAAAGCACAGATTGAAGCTATTTTGGTCTGAAGGTGGTTTAAACTGAGGCTGAAGGGATGTCTTTTTCTCAAGCTAACACTGTTATTAATATTAAAACAAATATTCATAGTTATGATGGGAATTGTTTTCCTCGAAGTAACACCAAACATCATGCTTTCGTGAGTTACAGTCTGTAACTGCCCATCTAGTGAATTAATAAGGTATGTGTTTCCAATTAAAACAAAGTGGCCAGCGAGTGGAAGCACAATGTAAATGTCCCTAATAAAACGCCAAGTGAGTGGAAGCACAAAGTAGGTGTTTCTGATGAAGTGTCCAATGAGTGGAAGCACATGGTGGGTGTTAAGGTGGGCATTTTTAAGAAAGTGTCCAGTGAGTGGAAGTGCGAGGTGGGTGTTTCTAATAAAGTGGCTAGTGAGTGAAAGCACA
Source organism: Salminus brasiliensis (assembly GCF_030463535.1). NCBI lineage: Eukaryota > Metazoa > Chordata > Actinopteri > Characiformes > Bryconidae > Salminus > Salminus brasiliensis. The sequence goes on along the minus strand of NC_132890.1, from coordinate 21,911,973 downwards.
AGGTGGGTATTTCTGATAAAGTGGCCAGTAAGTAGAAACACAAGGTAGGAGATTCTAAGTGGCCAGGGTGAGACTTTAAGGATGTCTTTAGAGAAGGAAATTGAGTGAATGAATGATTGAGTCAGGTTTTTAAGACCTGTGGCTATCTAGTGTTAAGTTGAGTTATCCATCACCATGTAACTCTTACAAGAGGCTTCATTACCCAGATGTTATGCAAAGCAGAGTGAGGGAGACCTATAGAGCACTCAATCATCTTGAATTCAGACACAGTAATTAGTTTATATAACCGCGGATAGTTCGAATGAATTATGGGGTCAGCAAGTGACATAGGAAAAATGTTCAGAAATAGGGAAGCCCTCAATATGCTGCTTGGTGACTCCATCATTACAGGTGGCAGAATCTTTCTCCAACAAAACTGATCTAAAAAATACCTACATCCACTTAATTAGAAACACTTACCTTGGACTTCCACTTCCAGTCTGTGGGCACCTTATGACATATATTACTGATGTTTAGAATTGGAGATTTGATTGGGGACAAATTAATTAAAAATACAGAGATATTGGAACCCCTAACAACTGAGGAAGACCTGGTAAACCACCAATGCTGCAATAATCACATAAACAGGAGGAGAAATCGGCTCTGAAAACATCCACAGGTGTTTGTGCCTATCCTTCTAAATTTTTGGTTCCATAAAGAACCATGCTTGCAATGGAGATGTGAAGACAATCTTCATTACAAAAGGGTTCTTTATGGAACCAAAAATGGGAGGGAGCTATAGGGAGCTAGGCGTGAACGATATATCAAAACAGGGAGATATAACCAGTAACTAAGAACACTGGCAGTGCCAGTAAAAAAGCAAGGGAGAAACGTAAACCGCACTCGTCAGGCGCAACAAAACTTACGAGATGTAAACACGAAGCTTAGGGATCAGTCGCCGTCTCCCAGAGGCGACTCAGAACAAACCAGAACAATAGTACTCATGAACATGGATAGTCCAGCAGGACTCTTGGAAACGTGACAGACTCTCGCAGACGTCCTTGTGAAGCACTAACAAGACACTAGACTACTTGGACAGACACCAACACTCCAGGTTGGCTCAGAACGGCAACAGCCGAGTTGAATACAGAAAACGTGAAGGACTTCTACGGATGTCCTTGAGAATCTCTAACGAGACGCTTTACAAAGCTAAGACGCCAACTCACCAGGTTGGCTCAGAACGGTGAATTCTCGGCAGTGAGAAAGTCAGCGTTAGCTCCCTAAATATCCCAGCCTCAGGTGAACCAAATCAATGAATCAATGATCACAAATCAGACACACATGAACACAACATAAAACATGGTGTGATACATGAGCTAACTGTCAACATAAAAGTCTGTGAAAAAAAAGCAAATGACCTCTAAACTTAAAGTCCGTGAATGAGGAAATCAACTGAACATCAACTTAAGAGTCCTTGACCTTGAAGTCTGTGGACCGTGGCTCAGGACCGCCCCCGGGGAGGGTGCGGCGACGTGGACCTGACAAACATCTTTAAACATGTTTGGAAAGACTTGGATGGTGAGAAGCAGATAATGCTTCGACCTCCAAGACTGAGCATTAAAATTGTGGATATTACACTCCTAAAAATAAAGGTGGTGAGCAATGTCAAAGAAGAACCATATTTGGTTCCATGAGGAACCATTTTTCTTATAGAGATAAAAGTGTGAATCCACTAGAAATATCCTTTACCAATGTAAACAAATAAAGTGACCATTTCTTCTCCCAACAGTATGCAGTCTCAGTAACTGCACTCCAACAAGGTGGCGCTACAAGAGAGGGGTTTCTGACAAAGTGGCCACTGAGTGTAGATCACTTTCACAGTCTATACCACTCTAAATAAAGCCCGCATTGAGCCAGCAAGGGATACACAGAAAGCATGTTGACCGCTGTGTGATCTCCATAGCAACTGACCAATCTGGAGGCATTAGTTTGGTTTGGATGGGCCATGAAGACCCCAGCTGTGTTAGGCAGATGCTATCATTAATGGAGGGAGTGGAGGAGGAATTTTTTGGCGGGAAAAGTGGGCAGCTGGGTGCAGAAATGCCCCTTGTGTTTCTCCAACGTACCGTGTGACTAACCCCGTTAATGTGTGACATCAGATATCTGATCACATTAGCCTGACATAATCTCTTCTTCAGCAATGTGCGAAGTGGTGACGGCTCTCCGCTGCCCCCCTCACCCCACCACCAGTGGACAGTTCATTTTGGTTCTGACTGGGTCATACAAGCCATATTTCCCCTCTCACAACCCCCCCAGGAACTAGGAGACCAATCAGAGGTATTTTTGGAAGCAGAGCAGCTGAAATTAGTTCACACATCATCATCATCAGGCTGCTGCCACTAATTCAGGCCCACCACTGGGAGAACAAGCTGATATCTCAGCAGTGGTGCAGTACAGTACAAAGCACAGCCATTCACTCAGCTAACCTCATTATACCTTCAGTGCTTCAGTATAAATGTTGTACAGTGTAGTGAGGGTGGTGTGGGGTGAGCTCATGTGTTCGTTTCAGCATGTGGTAGGGCATATGACCGAACACAAATCCATTAACCAGATTCTAAACAGATATGAATCCAGACACCAATAGAAGGCACTAGATCCACTGTTTAACTGTGTCGGTTAGAGGGTTTTAATCCAGACATGAACTCCAGATCCACTGTAGACTCCGCTCGCTCATTCTTTGACTGATTCATTCATTCGTTCATTTGTTCGTTCATTTAGTCACTGATTTGCTCATTCATTGACTCACCCATTTATTCACTTACTCCTTTACTTGCTTTATTTGTATTCATGCATTCACTATTTCACCAACTCACATACACACTTACTTATTTCCTAACTTACATCTTCACTGACTCACCTATGTATTTCCTAATGCACTCCTTCACTCACTCCTTCATTCACTCACTTCTTCACTGACTCACCTACATATTTCCTCACTCGCTCCTTCATTCACTCACTTCTTCACTGACTCACCTACATATTTCCTCACTCACTCCTTCATTCACTCACTTCTTCACTGACTCACCTACATATTTCCTCACTCGCTCTTTCATTCACTCACTTCTTCACTGACTCACCTACATATTTCCTCACTCACTCCTTCATTCACTCACTTCTTCACTGACTCATCTACATATTTCCTCACTCGCTCCTTCATTCACTCACTTCTTCACTGACTCACCTACATATTTCCTCACTCAGTCCTTCATTTACTCACTTCTTCACTGACTCACCTATGTATTTCCTATCTCACTCCCTCACACTCATACATACTTATTCATAAGCACTGTGTCACTGACTCACTCATTTACTTACTCCATTACTTACACTTTCCCATGTACTTACTCACCCACTCATTCATGCTCACTCATGAACAAACACACTGATTCCCATACTCACTCACATACTCACTCACTCACCCCTTAGTCCTCATTTAATGGCATATTCATTTACTCACTCACTCCTCATCATTTAACCACATACTCACTTATTCACATCCCCTTTTTATTCATTTTTTTACTCAACCACATACAGTGGGGAAAAAAAAAGTATTTAGTCAGTCACCAATTGTGCAAGTTCTCCCACTTAAAAAAATGAGAGAGGCCTGTAATTGACATCATATGTAGACCTCAACTATGAGAGACAACATGAGAACAAAAAATCAGAAAATCACATTGTCTGATTTTTAAAGAATTTATTTGCAAATAATGGTGGAAAATAAGTATTTGGTCACTTGCAAACAAGCAAGCTTTCTGGCTGTCACAGACCTGTAACTTCTTCGTTAAGAGGCCTCTTCTTCTGATTCTTTACAAATCAGACAATGTGATTTTCTGAATGTTTTTTTCTCATTTTGTCTCTTTTTAAGTGGGAGAACTTGCACAATTGGTGACTGACTAAATACTCACTCAATTGCCTACTTACTGTGCTTCTTATTCCCTCATCCACGCTTACATACTCACAGGTTTTCACACACTTCTTCACTCATTCACTTCTCACACACTCACTTACTCACAAAATCTCATTCAACTTCACTCACTCACAAACTCACATTCACCTTCACTCAGTCGCTCAGTCCGTCCATTAATCTTTAGACAGATAAATGTACAGTAGAACCAAGCACGGTTCAGGACTACTTAGTAGCCATTTGCACTGCAGCATACTGTCCAAACCCCAGAGATGAAGAGATGAAGGTAAGGATGAGGAGGAGGAGGAGGAAGAGGAGAAAGATAACCAGCAATAAAACCAGCCAACAATACGTCAGGAAGTAGTTCAGACAGTTCGTCCAAACTCCAGTGATTACATAAGTCTGCTTAATGTTTGAAACCTACATGGCTTCAAAGCTCTGTCTACTCCAGAAAGCACAACATATAGCCTTTCATCATCTAAATGCCCAGGAAAATCTACAGCCTGATGATGCTTTCAGTGTGCTAACGTGGATATGGATATCACTAAGACGTGCAGCGGGGTCTCGATTTCTCCGGGGGCTTATCTGCTCTGCATTATTTTCACTAAAATCCCTAACTTCTCAATGACTCTTTGCTGCATTCTGCCAGCCCCATTGGGATTCTCGAATAGAGACGACAGTCAGGGATAGAAAGTGTCAAATGTTTTTATTATTTTTATTTTTTAGATTGTTTAAACCCATAATGAGTTCACTAGGATTTACTATGTCAGTTAGCCATATCTTAAAGTACAGCTTCAAAATCATGTTAATGCTCCACTGATCTGTAATAGGGTGAATGGCATCTCTATCATTGCTGTTTCAGGCTAGGCATGCAGCTAACTGCACTATGTAAATTTGGTGAAGTAAATTTGGTAAAATGCAGTGTAACTCGAGTCATATTTGTGTAAAATCCTGTAATAGTACTCTACCATCTCAATCCACATGCTTCATTCACTTTTAGTGACGGTTTCGAATCTTTCAGTTTGTCCAGAAATGCATGTGTAAAGCATGTCCTTTGGTGGTAGTTAAACACAATTTACACTTTCTGGCTAAAGGGGGAGCCCAGGAGCAAGAAAAGCCAATACTCCATAATGCTGCCATAAAATTTTTAAGAATGAGTGATAGATTTAGTAAAAGCGGTGCTTGCTGTTCACAGTTTGACGGCAAATGAATGCTGGCGCAACTGATGCAGCAAGTGTTTTCTAAACTCAGTTTTGCCAAAGTTTCTCATAACTCACATTTATCTACTTCTGCATATCCATTTGGTCAACAATACATAGCAATTTCAGCCTCAAAAACATTAGTAAATAAGCCGCAACTGAAATTGCTTAAATATTGTGTGAGGTGTTTAGTCTGTGCCTTCTTCTATTCCCATCTGCAGGTTAGAACTCCCCTATCATATAATATTCCTGTACGGGGAGGCTTTTGATAAAGAAGTAATGAGCCCTTGCTGGGAATTGAACTTAGAAAAAGTGTGTGTGCCTCAGTTTGCCTCACTACCCCATTTACTGGTTTTGTCTGTACACTTGCTTTAAATAAAATCACATAGAGGAAGTCTAATCAAATAAAATCTGAGGTTTTCGCAATACATCTTTACAGTAATCTAGTAATAAGAGAAAAGATCAATAAAACCCCCAGTGAGCAAGCAAAAGCCAAAGTGTTAAGGTAAAACATCCTCAAAGCTGAAGAAGAAACCTTGGAAATCAAGACTCACAATGGGGGGGGGGGGATCTTCCTCTGGTCAAAACCGCTTATAAATATATTTTTTCAGGAGTACTAATGTAATCATAGTAGTGATGATAGAAAAAGGATACTCAAATTAATGACGATGGTTAAAAACAATAACAATAACAATGATAGCCACAATTATAAGATTAATAGTTAGAGTCCAGGGAAATTTTAATCTAGTCAGTAGTTGGAGGGTGAGCAGCTGGTCTGTTGTGGGTAACAGGAGAGCCTGGTGGTCGAACTTTCATCAGTGTCAGGTCGGACAGGTGTCAATCATATACTCGAAAAAAGGTAAAGAGATGGTGTTAGCTCTGTTTGGATGTATAGAGTGCGGAGAATATGAACACTATCAGAGTGTGGGTAGTAACTCTAGCAGATCTCACTAATGATCTGGCTAAAGGGAGAGAGTCAGAAGGTAACACAGACACAGGAGCTCCCTGAAACAATTGGCATCCATCTGCTCCACTGTCTACAAACCTAAATTATCGCGTCCAGGTAGTGGGACGACAGAATCAAACATCTCAGTGTACCATAAATTCCTGTGTCCGTGAACCCCTGGATCTACTTTAAAAAGCTACACTAAGCTAAACCTTGACTTATAGAGTCCCGAACATTATCTGGAAGGCTATTCCAGAATTAGGAAGCTTGTGACATCAGTTGCTGTGAAATGTGTGGGTGGAGCTTGGAGAGGTCATTTGAGAGCAACATAGCGTAAATTTCAATTTCAGACCAAGACAAGTTACCTACTCCCAAATATTACAAACCCGTTCACTCTCCTCCTCTGCGCTCCCTAAAACAACCAGGCCTGCTCCCAGGAGCAATCAGCAAAGATAATTAGAGCACTGCTCCGATGGCACTCATGGCCTTTTTATTTCTCCCCCTGCACTCTAATAAAACATTAAGCCTATTAATAATGACAGTGTGGAGTTATGCAAAATTCATTATTGATGGTTTGGTTAATTCAACTTTTATGATGCTCATAAACGGGAGGACTAGATTAGATTACTCAACGCTATGAGGCATCATATTTTCATGCTGCCTTTGTCTGCCAAACTTTTCAGTGGAGTACTTCAATCGCTATGTTGTAATATTTTAGTCATAATCCAGTCAACTGAAATCTTCATAACCTTGAGTGTCCATGTGGTTTGTTTGCACTGGTCATGTCTGAAATGAGCGTGAGCGTGTTGTCTGTAGTTCTGGCTCACCTTTGGGATTTTATTTTGGGAGAGAGTAACTGCAGACAGTGCTGAAATCTTAGGTAAGAGAGAAAGAAAGAGTAAACTAGAGAGGAGATGGGGGGATGAGAATGAGAGCGTTAGAGAGAAAGAACAAGAGAAAGAATGAGAAAAACACAGAAAAACAGAACAAGAAGAAGAAAGATTGAGATAGAATGGCAGAGAAAGAGGAGAAAGAGAGAGGGAGATACAGAGAAAAATTGCTGTCTGAACTGACCTGAGGGACAGAGTCTTATCCATCACACCCTACCCAGAAGCCAACATGTCATTTTTCAAGTCTTAATTTTTCTTCCTAAGTTAAGTGAGCTAAAGGTAAGCGATCGCCTCGCCCAAAAACTTTAAAAACTTTCTGCTGTTTGGGGCATTTTTTGACATTATTTATTTATTTAACTGCCCCTGAACATTTCCCATTTTATTTCAGTGCTGGTGTCTACAATAACTAATCCATCAGCCCCGAAAGAGCAGGAGTGAATATGAAATAGCAGGCAGATTCATCACATACACCTCCACACACACACCTCCATTCACACCTCCACACACACCAAACACTTTAAATTATAAAAGCACCCAGGTGCTTTTCCTACACACACCAATCAGAGCTTGACCAGCTGGAAGCCAGGAACAGTGAAAAAAGGCAGTTGATGATGATGATGGTGATGGTGATGTTGATGGTAATCTTGATGATGACAATAATGACCATGAAAATAATCATGATAATGATAACTATGACCATGAAAATGGTGATGATGATGATGATGATGATGATGGTGTTGTTGATGATGATGATGATGATGACGATGATGATGATGATGACAATGTTGAAAATGATGATGCTGATGATGATGATAATGATGATGATGATGATGATGATGATGATGGTGATGATGTTGATGTTGATGCTGCTGCTGCTGCTGATGATGATGATAGTGATGATGATGATGATGATGATGATGATGATGTTAGTGATGATGATGATGATGATGATGATGATGATGGCGATAATGACCATTAAAATGATCATGATAATAATAATGTTGAAGATGACTGTGGAAAGCCCAAAATAATGATGATGATGATAAAAACTATGACCATGTTAATGATGATAATGATTATGTTGATGGTGGTGGTCGTGGTGGTGATGGTGGCAAAATGATGATGATGATGATGATGATGATGATGATGGCAATAATGACCATGAAAATGATCATGATAATGATAATGTTAAAGATGACTGTAGAATGCCTGAAATAATGATGATTATGCTGAAAACTATGACCATGTTAATGATGATGATGATTATGTTGATGGTGGTGGTAGTGATGATGATGATGATGATGATGATGACAATGTTGAAAATGATGATGCTGATGATGATGATGATGATGATGATGATGATGATGATGTTGATGTTGATGTTGATGCTGCTGCTGCTGATGATGATGATAGTGATGATGATGATGATGATGATGATGATGATGTTAGTGATGATGATGATGATGATGATGATGATGATGGCGATAATGACCATTAAAATGATCATGATAATAATAATGTTGAAGATGACTGTGGAAAGCCCAAAATAATGATGATGATGATGAAAACTATGACCATGTTAATGATGATAATGATTATGTTGATGGTGGTGGTCGTGGTGGTGATGGTGGCAAAATGATGATGATGATGATGATGATGATGATGATGATGATGATGATGGCAATAATGACCATGAAAATGATCATGATAATGATAATGTTAAAGATGACTGTAGAATGCCTGAAATAATGATGATTATGCTGAAAACTATGACCATGTTAATGATGATGATGATTATGTTGATGGTGGTGGTAGTGATGATGATGATGATGATGATGATGATAATGATGATGATGACGACGGTGATGATGATAGTGATGACTATGATGATGAGATGATGATGATGGTGATAATAATGATAAATGAAATAAATAAATAATAATGATAATGAAAACTATGACCATGTTAATAATGATGATGATTATATTGATGATGATGATGATAATGATGATGATGATAATAGTGATGACTATGATGATGACAATGGTGATAATAATGATGATGATGTTGATTTTAATGATAATGATAATAACAGTGACCATGATGATGATGATGATGAAAACTAAGACCATGTTAATGATGATGATGATTATGTTGATGGTTGATGATAAGGATGACAATGGTAATAATGGTAATCATGATGATGATTATGTTGATGATGATGGTAATGACTATGATGATAATGATGGTGATCATAATGATAGTGATGTTGATGATAATGCTAGTGATAATAACAGAGATCATGATGATGATGGTGATCATAATGGTGATGATGATGATGATGATGATGATGGTGATGATGATAATGACGATGTTGATAGATGACTATGGAAAGTAAGCCAGAAATGATGATGATAGCTATTACCATGATAATGGTGATGATGGTGATAGTGATGATGGACCATGATGTTAATGGACCATAAAAGACCATAAAAAATGATCACGATAATGATAATGTTGAATATGACTGTGGAAAGTAAGCCAGAAATTATGATGATAATGATAAAAACTTTGACAATTATAATGATAATGATGATGTTGACGGTGATAATGATAATAATGATTATTGTTGCCAGCAATGATGATTTGTGTTCAAAGTAAGCCAGTGATGATGTTGGATACAATGTTCTTGGGTGTTCTTACATTTTTGGAAGAGAATGTAATGATGGAACTGATAATTAACCAGGTGTGACATCAGGTTTGAAGGAAGTTCATCAGGAAGGAAGGCAAGAATATAGTGTCCCACAATGACTGACATGCAGAGATGCCTCCTCATCCTGATTGGTTCAATATTGAGTGGTTCACTCCATTTCTTTTTCCTGGGCCTGACGCAGCCTCAGAGACCAAACGTTTTCCTCAGAGCATGTTTTATTTTATTGACAGCTTCCAGAACATGAAGAAATTCCCCCAAATATTTCAAAAAGTTCTCTGACCTAAAATCGCTGACCCTACAATCAAATTGTTTGATTAGTATATGTCTGCCTTTCACTGTGTTATAGATCTCGTCTCCTCATCGCTCTGAGCCTGGTGTCTGCTTTCTGCCTCCATGATTCAGAAAAGGAGCTGAGTCAGCACCTAGATCAGAATTTAGATGGTCAGCACCAATCAGTTCCCTGTTGCCCAACCCAAGGTTCACTCTCTTCCTCTTGTAGGCTACTTCATCTCAGTCTCTCTTTCCTTGCTTATTGCTTTTCTCCATTTCATTCTATCAAGTTCTGTCTCCCTCCTATCTACACACCTTCAAACTACACCTCTGCGTCGTCCTGAAGTACCAACACTTGGAGATATGATCGGACTGAGTGAATTTTGGTTCCTTCCAAGGTTCCTTCCTCCTGATGGTGATGATGAGATAGATGCTGATGATGCTGAAAAGGATACTGTGGAAAGTAGACCAGAAATGATCATGGTGATGATAACTATTACTATGATACTGATGATGGTAATAAGCATGATCATGTTCATGGTGCTAATAATGATTATGATGACAATAATAATTGTGATGATAATTATGGTGATATCTGTAGAAAGTAAGCCAACAGTTATTAAGATAATGACCATGATAATGATAAAGATGATGATGATGATGACAACTGTGGAAAGTAAGCCAGTGATAATGATTGCTGTGGTGATAATGATGAAGATGAAGGCAGTAATAATGATTATGATGACAAATGTGGAATGTAAGCCAGTAATAATTATCATTGCGATGCTGATGAAGATGACTGTGGAAAGTAAGAAATGATAATGCCAACTATGACCAGGATAATGGTGATGGTGATCAGGATAATAGTTATGAAGACAATGATAATAATGATGATGACATCAAATTGTGAAATGTTATCCAGTGATAATAATCATGATGATGCTGATGAAGATGACTGTTATATGGTAACTATGCTATGGATAACGGTGATGGTGATAATGATGATAGTTATGATGATGGTGATGATAATAATGATGATGATGATGACTGGAAGTGAGTGAGTGATTATCATAGAGATGACGATGATAATGTTGAAGATGACTATAGAAAGTAAGCAAGAAATGAAATGAACTCGGATAATGATGATTTTATTTTAATGATAATATCATGTTTTGATTTTGTCTTATTTCCCAAATGTATCAAATTGTACAAAGAGCTAAACAAACAAATTTGACTTGACTTGACTTATAACAATAACTTTTCTTTCATTCCCTCCATGACTCTATTCTTCTGTCAGTATCTCCTGCAGCAACAACCCCAATCAGTGCTGCTCAGGTGGTACTCCTACAAAGTTAATCTGTGGCAGAAATAATGGCCTGTGCACTTAGCTCCTGTGATGCTCCTTCTTCATTATTCGACTTGTTTTAGGAGTCTTGGAAGAAGTCGGGAGGTTCTGCTTGATACCGAACCGTTTTCACAGCAGCAGAGCATAATGAAATTGACTGTAATCATGCAGCAAGACCAACTGCTGTCTCCTTGTGGCCTTTATAATGAGGCCTGTGTGCTGCTCGCTTTCATCTCCCCATTTTTTTTTTCCTTTGGTACATATATATTTTTTTCTATCTTCATCCTCGTTCTGTATTCTTCTGCCTCCCCTCCCCCCGGACTCTCGGACTGCAGGGGTAAGTTAATTGGATTAATGCGCTGGTTGGGCTGTGTGTGATGCTGAGTCTGAGACACGGGTATCAATCTCCACACAATCAATTTACAGCTGTCAGCCTGCCAGCTGTGGGCAGCAGATGGGCTCGAACACCACCGATCCGCCTGCCTGTTTACAGAGTTGCACTCATAGCCTTGCCTCGCCCCTTTCCTTCAGACCCAAGTCCAGCCTCAACACATCTCTACAGTGCAAAAAGCTCACCTAAATGGTTCCTACTGCTTAAAGACCTGCCTCACTCTGTCCCAATGCGAAATAAACTGTCCCAACCCATTCCTACAATCCAAAGCCTGCATCACCTTGTCTCTATAACCTAAATACCTGCCTCACTTTGTCTGTGCAATCTGACGCCCTGCTTCACCTTGTCTCTTCAACCTAAAGCTCTGCCTCACCCCATTCCTATAATCTAAAGCCCTGCCTCACCTTATCTTTACAACCTAAAGTCCTGTCTCACCCTATCCCTACAACCTAAAGCCTTGACTCACCCCATTTCTACAATTTAAAGCTCCGTATTGCTTTGTACATTCAAACTAAGTCCCTGCCTCATTCCATTTCTACAATATACAGCCCATGGCGAGGACCTTGTCTCTACAACCTAAATGCATGCATCACCTAATTTCTACAATCTAAAGTTCTGCCTCACTTTGTCTCTGCAATCTAAAGCTCTGCCTAACCCCATTCCCACAATTTAAAGCCCTATCTCATTCTTCCTCACCTTGTCTCTACAGCCCAAAGCCCTGCCTCATCCCATTCCAAAAATGTAGAAGATACAATACAATGCTCTATCTCACCCGATTCTGACAATTTACAACCCTGTTTCACAGTGTCTAAAAATCCTATAGCCCTGCCTCAACCCATTCCTACAACCAAATGCACTGCCATTTTTTGTCTCTACAACCTAAAGCCATGCCTCACCCCATTCCCACCACCTAAAGCACTTCCATACTTTGTATTTACAACCTATAGGCCTGCCTCACCCAATCCCTGCCTCACCCAATTTAAGTCCTCACGTCATTGTGTCCATAAATCCAAAAGCCCTGCCTCAACCCATTAAGACAACCTAAAGCATTGCCTTATCTTGTCTCTTCAACCTGTAGTCCTGCCTCACCCCATTCCTACTAACTAAAGCCCTGCCTCATCCTGTTCCCACAACTTCAAGCACTGCTTCACCCCATTTCTACAATTTAAAGTCCTGCCTCACATCAATTTTACACTTTAAACCCTGGCCTTACCCCAATTCTACAATTTAAAGCCCTGCCTCAAATGAAACTAAACCTATTGTAAAACAGTCTACATCTCCTGGCATTCAACAGTCTGAAAAGTGAATGATGGCCCTGTGCCTCAGTGTGATGATTAAATTCATGGAAAGGTGCCTAATGTGGACAATGTTTGTGCTCAATCTGACTAAACAAAGTGATGTCATAACCGACAGGTTCAAAGACTTTTCAAAGTGCTTGCCAATTGCTCTAAGACGCTGATGCAGTATCAGACAGGGCCTGAACCTTCTGCATGTGTGTGTTTGGCATGTTTAGCTGTGTCTCTTGTTAAAAGCTTCCCCACTGGGTGAGTTCCTGGGGTGAATTTTAAGAGCCTAATTTGTAATTCCAGGATAGGGTGCCTGTGTAAAGCTGCAACACTGACCACCATACAATTGTGTACACACACACAAACACCGTTTTTGTACACCTATGTAATGTAAATGGCATTAACTCTTATCTATTATTCCTGCTGCATGAAAACCACAAGCGTAACCAAGCATGATCAATCTATTTTTTAAGGGCTCGGTGCAGTAGGTTAAACAGATTTACATGTCCTCGTTTTGCAGACGCCACCCTATAAATAATTCAAACACGGTGTAAAATGCTAAATAGTTGATAGGCCCATCTCGCAATTAAAATGAATAATGAAGCAGAGCTTCTAAATTGGGACACGAATGCCCAGTACAGAAGGTGTGTAACCTGTTTTTTCCGTTTGTGCTTTGGCACGCTCCGAAGGACAGCGTAAGGTATTCATATGGCAAATGCAGGCAGGTTTCCAAATGTGATTTATGAGGAACAGAGAGAAAGTGCTTTTCAAAAGCAGATTCTCATCAGGAGCCTGGGTCTGACACATCGCGGCTGTACGTCGGGCATCCTTAGAGTGTGGACGGGGAGCAGTGTTGTCTGTGAAAGGCCTGTAATTGAAAAGCTACACAGGGAGAAAGAGAGTCCTGGGATGTCTCTGAGCAGATGGCTCGGCTGAACCTACCGTCATATGCCTCTGTCTCTAAGGCGCCAATCCCCTCTGGATCCAGATCACACAGCTTAGATAGGCCCTAACTGGAAGCAGAACGACTGTGTGTACGAGTTTTTTCATTTCTTTTTCATTCCTTACTTTCTTTTTTGTTTTTGCTATCTACTGCAAATACTCTGCTAAATGTAGCTTATATGTAAAACCAGATATATACACCCTAAAATGGATTCTTCAAGAGTTCTAAGGTAAAGCTAATGGTTTTATATGGAACTTGACCACTCAAAGAACCATTTGTATGCTTAATAATTGTATGAATGCTTACATGACTCTTAAAATACAAGAAAACATTGCATAGATTCATTGAAATAGTTTAGCACAAAAAAAGGTCCCACTATTATTTTATATACATATGTAACTCTTTTAGCTCACCATCTAGCTATGGCTTAGCTATGGGTTCCTTAAATGTTCTTTTGGTGCTTAATTGGTTCTTTGCATTGGTTCTTTGGTTCTTTGATTGATTATTTATAACTTCACACCTATTTAGCACCGGAACCCATTAAGCTTAGTGCATTAATTTACAGCTACACTCTCAAAAATGATTGCCAATTATGTTTATAAGCTAAATTTACAGACCCTCAGCTGTTTGCAATACAATAATCATTCAGCACCTTCCAATGCCTTACCTAGAGTGGGTAAAATAATTCTGAGACTGCAGTCATCATTAAAAGTTTCATTTTATGGTGAATGTGGAGAAAGCTTGTCATATTAGCTGTGTTAAGCTATTTATTTTGTTGGTCTTGTTTGATTGGTTAATTGCAAACAGCTTAATAATACTGGTAAACCTCATTTGAAATGGGGGTTCAATCATTTTGATTGAACTGTATGTAATCTCTTAAAATGGGTCTTCAAAGATCCTTTAGTAAAGGTAATGCTTGTGTAAAGAGCCATTACAACTCAAAAAATGACTTGGATGCTTAGATGAGTCTTTGCCTCATTAATGGATTTGTCTTATTCAAGGAAACTCTTTTAACGTGTTCTTTATATAACTTTTTTTTTAAATGGTCTTATGTAGCAACAAAAATGGCTTTATTGTCGATATTATGCACATCCCTTAGAGCGTAGCCATGTAACATCTGTCATGCTGTGTGAGACCTGACCTGAAGGGATGATCACTTGCAGAGACTGAGTCAAAGCAAGGTGGTTTATTAACATAAACCAAACACAAAACCAAGGGAAATGAACAGTGCAGAAATCATGAGTAAAACCATGAACAGAACCAAAATGTGACAACTCAAATGGCGAACAAAACAAACCTGGGACTGGGATAGATAACAAAATGAAGGGTAGAGTAGCACTCTGTATACAAACAGGGGTAGCTGGGGAACCAGCAGCCAGAACAAAGAACAAGGCCAACCTAAGCTAACCTTGCAGAGAACTGCCTAGAACCAGGATCACCTTGTGAACAGAGCAGGAAGCAAATGTACCTCGCTTGCCTCTAGGTAAACAAAGTAACTAGCTCCTGACTCTGAACTAGAACCTGAGCAGGAAATGAGCACTAGTGTGGTGTATACTGGCTATACAGATGTTCATAGGCCTGAAGGAATGGTATGGAGTTGAGGAATGATATGGTGAGGCCCACTAGGTAGATGTGGAAAAGAAAGGGGGGCCTGTTTCCTGACCAAATGTGAAAACTGTACATGAATCGAATTAACATAAGATGCTGTTTAGATTGGACATCCCTTTGGGTGTACATGACATTGATTTAAACGTGGTCCAGATGTGTCTGTGGACTACGTATGTAATGGTGGGGGCTAATGCGTGTTCCTTATGGATGAAATGCAAACATTATGCATATGGGAACAATCCAACAGAATATGACGTGTAGTAGGGTATAAAAACTCAAGGCATTCCTATGTAGAGGAGAGAGAGATTGAGGGGCACTCAGAATTGGCAGACTCTCTCCACACTGTACTTTTGATTGGAATAAAATATTTCATTGTTGCAACTAAAAGATTGTGGTTACAGAGTCTTCTTTTTAAATAAGAAGTCCTCCTCCAGAGAAATACATACTGAGACGAAACTAACCAACCTAAGAGTCAATTCAAGGCCAAGCATGATGGTAGTAGAGCTCCCAAGTACTCCCAGTCCCAGGTGAAACACATGAACCATGAGTGAACCGTGAGCAACACAAATGAACAGCAATGAACACAAATTAACAAGAAGTGCACCGGAAGTCCTTATTTGGGCTTGTGGGTGGCGGCTTGAGATTGCTCCAGGGGAGGGAGCTACAAGGAGGGCCTGACAGCATCTTCCAGATTTTTGTTTGCTTAAAAAAATAAAAATACATGTCCCTTTTGTCACTTTTACACCAGTTAAATTGTTTGAGGGAACTTTTTGGTAAAGTGTAATTCATCCCCCAAAACACTGGTGCTGCTGCACTGTTTATCCTGCCTGTGGGGGCTTCTCTGAGTCCTAGCAAACTTAGAGAGTGAGCTAGTTCAGTGGTTCTCCATGGCAATGATGAGTAAAGAAATCAAAGCGATCAATATTGCATTGCAAATTAGCAGAGTCACAAGGCAGTAATTACAATCCATCCCTCTAATTGTTTATACCCAAAGCTTTAAAAACAAGCCTTTCACCATTTAGCCTATATGCTGTCAGTTGTTATTGTAGGCCAGTAAATGTGAGGCAACGATTCTTTTTTCCTTACTGGTTGTTAAAAATTGAGTTCTTTTTTAATCACGTTGCTAGAATTGAGTGGGCTAGCTTGTTAGCTGGCCCCCAACTTGTAACCAGGTCCCCTCGAAATGTACTTGGTTATGCCATTGATAAGAATCAGGCAGAACTCTACTAACACATATAATGATGCATTTGCCATCCCCTCACGCCCACACAACCAGTGGTAGTGGAGTCAGGCTCCCTGCCTGTTCAGCATGATCCTCCACACTGTGGGTTAATGACAGTGGGAGTGTATCATTATTACTGGCTGAACTGGAGTTCACCTTGGTAGCAAGCGGTCATGGCCATGGAGGAGCATTCCGCAGCCCCCATCAGGTTAAGAAACATGTGCAACCCGCTGTCATACACTGTTGGCCTGGAGAGTGTGAGGTGGAATTATAGATGGGTGGGTCAGAGGCTCAAGGTTCATTCCTTTACAGCAGGGGAGACAGAGACAGAGTGGCCCTGGTCCAAATTAATGCCCTTGAGAAACTCAGGCAATTAGTCTTTCTGACTCCACTGCTACTGAAGAGATGCTGCTGTTTTGGCAACAACATGCCAGTGGTAAATCAAAATGCAATCAGCATTGTATAGTACGTCAGCATTTTGTGTGTCTTTGCCAGAATCTAGTAAATTTTTTTGAGTCTTGGTTCCTCTTAGTGGTTCTTCTCCTGTTTTTAGCGTGTCTCGATTTGAGTCTTGGTTCCTCTTCATGGTTATTCATTATATTCTTAGAGATTTGTTTCTTTTGGAGCCTTAATTCCTTTTAATGGTTCATCCTGGTGTTCTTAGAATGTTTCTTCTTTGGAGTATTGTTTTCTCTTATTGGTTCTTCCAATTGAGTCTTGGTTCTTCTTCATGGTTCATCATGTTCTTAGAGAATTTATCTCTTTTGAGTCTTGGTTTCCCTCAGTGGTTCGTCATCATGTTCTTAGGGATTTCTTTTTATTCTTTGTTCCCTTTAGTGGTTCTTCCTTATTTTCTTTGTGATTTCTCCCATTTTAGTCCTGGTTCCATTTAATGATTTGTTCTCATGTTTTCTTTTTACCATGTTTCTCCTTCATATTAGTTCCTCATAGTGATTCGTCCTCACATTCTTTTAAATGTTCTCCCATTTCAGTCTTGGTTCCCGTCAGTGTTTCTATTTATGTTCTTGGAGTCTGGAATCTTTTTAATGGTTCTTCCTGGTGTTCTTAGAAAGTTTCTTCTTTGGAGTCTTGTTTCCTCTTTGTGGTTCCTTCTAATGTTTTCTTTGGGATTTCTCCTTGTTGACTCTTGCTTCTTCTTCATGGTTTATCATGTTCTTAGAGAATTTTTCTCTTTTTGAGTCTTGGTTCCTTTTCATGATTTATGTTCTTAGGCAATTTTGTCCTTTTTGGAGTCTTTGTTCCTTTGAGTGGTTCTTCCTCATGTTCTTAGAGATTTTTTTTTCTTTTGAGTTCTGGCTCCTTTTAAAGGTTCGTCCTAACAAAGTTTCTCCTTCATCTTGGTTCCTCAAAGCAATTTGCCCTCATGATCTTAAATTTTCTCCCATTTGAGTCTTGGTTCCTCTCAATTGTTTTTCCTTATATACTTAGACAGTTTCTCTTTTTGAGTCAGTGGATTTGTTTTCTTTTTCTTGGTTTCTCTTAATGGTTCTTCCCCATGTTCTAATGTTTTTTCTTTGCTCTTGAGTTTTTGTTCCTATCAGTCATTCTTCCTCATGTTCTTTGGAATTTTCACCCGATTCAGTTTTTCTATCCTATTTCTTAAAGATTTTTTTTTGTCCATTCTAATGGTTTTTACAGAAAGTTCCCTTTGGAATCTTGGTTCCCATCAGTGATTCTTCTGATTTTTGTATGATGCCATAGACAAGGCATCTCATGTCATCTCATCAAGGCATCGTAGTTTAATGGTTCCTGCATAAACTCATAAACCAATTGTGGGAAGCTTCTCTATGTATTTTTCACATTCACACATCTTGGTCCTTTAAGGAGCCAAAAGTGGTTCTTCTATTACTTGGCACTGCATTGTGTAATATAATTTTTCTAGTTAAATTGCAAGATCCAATACGTGCCTGCCACATTTTACAGTTCTAAGTCACTGTGACATCTATTTCTTACTTGTGTGTAAGAATAGGACCAGAAGGAGACAGGAGAAAAATAACCTTGTTATTTTATTTCGTACTCCTGCTTCTAAACAACGGCCAGTGATAGAGGCTATTCTGGGACAGTGATGGGAATAAGAGAGAGAGAGGGAGACAATGTGTATGTGAGTGAGAGAGAGACAGAGTGAGTGAGAGAGTGGTGGCTTGCTGTGGTGTGGTCTGGTGTGAAAACAAAGCAGCACCTGTCCTGCAGAGAGTGCAGAAGATCCGCTTCATTCATCCTCAAGCACAAACAATGCCACAAGAAACACCAGCAGATTACTGGACCAGCTTCAGAAACACCCAAGACAGCTGGCTCATGAGAGCTGGGGCAAACACATACACACACACACACACACACACACACATTCGAATTAAACAATGATGCAGATGACTATTCATAAAACAATGAAATAGTAAACATGCAAAACATCATACCTGCTTGATCTCCCGGAAGGTTTAGAAACAGATATGGCCTTCCAGTCTGTTCCAGCAGATCGGCAGCCAGGCGGAACCGCTCAAGATGGGACAGTAAACTAGAGCCAAGAAAACCTTACTCAGCATTTTCAAAGATAGACGACAGGACTGTGGAGAAATAGAGGGAGCCTACCAGCCAGCTGTACAGTGAGAGTCTGTGGACAACATCCAGCCTAGGGTAAAGCAATGGCTTTAGAGTTCAGTACCTCAGTAAACAAAGCTGTTTTTTATACAAGCCTTACATATCACAGCTGTTGGATCGAAACCTCACATCTCCAATTCTATAATTTTAATTTAAAAATGCCAGCAGCTGTTTACTCAACCGAGAAGGTTATTAAAATAAATGACCTTTCCATTCTTTTCGTATCCCCTGTGAAGTTTTACTCAAACAGCTCTTTTAGAAGTTGCCGCAAAAGGTATGTCCCTCCCACAGATTAGGGGTTACACAGATTAGTTTTCCTAAAGCACCTGGACAGGATGTCCCTTATGGACTTGGTCTGAAGGTGTGTTCTGTCCAGCTAACAGCTGCTTTACCTAAATGGTTCCAGTTCTTGTTGGGCCTTTCATAATACACTGAAAGAATCCTCAATAAAAAAAGTCCTCTAAAAAGTCCTCAATAATATTCACCCAGTCAATGATTCTTAGTGATTCTTCCTCATGTTCTTAGAGAGTTCCCCATTTTAAGTCTTGGTTCCTCTCAGGGGTTCTTCCTTGTGTTATTACAGACTATCACCCAAAAGGTCAGGGCCCATAGTTCTAAAATATTTCCTCCCAGTAAGCAGTTCTAAGTGTTCTTCCTTCTTACAGAGGCTTTCATTTTAAGTCTTGGTTTCTTTCAGTGGTTCTTCATCATGTTCTTGGAGAGTTGTCCTAAACAAAAATGGTCCTGAACTGTTAAAAATGAATGAATCTCTTGTACAGTTTTATTCAAGCAGTTATTTCAGACGCTACTGCAAAACGTACCTCCCTCCCACAGTTTGCATACCCGGATGGCCTTCACAGAGGTGTTCTTGAGGTGTGTTCTATCCAGCTAAATGGTGTTTTAACTCCTTCTGTACATCTGTACTCTTCCTATTATAAAGAGAAAATATTATCAGACCAGTAGCCCAAAGGTCAGTGCCAAAAGTCTTGAATTAGTTCATCCCTTTTAAGTTCTTATGATGTTGCTTCTTTTAAGTCATGGTTCTTCATGTTCTTAGAAATGTTCTTCTAGTCTTGGTTCTTCTCAGTGGTTCTTCCACATGTCCTTAGAAAGTCACTCCATTTGAGGCAGGGCTCCTCTCAGTGGTGTTTCCCCATATTCTTTGAAAGTTTCTCATGTTGAGTATTGGTTCCTTTTAGAGTTTCTTTTTCCAGATCATAGTGACCAGAATCCAAAAGCTCAGGGCCCTAAGTCCTAAAAGATCTTTACTCAGCAAGTGGTTCTACTTAATGTTCTTAGAATGTTTATTTTGTTGAATCTTGGTTTCTCTCATTGTTTCTTTCTCCTGTTCATAGTGACCAGAAATCAAAAGCTCATGATTCATGAATCATGATCACTGATTCTTCTCAGTGGTTCTTCCTTATATTCAAAAATTCATTTTTCAAACATTTTTTTATGTGCCCATTAAGTGATTTTTAGTGGTTCTTACTCATGTTCTTAAAAAGGTCCAATCAGTTGTTCTTCATGTTCTTATAGTTTCTTCTTTTGAATCTTGGCTGTTTTTAGTGGTTCTTCCTTCCTGAAGCATCCAGAAGCTCAGGTGAATGATTTTGGTCAGTAGCCTTAACCTTTTTACTAGTTATAGTTGTTATTAAGCATCTTGCCTAATCTACAGAAGATAATTTAGACCCACCACAGTTTGCTTAGATAGGAGAAATGAAGACACCACTCTAACCACGATGAACATAATAGGCAGTCATTTGCAAGATCAGGGCCTATGTACAATTTTTTTTAACAGCTTTTAACACAATTTAGATACATACTGTATACTCCTTCAACCTTTTTTGGTTCAAGGGTGAATAGGGGCCTTGTGCCAGGGTTAAGAATCTTTTAACAGTTGCAGTCTCTGAAGAGATTATTTTAAACACAGGTACACCTCAGGGATGTGTTTTATCACCACCATCATTTTCTAGGTACACTAATGAGATGAAATTGCAAGAGTGTAATTTTAAAATAATTAAATATGTGGATGATATTGCTGTAGTTGAATTTTTTACAAGAGCGATGGAACCTCTTATTACCTTGAAAAGTATAACGTTGGTGTAAATCTAGTTAATGAATGTTACAGAAACAAGGGAACACATTTTACATCATACCTTCTCCGAACTCTTGTACTGTGTCTTGTATTGTGACAGTATTGACAATACTGCCAATACTGTCATGCAATACGGTACCCAAGCAAGCCAGTCAGAGATTGTACAGTATTTAATTAGGAAAGGGGTTTGGGCTTTAATAATACTATTTTTAATAAAATGTGTGTGTCCATGTGATAAATAGCGTATTTGTGTTTAGTACATCTGTATGGTACAGACATTTGACATCAGCCAATAATTTTTAATTGTCCAGAATCATCAAGAAAGCAGAGAAGCTAGGGTAGCTAGGCTGCTAGATAAAGTCATCAGATGAGATCAGATGAGATAACATGTGAGATCTGGAATGATTGCTAGTTAGCTAATTAATTAGCCAAATTAATCATTTAATGGTGTATTAACATTGAACTAACCTGCTGAAGCCTTTAGTTTACAGGTGGACAAAAAAGGTCTGCACAGACATAAGAGTGAAGCCTGAACCCAACCTGATTATGGGGAGGTCAACTGATAGTGAGGGAGAGAGTACTTCAGATGGAAAGAAAGAGAGAGAAATCATTCTCAAATCAAATGTTGTATTTAAGAAATCATTTTGACAGCAGTAATTTTGAGGTCTCTGGTTGGGTAGCTGGACTCTCTATTTTTCTATAATACTTTATTCAGCATTAGCGTGACTTGCTGATGCTAATGGCCTGAGGATGGCCTTAGCATCTCACACCCACAGCTGCCCACCAGGAATTATGTCAGCCTTCTCGATTGGCAGTCTATCCCTGGGTGAGTGTGTGATTTAGGCATGCAGTTAGCACCATGATAATTAGTATACATTATAGTTTTACTAAACTGTCCCATTAGTAATTCATTTTCCACTTCCCAGTCTTCTCAAGTAGGAGAGGGAAAGCTGTGCAATGAGTGTGAAGCACCTGAGAGCATCACCAGAGACCTGCTGTGTAACAGGAAAGCAACTGCCCTGGGGGCAGCAGGTGTGGAATAAGGCTCTAGCAGCCCTCAGGGACACAGAGAACCCCCACTCAATCAGCACTTACCCAAGGAGGAATAAAGGGGCAGAAAAATCAGGCAATCTCAGCCTGGTCTCACAACCCAGGAGGCAGAAGGAGCTGAGGGAGATAAAAAATACCTTTTAAACCATTTAAACACTTCTCTGGGGCTGACAAGAACAGGCTGGCAGATATATATATACACACACCAGTGGGCAGAGGCACCGCCAGGGATTTTGAGCCCCATGAAAAGATATCATCTTGGGTCTCACCGTCACCACAATCATAGGCCACATGAAACCCTGGAAATGTAACACAGTGCAGACATGCATGCAGCTATCTGCAAAGAGTTGAATTCAGTATTTGATGCCCTTATAAAAAATGCTGATGCCCTTTACAACACAGTTCAGTTGTGAGCAGAGTTGGTTCATTCAGGTGTGGTTCATTGGTAGGCCATGGAGAGGTGGAGATAGGGCTGTTTATTTATAGGGTGTAGGCATTTGTAGACAGGGTTGGTAAATTGGTAAGGGTATGTAGGTAGACAGACCTGGATCATTGGTATGGGTATGGGAAAAGAGGGCTGGTCCACTGGTAGGGATATGGGAGGAGAGGACTCACCCATTGGTAAGGGTATGGAAAAGGGAGAGAGACCTGTATTTGTGTCGTACTTGTGTTTTGTATGCACTGTGTCTATGTTGCACCATGGTCCTGGAGGAACATTGTTTTGTTTCACTGTGTACTCTGTACACTTGACTTGACACTTGACTTGACTTGACTAATAGGGGTATGGGAAAACAGGGCTGGTCCATTGGTTGGGGTATGGGTATGGAAGACAGAAATGGTTCATTGGTAGGGTTATGTGGATAGGGAGACATGTGTGGTTCATTAGTAGGCTATGGAGAGGCGGAGAGTTTGCTGAGTACTACACTGACCCCTGTGCATCAAATCTCAGTATTTGATGAAGTGATCCAAGGCAGTTCAATAAATAAATAAGTATAAGGAAATAATACCACTATGACTTGGGGGTTGTGAATCCAAATCCCAAACCATGCTGCTTTGCCACTAGTGGCCGCAGTCTGAGAGCTATGCTCTCTCCTCTCAACCTTCTAAAGCGATGTTGGCCAGCACATGTGTCTGTAAGCTGGTGCGGTGGAGGTGGGGACCCTGGCCATTCCCTCCGGGCGTGCTGGCTGCCTGGCAGTGCCGCATTGGCGGCTATTTGAAAAGAGGCGGTGGCTTGTTTTGCGTGTATCGGAGGAGACTCCTAGTGTCAGAAGCATTGCTAGTGCTAGGGGAAGTTACAACAGGGGGGTTTAATGGCACTACCAAATCATGGAGAAAAAGGGGAAAAAATCAACACATTTATTCAAAAAAACTGGACAAACGTCATACTGCTATAGTGTATATTGCGTACAGTGTGAAGACCTGAACCAGGACCAAATAGTTATGACCAGATGATTGGGTTGGAGCCTCTCCCAGTAAGACAAGTCTACACCTCAAAACTTACAGGACTGCAGCGATCATCTTGTTGCCCGGTACCACAGGACACCTTTAGAGGAGGACAAACAGCATATAAGGCAGGTGACTATATTGTTTTGGCTGATCAGGGTATATACTACTGCATACACATACACACAGTACAGTTCTTCCCCTCCAGGGAACCCTTATTTGACTTGATTCCTCCTGGACACATACCCATATTCTCCACCACACTGGGGAAGAAGAAAGCAACAGAAAAAAAGATAGAGTTAGTTTGAAATTCAAATGAATCCAAAAGCGATGGGGAGGTGTGTGCGCTGTGTTCGTGTGTCCAGGAGGAAAGAAGTCAAACAAGGATTCACAGCTGGAAGAAAAGCAAAGCGGCAGAGAGTGATAGAGAGCGAGTGACTGTTTCTTATCAGGAAAGGTCTCTGAAGCAATTACATGACACATTGATTTATCTTCTTAAGAGAGAGGCGCGTGTGTGTACTGGACAGCTTCACTGGACTCTAATGATCTACAGAATACCTGGCCAAAAGTTGTCAGCGTTAAAGAGTGGCCTGTCCTCTGTGTGTGTGTGTGCTTACACAAGTGTGTACATCAGAGTGTGTGAAGCATATGGGTAATCCAAGGTCTTTCAAATATTTATAAAGTTAATTGAAGCTCCTCCTGACGCTCTGTGTGTAAGTAATAGCATGTAGGTCAGACAAAAGCCTGAATATTTCAGAAGGAATTGATCACGCTCAAATTATGCTCTCATAAAACATCAGCACTGTATAATGCGCTGAACAGAGCTGGAAGCCTTCGAAAGAGTTCATTTTATTCATTTACTCTCTCTATTTGGTGCGTAACTGTTGCACACTCTGCAAACACATGAGAGAATGAGAGTCATTTTTATATGGAATCTCAGCGAAAGCTTAGATCCTAGATTTTATTGCATTGGATTTTGTGTTTGTGTGGCTTTACGTTTCAAAAATGGTCATAATTAATATCTAGGTGACCATTTTTCACCCTCTCTTCATGCCTTAGAAAATTGTCAGCAGGCCAGTCTGGTCTGAAGAGGACGTGTGCATATGTGACTATAAGATCATTTTAGAATTTGTAGACTGTGCACTAAATGTGCAAGTTTATCCCTCGTGAAATGTATTACCTGAACCTGCACTTTAATCTAAACCCAAACGTAACCTACTATACCTAAACTTAATTCTAACCTTAACCTAATCTAAACTTAACCTACCCTAACCTAGCCTAACCCTGATCTTAACCCAAGCCTAACTATAGTATACATTTACTCTTAACCTAACCTCACATTTATCCTAACCTTAACCTAAACTTAATTCTAACCTTAACCTAACCTAAATTTACCTTACTACACCAAAATCTAATTCTAACCTTAACCCTAGCCTAAACTTAACCTACTACACCTAAATCTAATTCTTAACTTAACCTAACCTAAACAAAAGCTTCTACACCTCAACCTAATTCTAATCTTATTCTTATCTAAACTTAACCTAAACTAAATCTTATCCTAACCCAAGTCTAACTATAGTGTAAATTGTACCCTAACCTAACATTTACCCTTACCTTAACCTAAACTTAATTCTAATCTTAACTTAACCTAAACTTAACCTACTACATCTACACCTAATTCAAACCTTAACCTAACCTAAACTTAACCTTCTACAACTAAATCTAATTTTAACCTTAACCCTAGCTATAAAATAAACCTAAATAAACCAAGACCTTAACCCTACCCTAATCTTAAACAGAACCTAACTCTATCCTTAATCAGATCCTAAAGCTAAACTTACCTTTAACCCTAAACTTCACTACAACATAAACTTAACCTAAACCTAATGTTATCCTAACCCTTACCCTAAAAATCTGAGGCATGTCAGACCTGAGCACAACCAGCTGAAAATAAAATGCAATATATATAATATATATTACAATCGCACCAGGGTTTTAATCTAATCAAAGCTGACAAATACAACACACCTTTATTTTAGGTTTAGAGGGTCGGAGGGGTAGGCAGGTTGTAGTTTAGATTTAGTTTAGAGGGTAGGATTGGGTCAGACTGTGCTAGCACTGTGCTAGCACCAGACCTGGGAACGCTTGCGAACGGAGAGTAGGTTTGTCCCCTCCTGGTACTGCATGTGGGGTTGCATGATTGGTTCATTTGGCCATGTGATGCCTTTGACTTATCGGCTGCATGGCTAAAAACCTTCTCCAGTTAGCATTGTTCTTTACTGCTTGGGTTTTTAAGTTGAAAAGTGATTAACGGATAAACCTAGCTCCTACCATTTAGCAAAAATGCATGCAGAAAAGGGTAGATTGTACTTTTTTTAGTTTTAGTAGTTAGGATTTGAGCATAATATTATTTTGCATTTATTTTTTATAGTTTTTTAGTTAAGTTTAGTCGGCAGGATTGGAACAGATCATACTTTTCAGATTGCATTCCCAGCCCATTCTCCACAGTGAACCACAATGTACATGTCAAACACCTATACAGGCTGTGTTTCCAGATGTGTTCTAATCACACCTTCCTAATAATCCACATAATATGTAATTACCTCGGTTTTTAGGGTGAACTGCATGTGCATCGCTTTTTAGCTTATTTGCCCTTCCCCTCAGTCCCAGACTTCTCCACTTTGCCTGAGTCTTTCTGAAGTTTCTCGTTTAGCGAATCGATCGCTGACTGTAGTGAGTGTGTAATGAATACACACTGCTTACTTTCTTCTTCTCAGGCTCTCTCTCCCTCTCTCTCTCTCTCTCTCTCTCTCTCTCTCTCTCTCTGTCTTTCTCTCTTTCTCTTTCTCTCTCAGCTACCAGCTCTCAGCCGCCCTCTGAGGCACAGCCATTCATTTCAAAGGAGAGCTGGACAATGGCAGGCTGACGGTTGCAACTCCGCCACCCCCTCCCCCAAACACACACAGAAACTCACAGGTGCATCCATACACATACTACTGCCCCCCTTTCCACAGAGACATCTATGCACACCCTTACTCCCATTTCTCTCTCTTTCTGTCTCTCATGCAAACACCTCTGCTCTTCCCACACAGATATACAGAAAAACACACTTGTGTCTTTGCACCTCCCACCACCACACAGGTATACACACACACATTCCACATTTGTTATTGCTTTGTGTTTATATATATATATATATATATATATATATATATATATATATATATATATATAGTTTTTATTGTAGTTTTAGTTGGGGCATGTTGTTGAAGTTTTACTTTGACTTTTAAAGTTTAACTTTGAGATTTAACTTTTACTTTTGTATTTTTAAAAGACAGGATTAGATTTAATTTAGAGGGTTTAGTTTAACAAGAGTGGTTTGTTTATTTAGAGGGTTTAGTTTTAGTTAAGAGTGAAGAATTGGGACATATTGCATGCCTAATTTAGAAGAAGTAGGTTAAGTTTAGAAGAGTTAAATGTAGTTTAGTTTTTACTGTAATTTAGTTTGGTTTAGTATAGAAGTTTAAGAGGATACAATTGAGGTAGATTATTATATCACTTTTATTTTTATTTTAGAAGGCAGGATTGTAGCAAATTGTACTTTTAGTTTAATTTATATGGTATAATTTGAGCAGATTGTACTTTTAGTTAATGTAGCGGGTATAATTGCAGCAGATTAAACTTTTAGTTTAGTTTAGAGGGTAGAATTGCAGCAGATTATACTTTTAGTTTAGTTTAGAGGGTAGAATTGGAGCAGATTATACTTTTAGTTTAGTTTAGAGGGTAGAATTGCAGCAGATTATGTTTTTTGTTTAGAGGATAGAATTGCAGCAGATTATACTTTTGGTTTAGTTTAGCAGGTAGAATTGCAGCAAATTATACTTTTAGTGTAGTTTAGAGGGTAGAATTGCAGCAGATTATACTTGTAGTTTAGTTTAACAGGTAGAATTGCAGCAGACTATACTCTTAGTTTAGTTTAGAGGGTAGAATTGCAGCAGATTATACTATTGGTTTAGTTTAGCAGGTAGAATTGCAGCAGATTATACTTTTAGTTTAGTTTAGAGGGTAGAATTGGAGCAGATTATACTTTTAGTTTATTTTAGAGGGTAGAATTGCAGCAGATTATACTTTTAGTTTAGTTTAGCAGGTAGAATTACAGCAGATTATACTTTTAGTTTAGTTTAGCAGGTAGAATTGCAGCAGATTATACTTGTAGTTTAGTTTAGCAGGTAGAATTGCAGCAGATTATACTTGTAGTTTAGTTTAGCAGGTAGAATTGCAGCAGATTATACTTTTAGTTTAGTTTTCAAGGGCAGGATTGAGGCATGTTGTACTTGTTGTTAGGTTAGCAGGGTACATTTGAGGTAGGTTATACTTTTATTTTTCGAAGGCATGATTAGAGCAGACTATACTTTTAGTTTAGATTAGAGGGTAGTATTGGGGCAGGTTCTGCTGTAGTTTTAGGGGTTGATAGTGGTTACATTTTTAGATGGAAGACTGACAGCTCTCTCTTTCTCTGGTCCTTCTCATTCACCACTTCGACTCACCACAACGGGAGCAGAGAATGAAGAAACGTTTGTTTCTGTGCTCCTGGGTGGTTTCCGTGGCAACAGAGATTGTAATCAGACATTTTTTTTCTTTTCTCTCTCTCTAACTATTTCTCATTCCCTCATTCTCTCTCTCTCTCTCTCTCTCTCTCTCTCTCTCCCTTTCTCTGACTTTAGGAGTTTGTCAGGTAAAGGATGCAAATTTCCTGACGGGCAGATGCAGGTGGAAAAGGGCTGCAGGGGTGACTGAGAGGAAATTGATTTGTTCAGACAGGAGCTGAGGCAGAGCAGTGTGTATGTGTGTGAGAGAGAGAGAGAAAGAGAGAGAGAGAGAGAGAGAGCTCGACTGGAGCGATTGATTTCTGCGGAGATGACCAGGTCTCCTGCCCCTACTCACCTGCCTCTGAGGGAGTGGATAACAAAATGCCCCCAATCCATTTCTCTCAACACATCTGCCCCCTCAGTGCCTGGGATGAATTGGACACGACTCTGTGCCATCAGCCACAAGACAGTGAAGGCCTTCGGGTTAGAAGGAGACAAGGAGAGAAAGGCCAATATTCAGACCATAATATGTTAAAAAAAGAAAAAGAAGAATTTGATTTCAGAATTTTTTGTTTTAGCAAACCATGACATAATGCCACCAACCCCACCAATCCAACATGGCTCTTTAGGAAAAAAGTAGATCTAACAAAATAGACTTCATTTGATTTTTCTCAATATTGTTATGGTTAATAAATGCTTTAACCCCAATTTAGTTCGAAGTTCTGGGTCGTTCTGGGTCTCAGCTAAAAATTACTAACTGGAAAAAGAAACATTATTCTTATTCCATTAAATCATAATATTTTGGAGGTGAATCTTTTTTTTTTAAATAATAAATATTACAGCTTTAATAATAAAATCTGTCTTTATTATTAAAATATATTAAATTTAGATAAGCTAACAAAATCACATTAAATATGCATACTTTTGTATGTTTTCACAAGAAAAGCCAAGCTTTCAGATGAAATTAGAATGATATTGTTTATATACTTGTGATGTAACAATTTTGAAAAATACATTTGCAGAATAGATGGAGTTTACACAATTACTTGACAAGGCTGTTTCAGGTCAACCAAGCGTAAATTCAGCTAGCAATATACTGGATATAAGAAATATATGACACATGCATTTGTATAAATAAGGCTAGTATAGAATCTCTGACTTTACTTTAAAAAAAAAAAAAAAACATTTTTTAAGAGTTTAGCATCTTATAGTGCCATATGTATATCCTTAAAAAATGCCCCTTTAAGAGCAAAAGACCATTGACAACTCAACAATTTGGATGCCTAAAGGGTGCTTTGCCTGTTAAATGGTTCTTTGCATTGATGGAAATTCTACTGCAGATGGTTCTATAATGTACCAAAAAAGGGCCCCATTATAACCTTTGTATAACAGCTTCAAAAGCACAAAATGTGATGTTTCAGTGTGTTTCTCTTTGAATGTGTGTAATGCTGATGTGTTCCATCTAATCATACACTAACCAAACTTTAAACATTGGCCTTTTTTTTAAACTTTTTAAAATAAAACTTTTGGTGGGTGAATAAAAGCTTTTCGTAAGAAAAAAGCCAAAGACTCCTCTACTCCCCTAAACATGAAATGTTCATGCTTCCACCAAAATGGGGGAATTTGGCTCCCTCAAAGAGATGCTTAAACACACATACACAGAAACAAACCCCTAAGTGATGAGCAGTAGGTATCCACTAAAGTGATGTGTGTTTTACTACGGGGGGGGGGGGGGGGGGGGGTTGTAAAGTTAGTTTGCTTTCTGAAGAATAAAAGCTTCTGCAAAAGTTCTGCTAAATGCTTTTTTTTTTTAAATATGGTCACCTCTCTCTGTTTCTCTGTTTCTGACCCGCCCCCTCCCCCACCCCCCCAAGCAGTCCCATAAGGCCCATATCACTAGAAATGCAAATGTGACCGCAATGAGACAACAAAGCAAGAAATGAATAAACAAACAAGTGGCATTTAAATAATTAAATTTCTCAGAAAAACAGAACAAAAATGTTTAAAAATGAGGAATGACCCAGCGGTGAGGGACAAGCTATGGTCCCTGGACAATTGCACCACAAGAAACTTTGGGTTGTTGGTTGTTGTGACTCAACAGCTGGCTTATACATAATGGATCATTAGTATAGGCTATTTTTAACACAGATATCATTATTATTTTTTCAACAAGTTAAAAGGTTAAAGGTCTGGTTAGCAAGGAAATCTTGCATTTTGAAACTGTAATGTTTAACGAACAAATCGTGTGAATGTAAAACATTAAGAAAGGGTTAATATGAAGAAATGTGTGCATATGCACAGTACAGGATGTTAACCAAAGCCCAAATACCAAGGTAACGGAAACACATGACATGAGCAAAGCAAGGACATAAACCAAAGTAAAGCCAAGAGTCAATAACCAGATAAGATAATCAACCTGATAACCAAACAAAAGGGAAATCCAAAAGACATAAACCAATAGGTGAATAGGTGATCAGTATTCTGGTGAGGAGGAACAGGAAAAAAGCTCTTAATTGGTGGGTTGTAAGTGTGTGAGGATGACTTCATAGGGAGGTGGATTATGAGAAATGTTGTTGGTGGACTCGACAGAAGAAAGACCCAGATACTTGATAGATCTTAACAATTAATGAAATGCAATTATACCCCTAAAAAGTCTATGGGCTTTTAAAACCAGTGGGCTGAGGAATAGCAGATACCAAAGTTTGTACAGAAGAGCCTAAAGTTACTACTGAGTAATACACATTAGTGTATAATAAGAGTGTTAAGGGCTTAAAATTATAACATTTGTAAATATTTTTATTTGATTTAAGAATATTTTGAGTTGGTTGTTCTTTACAGAGTTAAGGATACATCACTGCATGCTGAAGTAAGTAACTAAACACAATCATATATCAGTCAGATTTAATAACAATAAGTTCTAAGATATTTCAGGGATATATACAGAGGTGTATCATCAGTTTACTGTTAGAATGAAATACTGTATTTAATGAGTACTCTGATTAATGGGAGCATACAGAGATTGAATAGTGACCACCCCAAGATGGAGCCCTGGGGTACTCCACAGGACAAAGTGCTTGAATGAAGATGTTTCAGGTGCAACATAGTATTAAGAGCCACTCTTGTAGGACTGGAACCAAATTTAGGACAGATCCAAAGAGAGATTTTAAGCAATAACTCGTGGTCAACTGTGTACAATGCCAGGCTAAGATCTGGAGCCAGACAGCATCCTGAATAACCGTGAGATAATTTAAAGCATTAATAAGCTCAGTTTTGTGCTATGATGAAATCGGAAACCAAATGTCAGTTGCAAATGAGTGGGAAAAAATGGTTAAATGGCTACCATCTTATCAGTGCTCTTGCCTATTAAAAGGGATGTTCAAAATTGGTCTATAATTAATAAAATGAGAGGTTGAAGATTACTGTTCTTTAGAAGAGACCAAGGGTAATTCCTTGTTGAAGTTACTGATTAACAATGGTAGTCTGCAGACCCAGCGTGACTCTGACCAGAATAAGTCGATAAGAAGATGAAATGAAATAGGTTTCTCATTCTGTACTACATTAATTAACCACATTAATCACCTTATATAAAAAAGAGTGTGGTTTACAACCTCTGCTCTAATTCTTTTCTGCTGTGTGTGCAATGCAGTTAATCATGTATATATGACCTCATGGAAAACACCACGATACATGCTTGATTATTGATTGCATCAATTTACAACAGCCGTATCCATTTTTAGCGCTTTGCTGTTGGACTCAAATCAGATCTAGACTGGTAAATCGATGAATAAATCTATTGTATGACTATATCTGATAAAATTATTATTTTTTTTATAACTAATTTCCTCTTCCAGCTATGTATGGTCAGTGGAATAAGACAGGAATGATGATTATCAGATATAATCACACAGACAACATTTCTTCAATCAATCAGATAATGTAGGTGGGGCTAACTCCTATTTCAAATGAGTCTAAGTGACGAAGATATAGGCAGAGAGCTGCAGTGTGGCCCATTGCATAAATGTCTTCAGCAGATTAAACCAGTTACACATACAAAGAAAAGCACAACAGGTTAGTACAAGGTTATAAGATTAGACTGATCAAAATATCTAAACTAAATATAATGCCTTCTAATTAGTTAGGGAATTCAGAAACTAAATATTTATGTAATAACATATGCACGTGAGATTGGCCCTCAAGCTGTCCGATGGGCTGTAGTGCTACCAGTATGACCTAGTAATGAAGCATCACTGCTTTGATTCCTGTGTCATGCTGCCTGCCATCAGCAGCCAGAGCCTTAGAGAGCACAGTTGGCCCAGCCCTTTCCTCTGAGCGTGTTGCTTGCCCAAAGATGTTGCAACAGCAGCAGTTCAAAAAAAAGACACCCTGCCATTGTCAATAACATTACATGTGATAGGAGGTCAGTACTAATACGTGGGTTGGGTAATTAGCTATCTAAAACTGGGGAGGAAAATTGGGTAACAAAAAAACAAAACAGTTTTCTTTATAGTAACAATAAACAACATCATGTAACATGTAATAAAGTGGACTGAATTCTGAAAACCTGAATTCTAGAAGGGAATATCAAAGAAGTCTGGCAAGGGCAAACACATCTACTTATGCATACAGAGACATGCAATGACAAAAATGCAGCTGTAACTCTTCCTTGGCCCTGCGGACACAACAAACTGTAAATTGAACATTCGCCCTAGAGTGCAAAGCTATGAATCTAATGCAGAGGCACAGCTGCAGAGTGATCTGAAAGGAAGCCTATTTGTTCACCTGTGATAAATATCTATTTCCAAGTATGTGTTCATTTAAAATCCAATGCGCATTCAACCTCTCTCTCCCTCTGTCTGATAACGCTGGGCAGAGATAATGCTCTCTAGAACACTAGAGGTTAAACAAAAATGAAAGTGTTCTAAAGCAGCTGATAATAAATCCTCTTGTTTTTTTCACCCTTTTTCCCCAGTGTTAGCTGTAAGGCGGCACTGTTGTAGGTTTCACACATAAGAGCAATTAAGAAAGACTGCTAATGTATTCCTTCATTGTATGAAACCAAGTACTTCAGTTGTGCACACACAGCTTGTAGAACCTCCACAGAAACTCCACAGCACTCAGCAATTGATCGAGGCACTTTGGAGCAGCTGGGAGCATATGCAAAATGCTAGCATGCATGGTATGCAAGATTCTAGCAGGGTATAAAGCTCTGGAGTGATGGAGCTACATCCAATACATTTGGGATGAGTTGAAGTGCTAGAACTGATCATCCAACATCAGTATCTGAACTCAATGATGCTCTCATGTGGCTGAATGCAATCAAAATCTCCTTACTGCAATGTTCCAATTGGGAGGTCTCACTTTTTGTTTTTGTTTTTGTTTGTTTTTTAATTTGATCAGATTTTCCACCCATTTTCGCCAATTACCCAACCCATACATACTCTTTCCCCCATCGCATGCGATGCCCTCGACACTAGTGAGGGCAGACCAACAAACAACCCCCTCTGACGCATGTATAGTCAACTGCCGCCGATGCAACATCAGTGGGCAACCAATGCGTCTGGAGGGAACCTGCATACCCGGCTTCGACGCACCATCTCGCAGACTGTGCAGTTGGGCCTCACCTTAGCTCAGCAATCCTCTGATCATAGTGACAGTGCCTTAGTTCGCTGGACCACTCGGAGCTCCCTGAAACCTCACTCTCAATCTATGGCCTTCTCAATCTCTCAATCAATACCCTTGAAGGAAAAACATGTTGATTAGCAGGTGTCTACAAACTTTTGGACATAGAAGGCCACATTCAAAAAGTAAATAAAGATGAGCTTTTGCATGTTAATGACCAAGGCTCAGTGCCAGCCTGGATCCCAAAAATACACCAAAAAATAACAGCCATGGACTGTAATTAAGAGCATGAAGTAGAACCACTGAGTGGAACCAGGACTCTAGAGGGCTAGATTAGTTCTTTATTGAGCTGCTCTGCACAGTACAGTACAGATGGAATGTCAGTAGAAGTTTAGGGGAAGATGAAACAGAGGTACTGTTTATAATACAGATATCCTACAGATACACAGTGACTGATGGAAACATCTGCAAACATCCGAAGAATCATCTGCAAGATCTCTTTGTTTTTCAAACAAATCATTGTGCTTATTATATTTACCACATTTATACTTCCCAAAACCGACTGCGCTCACAATAAGAGCAACAATAAGCATCATGTGTGTGTTGGTATGAAAATGACCTACATTTTGACAGTTACATGAAGAAAGCAGCAGCTGAGTAAGGCAAAGGCACTACATCTACTTATTCATACAGTCAAGGCAAGAAAATCCCTTAGAACATGTTCTGCCTCCATGAACAACATATACCGGATGTTCAAGATGAGAACACCGTTGGGAGAAGTTCTGTACGAGTGTAAAGTCAGATAACAACTTCCAGATTCCAGGTAAGGAGTTCATACAGGGGTTGTGGTCCTGAAGCTCATTACAAATCATGACAGGAGTCTTAGTTTGATGTGAGCCTATTCATTAAAATCTCTGGGGCATCCGGGTGAGGCCTTTTCACTCCAGCTGGGGGTTGAAAGCAACATGCAAATTGCTTCAAAGCGGTCAGGCAAGGCCAGAAGCTCATCTTAACTGGTTGAGAGAGCTTGATGTGATACCAGGGCCAGAGTGGGGCTCTTTTTTGTTTTAGAACTGTGAGTTACATGAAGCAGACCAGCCCATGCCTAACATGTCACTGCCACACATGACTTTGATTTGCATAAAGTTAAAGATTTTAAGGAGGATTAGTATATATATATTTTTAAAAGATTAGAGTAAACATAAAAAGGGAAAGGACCATCATGCAAAGGTTTGGGCACCCTGAGAAATTTGAGCACCTCAAATTCAGACCTCAGACCTTAATAAGCCTGATAGGGCAATGGCTTGTCCACAGTCAACAGGTAGTAAGAAAGACCAGGTAATGCAAATTTCAAAGCTTATATAAATACTCTGACTGCTCCAACCTTCTCCCAACAATCAGCACATATGGGCTGCTTATGGTGATTTGGCAGAAGGCGGGTAATAAAGGGGGAAGAACTCAGAGGCTATTTGGGCTGGGGTTTCGATGGCTTCTGCTAGTGGTAGCAAGCCAGTCCCCACTCTGATATGTGGACCCAGGAATGAGAGATGACAGGGTTAATAGGAAGGTGACAGGGTGGTGGAGGGTGGAGCAGAGTTGTTGTAGACACGTGAACAAGGTAGTGATTGGAAATTATAGGATGTTACATTTGGTAGGAGGGGCTTCAGGCATGATCCTCCTCCCAAAATGTAGTTATTTCAAAACTCCACTTAAGGAATGACATGACCTCCACAAAAGGAATTGTGGAGGTCAAGTTGAGATCTGAAAGATCAAGAAACCAAGAAAACATATTGGCTGCAATGAGCAAAAGTATGTTGTATGGAGAAAAAGGGATACAGGGTTTCAAAAAAAAAAAAGAACACCTATCCCAAATACAGAGCATTGGGGTGGACCAGTCATGCTCTTATAGGTCTAAGAATCTTATAAAAGATTCTAGAAGATATTATATTTCCATCTCTATATATATTTAAAAGCAATGTCATGAGTAGCAAGTACAGTTTGACCATTCCCAGCTCAATGCTCAAGAAAGGAACTGAAAAATCCTTCCCGGGGAAGTAATGCTAATGTGCTCAGAAGCTTCTGATCAACATGCAAATACAAAATGTAAGCCCAAACAAGCCCTCGTAAATAAGCAAGCGTTAACCAGGATGGTTTGCTACACTGCCCTTCATAGTCATGCTCTGCTGATCCATTGATCCATGCAAGACATTGGGAGGTGTTAAGTGGGACGTAGAAACCCTCTCGAGGTTAAAATTTAAGCCCTGTGTGGATTTCAGCACATCAGACCAGGCACTTCGGACCGCATGTTTCCCGATCTTCAGCACACAACATTGATCCAGGGGCATCTGGGTATAAATTCTGAACATGCTTTCATGTTAATAGTTGAATCTGACTCTGGTGTTAGCTTAGGTGGCTGTGATGTGCAACAAACAAACAAGCAAACAGACAATCTCTCTCTTATCTCAGAATGTGGTCTTTTTAATAAAGCATGGCCTTCTAATATACAGGACAGACATCACATTAGCTTACATTTACATTTAAGGCATTTAGCAGACACTCTTATCCAGAGCGACTTACAAAAGTACTTCACTTATAGACTAGGATCCAAAGATACCTCTTATAATACTACTAAACAACGCTTGAAGACAGCGAGTGACTCTGCTGTTCGGACACCCAGGGGAAGTTCATTCCACCACTTCGGTGCCAGGTGCCAGAAAAAGGCCTGGATGCTTGTCTTCTGTGGACCTTGAGGGATGACGGGTCAAGTCGAGCCATCCCTCTTCTTAGGCTTCTTAGGCCTTCACAACAGGCCCATTAGCATTAGCTTACTCCAAACGGACATGCATGGTTTTGCTCGCAATTTGGTCACGCATCGATAATCCAGCTGGAAACCCTACTCTCTCTCTCTCTCTCTTTATCTATCTGGTACACAACCTTCTCGATTAAACTGACATTTAACACCCATACACTGATTGCTAACATTCTTTCTGTCTTTCCGTCTCATCTGTAGGAACATTCAGAGCTCCTGAATGCCACTCTGGTTATTAACACCCGTTTTAAATTAGAAATTAAGAGTCAGTCAGGGCTTTCCATTTGACTGCATAATTATCCTATAGGAGCTTCATGACACCGTGCAAAACTGATGAGTGTCACGCCTTTCAGAAATGCAGATCATGGCTTCAGAGAGAAACAGAGGGAGCTGTGCTGAACATGATGGCATAAATCCTCCTCTAAAGGTCATTTTATTTATAAACTCAGCCTGGCGTCAGAGTGCCACTGATGCAGCAGACGTCCCATAATTGCATTTATTGTGTCTCTCACACAAACAAAGCCCTGCTTGCTGTGATTGACGGCAAGGCCTGCGAGTAAGACTTCAGTAGCCTCAGTTCTTTAGACGACGGCGTTGTTTGGACATGTCATGCTGCCAGGCTGGACTCAATCCTAAAAGCGAGCATTTTACAAAGCACAGAGCGCTTCAGAAAGCAGCATCACTTAAGCCAAAAGTGTGCTTTGCCCAGTATGAATCATTCAGTTGGAACAGTTTGACCATTGCTTTTTTCGCTAACTGCGAAAAAAAAAGAAAAAGAAAATCCTGCTTCATAAAATGTTCCCTCAAGGGGAACATGAAGTACCTTGTAAAAGTCAGTCCTTGCCATGGTCCATGTAATTTCTCGTAGCTCCACCTTGCTGGTGTACAGTTGGAGAATGACTGATGAAGATGCAGTTTATGTTGGTCATCCTCTAGCCCTTCATTGGTGGTCAGTTTCAGTTCTAAAAACTAAACATACCATTAATCAGAACCTGATTGATGATAAATGAGGATGGCTGAGATTCATGTGTCTACAGGCTGTGATTGTAGACTATATAGTGTGCCTATAGTGGGTACACCCTTATAAATAAAGGTGCTACAAAGGGTTCTTTAAGTGATCTCATAGAAGAACCATTTTGGTTCCATAAAAAACATGTTTGTAAAAGTGTCAGAAGTGTGTGTGTGTGTGTGTGTGTGTGTGTGAATGTGAAAATTTTTCCACCGTAAAGGTTCTTCAAACTCTCTCACAAACCTTACAGCACCTTCTTTTTTAAGAGTGTACATTTGGAGAATGAATACCTACTTCATATTAACCTACTCCAAGTATAGCTAAATATAACCCAATGATTTCAGGTAGGCTCTAGACCCATAGCCACCCTGGACTCTGAAGAAGTGGATAGGGAAGTGGATGAATGGATGCTTGGATGGATGGATAATATATCTGGGCATTTTGTCCCCACTTAAGCCAAGTTAAAGGGTGTTTCCTTCTCATTTTGGCCCAGATTGCTGACAGCTGCTGAGACAAACCCTTCTACAATCATCAGATACACAGGCAGAATTTACTGCTCTGCCTCTTAAGTGGAGCATGTTGCATTCAACTAATCAGACTCACTGTAATCTGCTCATTTCATCTGCAAAACCGTATTAGCTCCAGCTGTCCAGATTGAATTGAACAAGAATCTGATGCAGCGAGAAGCACACATCTGTGTATTAGGGCTTTTCCGGCAGTCATAGATATCATGCAATGGACAGGCAGCCACAATAATAAAAATGGGATAAGGAAATGGCCAGCAGAGGTCAAAGTACAAAGTACACTGAGATCCTTGAGGAACTGTTGGTGGTTCTTTATTTTGAAACTGTGGATGATTTTATGGGAACCTGGAGAATACTGTGGAGGAACCTTCAAGAAAATGTTTTTAGAGGACATTGGAAGGTTCTAGAAGGTTCCGCAAAACACCTTAAGAGGTTTCCTCTCAGTTTCAAACTGAAGAACCTTCAAAAGTTCCTCAAGAATCTTACTACTACTACTAGCACTTAATTTCTTAAAACCTACAGTAGGTACATAGTTTTCACGAAGGTTTTGACATCTACCAATGTTTTCTTTGGGATTTGTTCAATTTATGAGGACAATGGGATACATTATTACAAGAGCAGTCTTTTTGTTTGGACTTTTCTCAACAACAAATTCAAGAGGATATGATTGAATGAGGCACTGGGGAAACTAGGGAAACACAGGAACACTGCCTAGAACCACAAATAACGTTCACAAAACATAACAAACAGACATTAAAACAACATGAACCATTTCTGAAGCAGTTTTCACTGCTGTCTCTGTCTTTTTTTGCAGTAAATACATTATGACAACCTCCTTCACCACCGCCATGTTGTTTTTTTTTCCAAAAACCTTTGACTCTGAACTGCCCTCTAGTGGATGCATTGCTTAACATCCATGCTAACGTAAAAGGACGCATGGAAGTACGTGAGCAGTGACAATGACCTTGACTCAACTTGACCTTGACTTACTCCAGGAGAATGAGGAGGACATGAGGAGAAGAGAGGAGCATGAGGAACAGAGACTGTGTCTGAAACGTAAGAAGTGCTGCCTGCTCCATTCTGAGACAGGAAGGCACCCAGTCATGTCTGAAGCCAAGTTGAGTAATCTAGCTTCCTATTTTATTGGGGGAAAATGCTAATGGATAATGACAACACAGCTAATCGCTCATACCTAGCAGTGAGCTGGCACCGTCAGGACGTATTGTTGCCTTGGTGATTCGGTTACAGAGACCATCATCACTACACTGCCTTGTAAGACAGCATGGACAGCATTGAGTGAGCTAGCTACTTCTAGTTCGAGACACAGCCAGAGAGAACAAGCAGTAACCGGGCAAATGAGACAGCTGACCCACATCAGTGTCATCTGATTTGACAGTGATTATTGATGAACATGTTTTCTGCATTTACAAAACATAAAAAACTAGAAAATCTAAAAACACAAAATCAAAATCATAGCTGCCATCCTCATCAACTTGTTCTCTCTGGGGGTGTGAGCAGTCTCTCACTCTAAAAATACCAGAAAAGCTTCCTGGGTTGCGTACTCTCATGTATCCTCCACTGGAAGCCACTTTAGCAGTTGACCCTCAGTCACCCATAGTTCTTCAAATACAGGGCAAAGACATTTGAAATTGGACAAAAACCAACAGTGAGTGATTAGATGTAATGGAATGTATTTATATTCTATTTAAATACTAATTAAATTATTTAATGTCAAAGTAATGTTACTACATATAGGACGATTGTGTTGCTTACATTAGTTTAGCTTGCTCAGGCCATCTCCAATAAGCATGACATAGCTCTGAAGAAGATTCCAGTGGTTTCAGCAAAGTGCTTCTATAGACTAGAATGTTATTTTGTGGCCAGGACTGGGGAGGAGTCCAACATTTTTTGACAGGGCTAGAAAAAGGGCCATAATATTATGAACAGGGCTTGAGAGAGGCTCAAAAGACATAGACATGACCAAAGAGGAGATTGGTGGAATGTTATAAAAAAATAGCCAAAAAAGAAATTCGAAAATAATACAGGAAGTCTTTGGAGTCAAGTTATAGACAAGACCAGGGTGAATTCAGAAGTATTCAAAGACAGGACCAGGGAGTGCTTAAAAGGTTTAAATTAGACGATGGATTTAGAAGATCATAGATACAGAAGACCATGGTGATGTTAGAAGGTTACATACATGACCAGGGTTTGACAAGGATTTAAACAAGACCACTGTGGGTTAAGAAAAGTTATAGAGACAGGACACAATGGTGGTGTTGAAAGGTTACAGAAAAGACCAGGGTGTACTCAGAAGGCTTTAAACAGAAAAATCATGGATTTAGAACGTTATAGACACTACCACATTGGAGTCTAAATGTTATAGACAGGACTAGTGTGGATTTAGAAGGTTTTAAAGACCAGAGACTGTTTAGAAGATTTTAAAAAAAGGTGTTAAACAAACATTTTTAAGCTTAGATTTAGAAGGTTGTAGACACATGTCTCCATGGTGGTTATAGAAAGGACCAGTGTGGAGTCAGAAAGCTCCA
The DNA here is from genome assembly GCF_030463535.1 of Salminus brasiliensis. Classification (NCBI taxonomy): domain Eukaryota; kingdom Metazoa; phylum Chordata; class Actinopteri; order Characiformes; family Bryconidae; genus Salminus; species Salminus brasiliensis. The sequence goes on along the minus strand of NC_132890.1, from coordinate 21,870,914 downwards.
GAATGGATGGTGGATTCAGCCAAATCTCAAGCAAGTTCCGTTTCACAGTTTCAAAGTATCCTCAGCCAGTAGATTCTTTGATACCAACACAACAATAAATGCTAAACTAGCTCCTGGTCCTTCTCAATGCATACACTCTACATACTATTTGTGTGTTCATTTTACAAGTTATCAGTGTGAACAAATGGTCATTGGGCCAATTTCCGAACTTGATGATGCAGCAAGAGCACCCCAGTACAGCAATAGGGTAGAAGGTTCTGATGGCTTGCACTGAGCCAATGTCTTGAGTGGATCTTCCTCGTAACTCTCCTATTTGAACTGCTTGTCAATTAGAGCAAAAGCACAGAGCAGTGGGATGATAAATTTATCATCTTACAGTCCGAGAACGCAAACATCAGCAGCTGAGACATGAACTCAAACTTCAGGCTGAATATAAAAATTTCAAAACGCATCACATCAACTGACTGCTGGTAAAACAAACTGTATTACAGCTGTCAGTTCAGACCCAGGGGGCTAACATCTTTACCAATGAATCTCCTGCACTTGATGCAGCAGCCTCCAGCTATCCAACCTTCAACAAGTTCATTTTTTTCCCAATGCCTTCTGTTTGAGGGGGTTAAGGTTTTAGTGTGAACGAAACAGATTTGTTTGTACTTGTTTAGACATGCAGGACATCCACATCTCTGACCTGCAGCAATATTAGCACACAGTCAAATAGTTCCCTGCTGGAAGAGCCAGCTCAAGACCAGGTGTTGCTGGTAACTGGTCTAAAGGGTCTTTAAGTGGGTCCTTGAGGGTCAAGGAGGCTGCTCATGCTTTGCAACCCCCTTGGTTGTACTTGTACTTGTACAGTTTGGTCAACAAGCTTGGCCATACTGGTTAACTAGCTTGGTTAAGACCAGCTTAAGCATCAAGCTCACATCTAAACATACTGATCAAGCTTGGTCAGTTCAAGCTGACCAGACTTTTTTTTTTTGGACATAAATAGTGAATCCCAACGATTGAAAATACATCCAATAGCATCTTTTGGCAGATAATAAATGGACTTTTTAAGCATCTGGAATGATTATTAAACCTCTTTGAACGCACTGAAATGCGGCTATTCATTATTTAGCCCTTATCAGTTTTAAGTGGTTCATCTCATTATTGCAAGCAATGTTGACTGTGTAAAGTCTCTTTTTAACTGGGCCATTTTCTTCCAAATTTGCACGCAGACCTATAAAATATATTCAGATTCTTTGTCCTGGACTTCGAGAGCTAAATGACTTCTTCTAAAAATGTAACTAATAACTAATTCATCTTGACGTAGCTTGAAGCTACCGTTTGATATTACATGACTCTCTATGAATTGTGAGAAATAATTTAAATGTTACTTACTGTAAGTCAGGCTCATCTAAGTGATAACATTAAAAGTAATATTTCATCAGATGTATGAAACTGTTTTGCCTGCAGCTGCCACTTGGTTCAGAATCCAAATTAAGATAACATAGTATACCGTTGCAGTGACACAAAAACCTTTCGTCTTCGAAATGGCAACTTTTTTAGGAAGAAGAAAAACCTTCTTAACTTTCAATGGAAGTCAAAGTAAAAAGACTTTATGCCAAGTCAGTTTAGAGCATTTCTGCTGGCCCATCCATCATGAAACTCTGATACAATGTAAAGTGCCAGATTCCCATTATGTCCAAACGTGAAAAATGGCATGGCAGTGACAATATATGTATAATATCATAAAGTGCATATTTAGCTCTTTGTGGGGACAAGATCCCCCTTATCTATTTCAAATATAAACATTTAGTAGATGTGGAGACATTTTGCTGTCCTCCATGAGGACCTATCCACCCCTACCTATACAAACTATTAGCCTATATTAGAAAAAAGCAGAAAGTAAAAGAGTAAAAGAATTGAACCAACTACATTAAGAACGGGTGTGTTGCTTACATCAGTACAGCTTGCTCCGGTTGTCTTCAATATGCATGACGTAGCTATGAAGAAGATTACCAGTTCCAGCAAGATCTCTTACCTAGACCTTTACTTTAAGACACTTCTATAGTCTGCTCCAGGGTGGGTAGAAGATTATTCTATGGTCAGGACTGGGGAAGAGTCCAAAGGTTTTGACATGGTTAAAAATGGCCAAAATAGAGGACCATAGAGGAGCTAGAAGTCATTGTAGTGTGAAAGTTATAGACAAGACCAGGGTGAATTCAGAAGAAGAAAACAGTACAGAAGTGCTTTCTTTAGTATCTAGCCCATTGTGGGGCCCAGATCACCCTAGTCTAATGAAAATAGGAACTTTTAGTAGATGTGGGGACATTTTACTGTCCTCCATAAAGACCAATTCAACCTACCCCTACAAAGTATTAGCTTATATTAGGAAAAAGACAAAAAAATTAAAGACTTGAACCAAATCTGCACACATGTTTTCTAGGTCCACACTCAATGCAGCATCATGACGAATGTCTGATCATAAATTCTACCAAGCTTACCAAGTTAATTAAGCTTCATTTTGCTAATACCATCCACACCATTTTACACATTTAGCTGCAACACATGGCTAATTTCTGCATTCCTTCCAAAAATGCTCTGTGGTTTTAAAGAAGAAAGACCCTTTCTCAAACAGCCAGAGTGGGATTTGGTTGTGGTTATGTCCACCACCTCTGGGGGCTTTTATTAGCAGCTGTTTATGTGTGAGCAGCAGGCTGTACAACACAAGCTAATCTCTCCTGAACCAGAATTACCTCAAACCCATAAACACTCAAACAAATGGCTTTAACCTACGTACTGCCCAGCAGCAGCCACTGGTGCACAGATTTACAGAACCACGGTGTGTCCCCAATTCCTCATCTTTTAAGATCTAGAACATTGTGAGGCTCTGTTAGGTTTAGGTTTGGTTGACATAATTTTAATACACAGGATATTTAGTCCAGATGTAGGCTGTTTAGGTATAGGAGTTAATTGGGGAAATGGTGTGTGCTCATGGTGTAAATGCACCACACATGCAGGATAGGGTCTGACTGCTTGTCTCTCATAGTCAAACTGTCAACTTTAAGGGACTCAGAGACTCATGACACCTACATACACTCTGCTCTCTGGTCAATGACAAATTGTTCTCCAGCAATTATACACCTGTTTGAAACCACTGCACTCTGAAGTACTGTTATAGATTTGTCTGTGCATACCAAGCAGGTTTCTTTGTTCTCCTTTCTTCTCGATTGGAGTTAGCTGTTGCCTATTTTGCACTTAGTCCTGTGTTAGTACAGCTTTCTCAGTTTTGACCCTCATCATTTTTACACCTACTCTATTGGATTACCCTTTTGATACTGAACGTAGCTTCTTAATTTATGTTTTATCTGCAAGCTTCTGGATCATTTCTTCAACATTAGCAGAATGCTTTGCCAGCATGCAGATGGCAGATCTAAAGGAGAGGAAACACTACTTAGATGATCCATTGTAGGTGCCTTGTGGATGCTCACCTGACATTCAACTGAATATCTATTAAAAGCAACTGAATTCTAAGTTGTTTTTATATTAAATGTAACCGTTACACCTAACCCTTTCAACTTTAGCCTTTTATGGTTAGATTTAGGGTTGACTTCAAGGGTAAGGTTAGTTGCAGGGTTATATTCAATAGAGACAGTTCCATTCAGTTTAGTTGAATGTTAGTTGAATGTCTGGTGAGCTTTTATGAGCCATCTATAATGGACTACAGAACATAAGGCCCTCCCAAAGACACTTATGCCATAAGGGGCTCAATCAAATTCATAATGTCCCACAAACAAGGATACTCATGCCATACGTCTTCATTAGCCTCAACTCTCAAGTTTGAGACTAAGGACACTCCCTTAATCCACCCCCCCAAAAAACTCACGATGAAAGGGGAGAAGCTCCTGTGAGCAGGAAACATAAGCACACCACCAATGCTGATTCCTACAGCTGTTGGTACTGGAGGACCCCTGAGCTCCCACATTGTACCCCTCAGGTGTGCCCATCGAATGTTTGAGACCAAACATAAGCCGCTTTGTGGTGATGGTCTGTTGTTCTATCACATTTAGGATAGAGGCTGGATGTAAAAGCAGGGTAATATTTATTTAAAAAAAATAACAACAACAACAAAAACACACATTACATATACCCACATAAAATACATATGCAGCATAAAAAACAATCCCAGGTAGAAACAGGCACATATTTAATGGGAAAGATACCAAATTAGAGATGAAGGCAAGTAACAGACAAGGAGCTCTGACACAAAGGGACTATATATACACACAGACAAGGACCGCTGGATAGGAGTTAACAACAGGGCATGGCTACATTGGAAAACACCAGGGAAGACTAAGGACTGGGTGGGGCAAAGGCAGAAACAAAAACAGAGCCATGTGCTAAATAGCACATGACCAACAAAACAAGTAGCCCAAGGAAAAACACAGAGACAGACAAGAAAATGACAAATAGGCCCTGTCCCATTACTTACACCCTTCGTTTGAGCATGCCCGCTAGGAGTGCATGGCTGTGGGGTGTCCCATTTCTTTAAAGGTATTTAGCAGCAGTGTCATAATCAGGTGAGGCAAAGCGTGTTCCAACTCTGCTCTAAACTCTCGACAACTTCAATGCCCATTTTACCCGCCCTTCAACAACTTCATAAAAGTTCTAGGAGGGGTGTAGGGCTACATTTTAAGGGGCTTCAAGTAGGCCTCAGTTGTAGGATCGTGTGTTTGTGTGTGTGGGAGTTAAATACCTCTAAAACCTTGCAGTTATGCTAATAAACATTTAATACATAACACTGGTTCATGATTTTTTTCCCCTTTCAGCCCTGTCCTGTTTTTACACCAAATGTTTTTTTTTTTTTTTTTTGTTCTTCTTATCCCCTTGTCTCTTCTGAGCACTGCTCAGTTACCTAACCTGTTTAGTTCCTTGCACCCTGTACCAAGCTCTGTATTCCTCTCAGTTCCCTGGTTTGTTTTGCTGTCCAGTAGACTGCTGTATCTCTGTGTTGTCCCATCTTGTTTATATTTAACATATTTATATTTATATACATGCTTAGTTTTTTTTCCCCTACCTTTTTTAATAAAGTCTTGCAGCGTTCCATCCCTGCAAGTGTTTCTGCTTCACTGCCATGCCAAGCCAGTGTGACAGTCTCACAATTCAAATAAATGAGTAATAATTAATAATAAATGTTTTACTTTTGACACTTTTAATGTTTTTTTGTTTTTAATACCAATATAAAAAATACAGAATTTACACATACACACACACACACACACACACACACACATATATATATATATATATATTATATATATATATATATATATATATATATATATATATTTTATATATATATATAAAATGCTGATGACTAACTTAAAGCCTTTGGATCTTTCAGAACACTTTTGTCCACTCGCTTCCACCAAGACAAAACCACAGGATTTGTTTCTAGAACTGATTTGCTTTTATTTTCATTTATGTGAAAGTTGTGAAAATCCATATTGCTGCTGTCCAATGAAAAACATGTATCTCCATTTTTGTCCGTTTTCAGTTTTCTCCACCATTTGAGCCCTGTAGCAGCTCTGTACACTGTTTAAATAATTATGGATGAATGGAGCAGTAGAAATTATCTAAACTACTTGGAATTACCTCTTGTTTTTCATTGACTTCCATTCACGGTTCCATTCACAGGTTTGCCTTCTCCTGTAAAGTCATCATTTTGAAGATTCATGTTTTTCATTGGACAGCGGCCTTATACAAACCGTGTGGCAACCATAGAAACAAATCAATGTGAAATCTGATGCAATTTAGTTAATTCTAGCTTTTTTTACGTCCCAAAAAGAGCAGGCCTGGGGAAAAGACACTAGCTTTAAGACCAGCCTAAACTTGGACCACCGCAAATCTCAGAATAAGAATCAGATTATCCTGCAGTGTGGGCCAGGCATATGCTTATTACAGCACAAGCTATAAATATAGAACTTTGGGAAAAGGAAGAAAAAAGTGCTATTGTTCAGGGAGGATCATTGTCACTTTCTATTTCAACATCTTGCTCTTGGCAACTGCAGGCATTCTGCGTTATTCAGTCTTTGTTTATTTGGTGTGTCAATCAGAGAGTAATTATGCAGAAGGATCTTCTTGTCAAGCACTGCCTCACACGTTCCAACAGTGACAAAGATGGCATAATTAACATCATTATCAGGTAATGACATATTTCATTCGTCTTCAAATACTATTCTCTCTCTTGTTACCGCTCTCACTCTCTCGCTCCGCGCAGTAACTGTGCTTCATTGTCAATTTTACTCCATTAATCTTTACAAAAGGTTAAACTGGTACACAACGTGGGCAGTAGAAATCATTTCATCTACATCCTGGATCTCAACACTGTGCTTCGGCCCACTCTCTGCAAGGTGAAGAGCTTTCAAAGGCCTCTTCAGCTGAGTGGCTTCGATTTCTAGGAAAACCTGAGCAGAGCGTGACACTGCATGGAAATGTGGGGCACGGGAAACATGTTTTAAATACTACCCCGTTGTTATTTTTTTCATCTGAATCAAAAAATCCTCGTGCATTTTATCAACAAGACCCCTTGCCCGAATCACATTTTAAGATTTAACTTCTTCCCACAGGCCCACAATTTTTGATTCAGAAACTATTACAAATCATTAATCTACTAGAAATGAATCAGTAACTACTAGAAATGATTCAGTATCTGCTAGAAATGGTTAATTAGAAATGATTCAGTAACAGCTACAAATGATAAATGATAACTACTATAAATGATTTAGCATCTGCTAGAAATAATCTAGTAACTGCTAGAAATGATTCAGTATCTTCTAAACATTATTTAGTATCTGCTAGAAACGAATCAAGTAACTGCTAGAAATTATCCAGATTTTACTATATTTACTATAAATTATTTAATAATTAGTAATTGACATAAAATATTTAGTAACTACTAAAAATGATTCAGTATATGCTATGAATAAACCAGTAACATCTACAAATGGTTTAGTAACTATTATAAATGATTCAGTAACTGCTATAAATGATTTAGTATCTGCTAGAAATGATTCAGTATTTACTATAAATGATTTAGTATCTGATATGAATGAACCAGAAACAGCTAGAAATGATTCAGGGAAACTATAAATGATTCTGTAGCTACTATAAAAAAATATTTATTATAATAATATGAAAATAATGTTGAACCAGTAGAGATGATTCAGTAACTGCTAGAAATTATTCAGGGAAACTATACAGTGAGGAAAATAAGTATTTGAACACCCTGCGACTTTGCAAGTTCTCCCACTTAGAAATCATGGAGGGGTCTGAAATTTTCATCTTAGGTGCATGTCCACTGTGAGAGACCTAATCTAAAAAAAAATCCGGAAATCACAATGTATGATTTTTTAATAATTTATTTGTGTGTTACTGCTGCAAATAAGTATTTGAACACCTGACAATCAGCAAAAATTCTGGCCCTCAAAGACCTGTTAGTCCACCTCTAAAAAGTCCACCTCCACTCCACTTATTATTCTAAATTAGAAGCATACAGCATACATACGTTAGCTGCATACAGACACCTGTCCACCCCACACAATCAGTAAGACTCCAACTACTGACATGGCTAAGACTAAAGAGCTGTCCAAAGACATCAGAGACAAAATTGTAGACCTCCACAAGGCTGAAAAGGGCTACGGGGCAATTGCCAAGCAGCTTGGTGAAAAAAGATCAACTGTTGGAGCAATTGTTAGAAAATGGAAGAAGCTAAACATGACTGTCAATCTCCCTCGGACTGGAGCTCCATGCAAGATCTCATCTCGTGGCGTATCAATAATCCTAAGAAAGGTGAGGAATCAGCCCAGAACTACACGGGAGGAGCTGGTCAATGACCTGAAGAGAGCTGGCACCACTGTTTCCAAGGTTACTGTGGGCAATACACTAAGACGTCATAGTTTAAAGTCATGCATGGCACGGAAGGTTCCCCTGCTTAAATCAGCACACGTCCAGGCCCATCTTAAGTTTGCCCATGACCATTTGGATGATCTAGAGGAGTCATGGGAGAAAGTTCTGTGGTCAGATGAGACCAAAATAGAACTTTTTGGTCTTAATTCCACTCACCGTGTTTGGGGGACAAAGAATGATGAGTACCATCCCAAAAACACCATCCCTGCTGTGAAGCATGGGGGTGGAAGCATCATGCTTTGGGGGTGTTTTTCTGCACATGGGACAGGACAACTGCACTGTATTAAGGAGAGGATGACCGGGGCCATGTATTGCGAGATTTTGGGGAACAACCTTCTTCCCTCAGTTAGAGCACTGAAGATGGGTCATGGCTGGGTCTTTCAACATGACAATGACCCAAAGCACACAGCCAGGATAACCATGAAGTGGCTCCGTAAGAAGCATATCAAGGTTCTGGAGTGGCCTAGCCAGTCTCCAGACCTAAACCCTATAGAAAATCTTTGGAGGGATCTCAAACTCTGTGTTTCTCAGCGACAGCCCAGAAACCTGGCTGATCTGGAGAAGATCTGTGTGAAGGAATGGGCCAAAATCCCTGCTGCAGTGTGTGCAAACATGGTGAAAAACTACAGGAAACATTTGACCTCTGTAATTGCAAACAAAGGCTACTGTACCAAATATTAACATTGATTTTCACAGGTGTTCAAATACTTATTTGCAGCAGTAACACACAAATAAATTATGAAAAAATCATACATTGTGATTCAAGATTTTTAATTTTTTTGAATTTGTCTCTCACAGTGGACATGCACCTAAGATGAAAATTTCAGACCTCTCCATGATTTCTAAGTGGGAGAACTTGCAAAGTCGCAGGGTGTTCAAATACTTATTTTCCTCACTGTAAATGATTCAGTAACTACTATAAAAGATTCAGTAGCTACAATAAATAATTTAGTATCTGTTATGAATGAACCAGTAACAGCTAGAAATGATTCAGGGAAACTATAAATGAACCAGTACTAACTATAAAGGATTCAGTAGCTACTATAAATAATTAAGTATATGTTATGAATGAATCAGTAACTGCTAGAGATGATTCAGTAACAACTACAAATGATTCAGTAACTGCCAGAAATGATTCAGTGAAACTATAAATGAACCAGTACTTACTATAAAGGATTCAGTAGCTACTATAAATAATTTAGTATCTGTTATGAATATACCAGTGCCTGCTAGAGATGATTCAGTAACTACTATAAATGATTCAGTAACTGCTATAAATGATTTAGTAGTTGCTATAAATTCAGTAACTTAAGTTATATACAGGCTTTCGGGATGTAAAGGGTTCAAATTAAAGTGCTTCTGTGAGTGATGCCATAGAAGAACCACTCCATAAAGAAACTATTTAAATAAGTTTAAATATCTTTTAAATTGGTTTTCACTCTCATTTATCTGTATTACAAATTATTCTTTATGAAAACAAAAGTAGTTTTTCTATGGCAACACTCAAAGAAGCAAATGTTAGGCAAGTATAAAGAGGACACTGTAGGAAATATAGGTTTTTCTAATGAAATAGCCAACAAGTGTATTCTTACATTGCATTGCATTGCAGTGGGTGTGTATTTATAATATACTCCTATACTGTGCTCTAAACCTTTAAACTTGACACTTGATTTTCTTACTCCTACCTTCTGACAGGCTGAAATCACACGTCTCAGGGTGGCAATAGAAACGTCAGTGGATGATCAGTGTTCTCTCAGATGTGAGCAGACTGGAGAAGAACTCTCGGCGAAGCTTGTGGAATAATTGCACCTTTTGTTGATAGAGGGAGGCAGGTGGCACGGCCATCTGGAGGCAGCAGGTAAGTGTGGGTGGAGAGGGGGGCAGGCCGTCCCCATGGACGGGACGCCCAGAGACTCTTTCAATCTCTTACACTCTGCTGAACAGCAGGAGAGAGGAGAGAAGTGCATTCACGAGCCGGTTCATGTGGTCTAATGAAGGGGTTGGCTGTGTGATGCTTTGCAGGTGAAAAGGCTTTTGCACTTCTGGATTCACACTCATTACCGAAGCAGCTCGATGAGACTGAAACAGTGCAATAAAACCAGTTTACTGGAAAGAACATCCATGCATCTCCAATTATTGGCCACTTTATCAGAAACCCCACTCTCGTAGCTCTACACCTTGCTAGTGAGGAGACTCTGGGCAATCTGTTGATGCACAGTGTGTGTTAGCCATCCTCTGATCCTTCATGAATGGTCAGTTTATGACCACAGAGCTGCTTATTAGTCATGGTGTGTATTGAATTGTCTTAAATCTAGTCATAATCCCAGCCCAACTGGGAACCAGAAAATTATGTCTTTAGGTTCCATTTGACCCCAAATATGGCTGCCAATCAGGGTCAGTAATGGGACCAGGAGCAGTTAAGCAAGGAGCATATGAGTTGTACACTGCAAATGGGGCCTAGATGGGGGCCCATATGAAAGTAAGGTGGGCTGTAACAATGTGGCCCATTTGAAAAGCCCAACTGGCTCCCAGTAACAAAGTATGTACAAACCCACTCAGAGCCCATACCCATCTGGAACCCTTTGGAAGCCACCTAGCCCACGTTCCACCCATGTGAGCCCCATATGAGAAAGTTGGCTGGGATATTTCTTATTCTGAGGTTGTTGTAAGAATAGGATATGATTATGCAACTATTTTTAATTTATATGTAAATGTATTTAATAAAATTCCTGTTCCATTCACAGATTTTTTAAATGTAGACAATGCAAAGTAATGTGAAATGAATTTAGACAATCACTAAATGGTTATGAACATGATGTATGATGCCTGAGACACAAGATTTTGGGTCTAAAATGTGTTTTTAAAATAGTGTATCATTCAAGTGGTAGAGGGATACATGTAGGCCGTTGTGTGCCAAAGCACTGGCCCCAAAGGATGTGTATGGTCACTAGTGGGTTTGGATAGCATATAAAAATGGCTATATTTGTGTTGTAGTCAGGGTAACGTCTGGTTCCATTCACCACCAGTGTAAAGAAATTCGATTTGGTAAGTTTCTCTACACTGAACCATACTTTGAAACCAAACCTCCACTCTGAACATGTCCATTTTAAACACTGCGTTTTGTGAAAATTTAAGAACTTTTGAAATTCCACTTTAAACCTTTTTTAGCCCCATGGGGACAAGTGACTTTTTAAAGAGGAGTTTGGGTGGATTTACACAAGCAGTACATTGAGGACGAGCAAAATGACCTAGGTTTAACTCTCACTGAGGGCTACAGACTCTGGAACCACACCTCAGGCTGGGGACAAATCCTCAAACAAACCCGTACAGAGGGGCCAACAGCAGCAGCCAGGCCGAGTTCAGAGCCCAGAGAGCAGAACTCACTTCAGCTCCACCGAGCAGAGCAGAGCAGAGCAGAGCACAGCAGAACAGAACTTCTGCCTCCCATCATTCAGCATTAAACGAGTGGAGTTAAGGGAAAGGATGAGAGGTGGTTGAGTGTCCTCCACTTAAAATCACTGCCACTCCCACTGAATGTTTCACCATCTCACACAGAAGGACAAACACACACACACACACACACACTCATGCCAAAATAAATCACCTTCTGTCCCCTCAAAGACTGAAAGGTAGGTGTGGGTCATCAAAGAGAGAGAGAGAGAGAGAGAGAGAGAGAGAGAGAGAGAGAGAGAATAAGAGATAGAAAGGAGGGTTTAAGGAATGAGAGAGAGAGAAAGGGCAGAGAGTAAGAAAAGAGGGATGAAGAGAGAGAGATCGAAGAGGCATAATAAATGAGAGAGAGAGAGAGAGAGAGGAAGGACAAAGAATGAAAGAGAAAGAGAAGAGAATGAAAAAGAACATGTATAGAAAGAGAGAGAGAGTGAAAAGAGGGATAGAAGTAGTTAGAGAAGACATAATGAGACAGAGACAGAAGGGAAATAGAATGCGTGTGAAAGAGAGAAAGAAGATGGAGAGGGATTTATTGAGAGAGAGAGAGAGAGAGAGAGAGAGAGAGAGAGAGAGAGAGAGAGAGAAAGCTGGGTGTGTGGGTGTCCGTGCTCAGCATGGTGCCTCACTGTGATGCTCTTTAATCTTCAGTAGAACGACTGTAGCTGACTTGAGGTGGGTTTTTAAAGTACGCTGTGAAGTGTGTCCATACTGCACATCTATCTGGGAAGATCTAACGTTCTTAGCAAGCAAAATTCTCTTAAATCTAGCCTTAAATTAAACTGATGTTTAATTTTAGATTTTTGAGCAAATATATTAAATATAAATATGTATAAAAAAGTATTTATTTTATAACTCTTATTTCCCTTATTGTTATTATTATTATTATTATTATTATTATTATTATTTGTTTTTACTTCATTCCAGTTGATAAAATTACAGAAAACATTGTATTCCACTGGCAGTTTTGACATTTTCATGCAGTATTTCTTGGCCAAAGCTTGGTGATCTATTATTTCTTAAAAAGCAACAAAATTTGGTCCCTTTAATAGATAATAATAACTAATAATCACTAATAATTCAAAGAAATAGTCATTTTGTACTGTAGCAAAAACTACACTTGCTAAGATATCATTTTTTGCATGTTTTCTTTCTTGGTTTGTAATAATCAAACACATTAAAGTATAATCTGTTTTTATTTTGAGTGAAACAATAATCACATGTGTACATATTACTGCTGATATCAGCAAATTAAACAGAAAGCTCTACAGAGATGAAGGAGCACACAGCCCAGAACATTGCTGGGGACATTCTGCTTCCAAACCTTCTGGATTAATCCACTAGCCATTGTCTAAGAAAGTCCAGTAGGATTATTAAGAACTCCACCCACCAAGCCACTACCTGTTCTCACAGCTGCCCAGCAGCAGAAGGTATAGAAGCATGAAGACCAGAACCAGACGGTTCCGAGACAGCTTCTTCCCCCAGGCCATCAGGGTCCTGAACAGACTGTAGTACAGCGTATCCAGTCCAGTCCGTCACAAAGCTTTCTCACCAGTCTCGTCACACCTCCACCCCATACAAACACACTCTGCACCCTGCACTTACTTACTGGAACTATGACTATAACTGCTCAGTCACACTGCACCCATCAAAGACTTTTTCACACTCACAATACACTACACTTGAGCTCACATCTTATCTGATATGTATATGTAAATATAGGGTATCTATAAGGGTTTATATATATATATTAACCTACATATATTTGACATTATTTTGTATATATTTGTGTTTTTACTACAGTGATGGCCTGAGCTTTTTACTCACCTTTATACCTGTGTTAATGTGATATGGTGATAAACATGATTAGACTAATTTGTATATATCTACTAGTATATATGTTTATGCTGTGTGTGTGAGTGTGTGTGTGTGTGTGTGTGTGTGTGTGTGTGTGTGTGTTTGAGTGGCCATGAAGCACTCAGGACTTGGCTTTGACCATGCATGGCATCACACCGCCATCCTGTCATTGGCAGTGCCCTTTGGCACTCTGTGTTTGTGTGCGTACGTGTGTGTGTGTGAGCACGATTATGCCCTTCAGTTCACGCTCCACACACACATGCACACATGCACTCTCCACCCACAGGCTGCTGCAGGCTACGGAGAACAGGAGCATCGCCCCCACGCCTCCTCCAACCCAGTGCAGACACAGGAACCGGACATCTGCCTGATTTATGTAACAGCATTACAGCATTACAATACACTATAACACACATACACAGTTATTTGACCAGTGGTCTACAAACTTTTTCATATACAGTGGCAAAAAAAAAGTATGTGACTCCTTTGGAATTCTATGATTTTCTGCATTAATTTGTCATAAAATATGATATGATTCTCATCCAAGTCAAGCATATTGACAAATATAATGAACATAATAATCAGAACACACATAAACTCGGATCGCTCATGTCTTTATTGAGAACAAACATAAAAACCTTATAGTACTAATGGATAAAGTATGTGAACCCTTGAGTTAAGGATCTCAAGAAAGCGTATTGGAGTCAGGTGTTAGCATACCCGGAGTCTTCATAAGAAAAAAACTTTGGAGGTGTGGAGTAGAGCACTTTCTGAGTTGAGCCATTAATGGTCTTCTGCTGTTGTAGCCATCCGCCTCAAGGTTAGAGGTGTTCTTCATTCCGAGATACTTTCCTGCTCACTGCAATTGTATAACCTTTCTGTTAGATCCAACCAGTCTGGCCATTCTCCATTGACAACAAGGCGTTTCTGTCTGCAGAACTGCCGCTTACTGGATGTGTTTTTTGTATTATAGCTTTCTGAGAAAACTCTAGAGACTGTTGTGCTGAAGATCCCAGGAGATCAGCATTCCTAGAAATACTCAAACCAGCCCTTCTGACACCAACAGTCAAGTCAGTCTTACTGAGAACACTTTATTCCCCTCTATTCAATGCTGGACTGTATGTACATGAATGTATGCATTAGACTTCCATTAGAGATATATAACACATGTATCATTAGAAATTAAAAAATACTGCATAAAGCTTCTGAACTTCAGCTTCTGAACAAGTCTGGTCATGGAACTTGTACCTAATTTGTAGTTTATTCAGGTCCTAACTAAATAAAACAGCAAAGTTAATACAACAAGACAAATAACTGCCAAAGACACTCTGTAGGAAGCACCAATTAAGTTACACTGAACTGAACCGAAATATCATCAATTTTTCCTTCAGGACTGACATTTGGTTTATTTTGGCTACAGCGCCAGGGAGAGTTGACGGACCTTCTGAGGAAATTGTGATGAAAATAAAAGCATCAGATAAGACTTGGTGTTTGCTCAGTTTTGGACAGGCCTTCTGCTTTTAGTCGAGTCTCTACTTCACCTTAGCCTTCCATCCGGAGTCTCTCTCTCTCCCTCTCATCTTTTCCCCACTGAGGTTGGTGCTGTAGATATGAAGCTTGACACATCAGATGTGGTTCTCACAGTGAATCCCTGACAAATTCTTCTGTGAGGAAAAATCCTCAGGAGGAGTTTCAAACAGCTCAGAAAGGGCACGTACTCTCTGGGCAGTGGCAGATAGTGGAGTCACACTTTATTGTGATGGTCCCTATAGCTTATCTAGGGATCATCTGTAGCACAGTTTAACTTGCTAAAAGACTAGCTGATGAAATTTAGCAGGTAATCAACAGTGTTAAGACTTAGGTTATGTTTAGGCTTTGGGTTGAGCTCAGTGCTAGGTTTATGTTTTGGCTGTGGATTAAGGTTAGGGTTAGAGTGTGTGTTAGGTTTAAGGTTTCGGCTTTGGGTTTAGCCTAGGGTTAGAGTTAGATTTAGGCCTAGGCATTTGGGTTGTTCTTAGCCAATAGATGGACCCCGGTCCATGTAATGAAACTGAGGCCATTGTGAAGAGTGGTAATGTGAAGCACCACCATGAGACCAGACATGGTCCAAATGTTTGTGGACACCCTTTCTATGGAATGCATTCAGCTACTTTAAGTTCCACCCATTGCTGAGACACAACTTGTCTAGTCCCTGTAGAGAAGTATTGACTATGGAATGGGACTCTCTGGAGAACATAAACATGAACCTCTTGGAACCATGCCTAATGTAGGTGTGGGCTAGAGAGGTATAAAAACCACCTAGTATTGATCTATGAAACATTGGAACTGTGTTCTCTGGAGTGATGGTGCTCTATTCAATGCTTTTGGGATAAGTTCGGGATGAGGTGGTGCAGTGTTCATCCAACATCCTAACCTCACTCATGCTTTTGTCACTGAATGCAAACAAATCCTCACAGCAATGCTCTAAAATCTAGTAGACAGCCTTCCCTGGACAGTATTGACTGTTACTCCAACAAAAGCAGGATACATTCTTTTAAACATACTTCTGATTTTAGAAGAATCATTGCATGACTGGGTGTCCCAATACTTTTGTCCATATAGTGTAGACCTTTTCTGAGGATTAAACTGTGGTCATCAGGTTCATTTTATACTTTGTGGTCCTCAATGAACCTTTGAGCCAGTGGAAATTTGGTATGTGAACCTGCAAGGTACATATTTGAGTACCCCTGTTCTAAGCCTTATCAACTCCTTGAAGAATATCCCAAGGATTGATTAACATGCTAAGAGGTAGGTATTACTTCGAAGTAAGATATTAGTTGCAGCTGTTTTTTGATTAGTGAAAGCGGTAACTGCTGCTCTTTCTTACTTAGGGTGTTGGAAATGACTTGAGTGCAAATAAATGTTCTCCTAAGCTTTATGAACTCCTTGGAGGTTTCAGAATTTTGCTAGCACATATATCCCAAGGGTTAATTAACAGCTTAGAGGTTGGCATTACTTTGAAGCAAGATTTTAGTCAGTTACAGCTGCTCTCCAGCAGATGAAAGTAGCAACTTGGTTGCTGTTTCTCATGTAGGGTGCTGGAAATGACCCAAGTACATTGACATTTGAAATGTTCTCCTAAGCTTATCAATTCCTTGGAAGTTTTAAAATGTTGCTAGCATGGATATCCCAGGGGGGATATTTTTTCTTTTCTGTAACATTCTATTCATTGTAACCATTCTTGCAAAAGCCTTTCTGAAAAGTTTGAAAGGTACTATACAAATAACTTGCCTTAGTATCAATGTTAGAGTAAGCTTTGGGTCAAGGTTAAGGTTAGAGCGGATATTTGGGCTTTGGGTTGTGCTCAGGGCTAGGTTTACTTTTTGGCTTTGGATTGAAGTTAGGGTTACTGTGATTGTTGGGTTTAGGTTTAAGGTTATGGTTAAAGTGAGTGTTAGGTTTAGGCTTTGGGTTGATCTCAGGGCTAGGTTGAAGTTTAGGCTTTGGGTTGAGTATAGGGCTAGGTTAAAGTTTTGGCTTTGGGTTGAGTTTAGGGCTAGGTTGAAGTTTTGGCTTTGGGTTGAGTTTAGGGCTAGGTTAAAGTTTAGGCTTTGGGTTAAGGTTAGGGTTAGAGGGAATGTTGGATGTAGGTTTTCAGTTACAGCTAAGGAGTGAGTGTTTAAGGTTTAGGTTTAGGCTTTATGTTAAGCTTAGTGCTAGTGTTATTTTTGTTTTGAATTAAGGTTAATGCTAGCTTTAGGCTTTAGGTTGATATCAAGGTTAGGTTTATGTTTTGGCTTTGGATTGAAATTATGGTTGTAGTGAGTGTTAGATTCAAGCTTTGAGTTGATCTCAGGGCTAGATTGAAGGCTTTGGGTTGAGTTTAGGGCTAGGTTTATGTTTTGGCTTTGATTGAAGTTAGGGTTACAGTAAGTGTTAGGTTTAGGCTTTGGGTTGAGTTTAGGGCTAGATTTATGTTTTGGCTTTAGATTAAAGTTATGATTAGCGTGAATGTTATATTTAGGTTTAGGTTTTTGGTTGAGCTTAGGGGTAGGTTTATGTTTTAGTGTTAGGTTTTATCTATCCATCCATCCATCCATCCATCCATTCATCCATCCATCCATAACTTACAGATGGCCCTTGCCGCTATTTTGTTTTGGGACAAGCTGTTGACTGTCTGCTTTATGACTTCTAAAAAATCAAATGTATCAGTGCTAACACTTCCACACCTCACATACACACAGGATTAACACATAGACATATTGTAGTGCCGGGTTTGAAGTTGGTGCACCATATGGAAGAGTGAGTGAGTGATTCTAATGTATATTCTGTCAGTTTTTAATGATTTAGTTTTGTAATTCACACAGGACTAATGTGGTTTTAATAAGTTGTCATGGATCACTTCAGGCGGTCTAATTTAATCACTCACTGGATGAATGTATGTAGTGTATGTATGTGGTGTGTGCTTTCTCTTTTACTTACATCTAGTAAATGATGTATGTGCCTCCTAGTCTTTCTATAAGATGAAGTGTATTATTTATGGAGCACCTCCAAAGCCCAGATGTTATACTGTTATGAATTCCATGAAATGGAAAAACAATGTTTTGCCTGAAATAAATAAACATATAAAGATACAAATAAATACATGTGGTTTGATGCATGTAAACATTAAGTATGTTTCATAGTTTATACATGAGAAGAGTGAGTGTTTATGTTTAGACTTTGGGTTGAATTCAGGGCAAGGTTTAGGTTTTGGTTTGTGATTAGGGTTATAGTGATAACTGTTATGATGTTAAGTTTAAGCTAAGGTTTTGAGTTGATTTTAGAGCTAGGGTGTTTATGCTTTGAGTTAAAGTTAGAGTAAGAGTGAGAGGTTTAGGTATTAGCTTTGTGGTAAGGTTAGAGTGAGTGTTAGGTTTAGACTTTGATTTAGGTTTGGATTTGAGCTATGAGTTAAGGTTAGAGTGAGTGTTAGGTCTACACTTTGACTTAAAGTTAGGTTTCGAGTAAGTGTTAGGTTTAGGCTTTGAGTTAAAATTAGGGTTAGAGTAAGTGTTAGGTTCAGGCTTTGGGTTAGGGTTAGTTTTAAGTTTTGTGCAAAGATTAGAGTGGGTGTTAGGTTAAGACTTTGGGTTAGGTTTAGGTTTAAGCTTTGTGTTAAGGTTAAGTGTTAGGTCTAGGCTTTGGGTAAAAGATAGGTTTAGAGTGAGTGTTTAGGTTTAGGGTTTGGGTTTGGGTTTGGGTTTAGGTTTTGAGTTAGGATTAGTTCTAAGCTTTGTGGAAAGTTTTGAGTGAGTGTTAGGTCTAGACTCTGGGTTAAAGTTAGGTTTAAGCCTTGTGTAAATATTAGCGTGAATGTAAGGTCTAGACTTTGTTATAAAAGGAAGGGTTATGGTGAGGTGAATGTTAGGTTTAGACTTTGGGTTAGGTTTACGTTTAAGCTTTGTGTTAGGGTTAGAGTAAATGTTAGGTCTAGACTTTGAGTTAAAGTTGGATTTAGAGTGAGTGTTAGGTTTAGGCTTTGGGTTAGGTTTAAGTTGTTTTATGGTTTGTGTGTTAAGGTTAGGGCTAGGATTAGGCTTTGGGTTGTGCTCGGGGATAGGATTAGGTTATGGTTAAAGATAGGTTAAGATGTTGGGTTAAGTTTAGGCTAGGTTTAGTGCTAGGTTTAGGCTTTGTGTTAAGGTTAGAGTATGTTCAGTTTATGCTTCGGGCTAGAGTGTCTTAGGTTTATAAGAGGGGTTTCTTATAAACTGGCCAGTAAAAGTACACAGTCTGTAAAACACTGTTGTGTTGTGCCTGAAAACACACACACACACACACACACACACACACAGCCATGAACACCACTTTGTCAGTGTCACTGCTGTGCAGGCCACCACCACAGTGATATCTGAATGTGATAAACTGCATTTGATTTGGAAAATGAAATCATTGTATCATTTTTAAACCTTTAGGGTAAATGATTATTGGTGGTCTGATTAAACTACATGAGTTTAAAGCATTTATTGGGATACGATGTGTTTTGTGCAAATTGGATTGCCCCCTTAGCCTCATGTATGTTCTTTATACATGTACCTACAGTAAAACTCTCTGTATCCATATAATCTTGTTTTGTAAATGCATGGAATAGCTGTGGCTGCTTTAAATATGTTACAGGAGCAATATGACAACCCCGGCTCCGAGAGAATTTATTCGAAATGATGAAACAGAATAAAACAGTGTTGACTTATTGCTGCTTGTGACAGGTCTTCTGTTTTAACAGCAGAGAACAAAGAGCGAAAGCATCGTGGAACATGGAGATAAACGATTCTCTGTATAGGAGACCCGCCACTGCGTATTATTCTAATAAATAACATTTAGTAATGTGTAAATTCGTAAAAAAAATAGAGAGAAAGCTTAAAGGAAGAAATATAGTTGGTAGGAGAGATAGAGGAAATCTGTCAGCTCTATTTTTCCCATGTTCCATCTTTTTTCCTCTCTCTCTCTCTCTCTTTTCAGACAGCGGTAATTTCGGCTGCTTTGACAGGCCGGCGGTGTGACCGTTCCACTCCCGCTCTTCGGTGCAACACTCCTCTCCATAGACACAAAGGGAATAAGCAATGACCTGCTATTTGAAAAGCAGAGATATGACTCCCGTCTGTCTGAGAGAGCGAGCGAGAGAGAGCGAGAGAAAGCATGAGAGCGTGTGAGAGAGATGGGTGTAGCCCACTGTGTTACATCCAGATGGGCCTCCTGTTTACCAGTTGTCAGTTAATGTAACTGCATCTGAGGTTCAAAGCTTGTAAAAATTTGTTTACATGTCGGATCTGAAGCTCGTAAGAGACATTAGCATATACACTATATGGACAAAAATATTGTGACACCTTCATTACACCTACACAAGCTGTTATAACATCAGCAGGTTTGGAACTCTGCAGGTATTTGAGTGTTGGAGGCTTCTTCGCACTATGCTTCTCAGCACTTGATGACCTTGCTCTGTAACTTTACATGGTCTGCCACGTCATGGCTCTGGTGTTCCTTAACACTTCCACATTTTAATAACACCTCTGAGAGTTGATGGTGGAATATCGAGGAGGCAAGCAAATTTACCAACTGACTTGTTGCAACAGTGGCAGCCTATTACAGTAACACGCGGGAATTCAGTGAGCCAGAACCAAAAAGGAAAAAAAAAATCAGACAGCACTATATACTATCTAGTATATTTATTTGACTCATAGACAACAGTTTGGCACTAGGCCATTACATTTTATTTTTAATAATAATTGTAAAATTAATTTGGCAAAAAAAAAAAAAAAATTAAAAATAATAAATATATATAATATATATATATAGGTAGGCATAGGTAGGTGCTTCATTTTATACACCTGTGGCAATGGGGCTAAATTAAACACCTGGATTCAATGATTAAGAGGTGTGTCTCAAAGCTTATCTGTAGCAGGTTAACAGAGATTTCTTGAGTAAGGAGTCCTGCACAGAGCTGCTGCTATAGGTCGTATCAAGCGACTTTAGGCACTCAGCGTTTTCTTAATCAAGCAAAAACACAACAATATTCCAACAAACTGTCCTCTATTTTTTTATTATTGATTTTTGGATGTGCTGAAATCACACCTTTGTGAATTTATTGGCCTAAAACAGTGAGTTTTTGTTATACAAAGGGTCAACAAAAACAAAGTCTGTTGATCTAAAAAGAGGCAGTAACTGAATACTCAGCGTTTTTGAGTGAACTCAACTTAGTTCAGTCAAAAGCTAGCTGCAGTTAGACCACTGTGACAGTTAACGCTCTAGAGTACATGATTTACCTTTCCCTTCTTACTTGGAAACAGAAATGTATACGACTTCACCACTCTAGAGTGGAGCAACCGTCTAACTGCCTGCTTGTCAAGAGAGAGGAGATCATACACCAAAAACCCCACACCATAGCCTTCCATGGTCAGAGCCCCCTGTGATAGGGGGTGCTCTAACCTGCGGATGGGAATAAACAGTAAACAAATTGAAGGGGAGGAGCTAAACATTACACATTACACAATATTTAATCAGTTTCAGCTGCAGCTTGTTTAATAAGGTTTTTGAGAATCACCTCAGTATGTATTCTTGACCAAACTTAAAATGTGTTAAAATTTGGAGATTTTACATTTTAGTAACCCTGAAGTAACTTAGTAACACTGTTGGCCTGACAAACTGACCTGATTTTTTTTACAGTGAGTAGTCTCTGAGCCTAGTCACCAGCTGTTTTAAAATTCTGTAGTTGTTTTTTTTTTTTTTTTTACCCATTTTTACACCGATTTAGATTGCCAATTACCCAACCACATATGTATTCTCTCCCTCCCCCCATCACACGCAATGCCCCCCATGCAATGCGACATAATCAGGCAAACAACGCGCCTGGAGGAAAGCTCCGCATACCCAGCTCTGACGCACCAGCTAGCAGACGCCAGTGACTGCCAGCGCCATGCCATCTACATATTCTAGAGAGAGTAAGACCATTTGCACTCCCTTGTGGCCCCGGCTGCCAACGACTAGCAGGGTGATCGGGATACAAACCAGTGATTCTCTGATCACAGTCACAGCGCCTTAGTCCGCTGGACCACCAAATTCTGGTATTTTTGACCCATCTTTTTGTATAGTGAGCTATGATTGTGGTTTATTTCATTTTTTAAACATTGCATGCATTACGGATCTCAGGGAAAGAAAAAAACAAATAATGCAAAATGAATGAAACTGAGCTGGATATTTATTGAGTCACTTGTTTACGTTTATCTCGTTTGCGTTCCCCTCCTGTGGTGAATAGTGGCGGTTCTTAGCGGGCTGGCACAAAGCCGAGGGGTGCTATGGCTCATAATTATAACTTGGTCTACGTTAAATGATCTTACTCCTGCTAGTACCTTCTCCTCTTCCCTCGAGCACGTCGCTTCGCCAGATCGCTTTTCTCCTCTGTAATTTTTAGCCCTTTCTGTCAGTTTGCCAATAAGTCCCGTGTTCAAGCCGTTACCCTCTGTGTGCGTTTTGAAAGCTGTCACCTGCGCGAGGCCGAGACGAACTCTGAAGCGCTTCTGTTTTTTTTTTTTGTTTTTTTTTCCTCGGCTCTGCTTGTTTTTATTTCATTTCACGCCTCCGAGGCTGTCAGATGGGTGGCTATTGTTTCTCGTGTAGCTGTTCTCTGCGCCGCGTGGCCCTGCAAGCCATGGCATGCCATTTCACAACTGTCTTTATGTGCTTTGACCTTTGTTCTTGTGCACAGAGCAGCGAGGCCACAGAATGAGTGCCAGAGTACATTACACTCATCCATCAAGTGCATGCCATGCAATGTTGCCATGTGCTCTATCAAAGGTTTGGAGATATCTACAGTATCTTTTTAATACAAATTAACATGATTTCTTAGTCAGTTTGACTCACCTCATTACAGCCAAAGCAGTTTTTTGGTCAAATCTTTTCCTTTTTTGCCTAATTTAGTACTTCCAATTAACCCACTCATATGCAGTTCCCTCCCAGCTCTAGCAATGCTCCCAACACTAGAAGGGGATTTACTTGTCTCTGACACATGCAAAGCCAGCCACTGCCTTCTTTTGACTTGGGCAGCTGACATGCTCAGAGGAACGTGCCAATTCGCCAGCTCCACCACATCAGCTAATAAGAAGAGACAATGGCATTTACCCACCCAAATATAGCATGGCCAATTGTGTTCTCTAGGATTCTGGCTGCTAATGGCAAAGCGGCGTTGGAACTCACGACCCCCAGGCTATAGTGGGAACACATTAGACAGCTAAGCCACCAGTAGCCCCACCCAAGCAAATTTATTAAACAGTGTCATATGTCAGTGCTTGGGAATGAAACAAGCAAACAAACAAACAAACAAACAAAAAATATATATAGACATATAGATTATATTGGCAAATATTAGTAGCAGTACAGTTGTAGTTCCATTGCTTTCATTACAGATCACAGCTTCACTTCGAGAGCATATTTCTATGATTTTCCAAATAGAAAATGAAAATTGATAGTCTAGCAAGCGTCTGTTCATATAAATGTAAGCTGTAAAAACTGTGTATATCTCATGGTTGTCTTGGATTTGGTTTTGGATTGTACTATTCTACTATACATTCAAGTTCAATTCAATTGAACTTTGTCATTCTACTAACACAGAGTTGTACAGTACTGCGGAACACTGTTAGGCTATGTCTTTGGTGCAAAATAGGTAAGGACTAATGGTATAATAGTGCAAGGACAAAAGCTAAAACACAAGACAGAATGCATAGACAATGAATACAAAAATAGACAAATGTGTCTGTGCAAATGTGTGCTTGAAGGCTGGGTGATTAAGGTCCTGTCTAAGTTTCTGAACTAATAGTAGAATGGAATAAATATGGAAGGGTATTTTGCTGCTGTCCAATGAAAACCGTGTATCTCCATTTTTGACCGTTTTTAGTTTTCTCCATGGTTTGAACTCTGTAGCTGCTCTGTATACTGTGTAAATAATTCTGAATGAAAAGACCAATACACATGCTCTATATGACTTATAATATTATATAAAGAAGTGTAAAGTGTAAAGAAGTGTACAGAGCAGGTAACAAAGTATAGCAGTTAGTGTTCAGGTAGAAAGAACACTACAGAGTGCTAATGCTAGCTCCGTTGCTACCCCCCCCCCCCCCCTCACAAACTTCAGATGGTCCAAAATTACATATGTCCTTCTCCTCATTCCTAGTACACCCAAACTGCTCCTGTTCATATACTGAACAAAGCTCATTATTTTATACCTGCTCTTTTATACCTGCTCTTATACCTTCTACTTTTTACTCACTAATTATTTTCTGCTGGGCTAATTACCATTCCTCTATCCGATGCTTCAGTGATCAAGCATTCCCTAGACGTTCCTCATCTCAAAACCTTGTCCCCCAAAAGTCAGACAGGCTAAATCTAATTTTGTATTCCAATCAAATCTTAAAACCTTTACCTAGTCCCAACCTACCCCATGGTTGTACAAAGCAAAGCAAAACGACTCCCTATTGTTCTTTTTAACGTTGATCTTTATCTTATTGTTGATTATTATTTCATTGTCTTTTTGGAGACACCACTCCTCCTACAGTTTTCAAGATATTGACACTGTTCCAACTCTGACACGTCTGATCTGGAATAGTTTGTGTGAATACAGCTTATGGATAAGTGCAGTGTATTCATACAGTACAGTAAGTGTCCAGAAATATTTTTGGCCAAAACACTCCCATAGGAATACATTGAACTTTGTCCATAAACTTTTACCCCAAAACTCTAACTTTTCTACAGGATACATTTGATCGAGCTACCACCACCAAGCTTGGCAGCATTTCAGAATCAGTAGTGTAGTTTTATGCTTTATGTTTTTGAACCGATCAGACTTATGTTGTTCATTTAAACTATCGTACTTTAGGGATGATTGGCAGAAGTCTTAAAAACACACACCAGCTGAGAGAATGCATGTGACACCCTTTCTCTCCACTGGATAAATCAGTAGCAGACTGTCTGTGCTAGGAGGGGCTTTTGGACCAACAATCTTAGCAACCACCAAAGAAGACCAAAGCAGTCACCTTGCCACCCCTTATCAACACCACAGCAGCCACCTAGTGACCATTTAGCAACAACATCACAACTAACTGGGATACCACAGCAACCAACTGGCAACCACTTAGCAATCCCATAGGAACCATCTAGTTACCACTAAGCAACACCGTAATAATGATCTAGGATACCATAGCAACCACCTAGTAACACCATGGCAACCAACTGGGATACCATATCAACCACCTGGCAACTGCTTAGCAACACCATAGCAACCACCTAGTAACCACTAAGAAACAGCATATACATGGTTTAGGATACTATAGCAACCACCCAGCAACACCGTAGCAACCACCTGAATGCCATACCAACCACCTAGGATACCCATGCAACCACCTCCCAACACCATAGCAACCACCTAGCAAATCTTTTAGCAACACCACAGAAACTACATAGCAACACCCTAGCAACTGACTGGAAGTGGAAACCACTTAAGCTGTGCAACAGATCACTTTTCTAGTTATTATTACACTCATGTTTAAACTAGTCCTGGATTGAACCCTGCATGTTAAGGAGAAATGTGGGAAAATCCCACAGGGTCCTATAACACAGCATGCAATTCACACATAATCATAAATGGAGTAAAGACCTTCACACTCAGCTCAGTTCAGAAATCATGCCTTCTTCCCTGACCCGTGTAATGGTATATAAAGCATTCGGCTTGAAGGCTCGTTTTCCATGCTAACTTCTCTCATTACAGCCTGCACTGCTTCATATGAATCAAGGTCCAAATGAGACTTTAATGACCAAAAAAAAAGGCTCAAAGACATTTACAGGAGCCTTCTTATCTTGTGTGTTATCACTGCCTGACTGGCCATTAGTAAAGCTGTGGATTGATTCAGCGTTAGAGCATATGTAAGCGTACCCATATCAAGGACAAAATCGCAGCAATAGTCACTCAGTACAGAAGTGTGGGACTCACTTTAATCCAGCCAACACATGAAGATCCAGTGAAGGTTAATTTAGCTTAGAAATGATGGAAAATTACACTCCACCAATTAGCATGGTGCCTCAAACCATGTGGGGGTGTTCAGTAATGTCTATCCGACTTACTTATGTCGTTTCTGACATTCTATGAATCACTGTAATCTATGAACATGGACTAAATTATGTCACATAGCTAAAAACAGTAGGTACTACTATTTCGTACCACACTTTAGTCCATATGTAGGCAAGTACACGATGAGTTGCTGGGATATACTGCACTTACTGGCTCCATTAAAATAGGGATTCAATGCAAAACTAAAGAAATATGTTTTTAACTGGCTGAACGACAACATTATGGATGACATTTCTAATTTACAATAAATGTTTTACAACACTTTAAGGCACCTCTTATATTTATAACATTTTGCATGTCCATTCTCTGATAGACACCTATTTTAGATTCTTTTTAAATGATTTTTGGTGTGTTTTTTTTCCTTTTTTTATTGAAATTGAAAACTGACTTCAAGCTGCTTAGTTTAAGATGAGAGTGGTGAAAAAAAAGTCAATAGTCTTTAGTGCCACATTTGGGTGAATGAAAATGCACCTTCGCTTCAAGGTTTAGGCACCTTAGCATGTTTTCTCCAAAGCTTTCGTGACCAAAGAGATGAGATTTGCATTTACAAAAGATCTGCATTTGCAAAACACTTTAAAGATCTTCAAAGAAGAACAAAACAAAACAACAAAAAAAACCTTTCTGACACCCTTATTTTGAAGATTATACTGGTGCCTGTCTCTTGTCTCTATTTGGGTCACTCCTGCAGTGCCGACAAAGTTATCATAGTCCACAATATCCCATAATAAACTCTGCTAATGCATGGCAAGCTGTTTGAAATAGTAGGCCTCCACTATGTCCTTTAGAGAAGCAGGGCATTATGTCGGTGAAGATATTCATCAAGAAATCATTAAAACTTTGTTAGCCATTGTCCTTGATGATGGAGGATACGGCAGGTGATGAAGGTCTCCAGACTAATGAAGTGCAGAAGCAGTTAAAAGTAAAAATATTTGAATAAATGTTGCCTTGTGATACATTTGATTACCTACATTAAAGGTTAAGGCAATGTAAAAGGTGTTGGAAGAATGGCGAGGAATAGCTCCTATGGAGGCTTTTAGGGGTAATTTAGGGTTTAAAGGGATAAACTGCTAGCTTATAAGCACTAGCACTGAAGGACACCCCCTGCATTTTAAAGAACAATGCAAGGTGACGCATAATCAGTTGACTTGCATAATTATTACAAGTGAAATTCCTCTTTACTGACACAGTTAGTCCTTCTGCAGTCTGTCCTTCTGTCTGTCCTCCTCTCCCTCTCCCCCTCTCTTATCGTAAGCTGAGTTTCCTGACTGACTTTGTCCATGGAAATCCCTGTAGAGAGTTAATTATAGGCTGCCGTTCCAGTGCTATACTGTAATTATAGCTCGCTATGGAGAACTCAAAGAGCCTTATATAAAAGGGGAAAAATGAATTGGAATAAAGAGTGATATTTAAAATGAAATGGACTGATATGAATACAGAGAAAACCTGTACTGCACAACAATCTAGCCGCCGCATCCATTTCCAGCAGGTGTCCAATTCAATAGACAATGTCAGTCGAATAAAATGAAGAGAGGGAAAAAAAACACTGGCTACTTCTTAGCGGGGTGGAGAACTTCAGACTCTCTTAACTAACTGATGGACAAAAGAGTCTGGCTGACAGAAAATGAAAAAAAAGGAGTCTCATTTTCTCATATGTCAGCAAGATGACATATGCATATCTTCCTAGCTGGGTGAAAACGTCAGACTCTATTAACTGGCAAATGATCAGGAGAAATAATTAGCAATTACCAACTGTGAAGCATGGGGGAGGCTGTATTATGCTTTTGGGCTGTGCTGCTACCAGTGGCATCAGCAATACTGGAAGGAGGCATCAATTCCTGAAATAACCAGCATATCAAATATCAAACCATCTGTTAAAAAAAGGTAGATGAACAGAGGACGGCTTTTACAATAGGATAATGATCCAAGACATACCGAACAATCCACCATGGACTACCTGAAGAGATACAAATGGAAGCTTTTTGAATGGCCCTGACCCACACATAATTAGAAAACTTGTTTATAGACCTTCAAAGCTGTGCAGGAAAGATAACTCTTTAAACACTTTAAACTTTACCATACAAGAGAACACCTTACCAACTGTAAAGCATTGGGGTGAATGTATCATGAAATAGATTCTGCAAAATCTGAAAGCAAATGGTTGAAGCTGAAAAGAGGATGGCTTCTACAACATGATAATGATCCAATACTCTACCTGGACATGGTGGAAAACTTTAGACTCGTCTTCTGGCTGATGGTCAGAAGAGCTTCAGGCTAAAAAATAAAGTAAAAAGTCTCATTTCTACTAGAAAGGCCAAACTTCTCAAACATCACCATGCAAGCAAGATGTATTAAAAGCAGAGAGAGAGAGAGAGAGACAGAGAGAGAGAGAGAGAGAGAGAGAGTGTAAGAGAGAGCGACAGTAGTCACATGGAGAAAAAGTTCAGGCCGCTCCACTCACACCAACATCTCTCATTTCCTTTTTAGTGCGGCAGCTCGGCCCTGGAGGAATAATTACTTTAAGGAACCTAATAAAGAATAGATTAGGCTGCAGCTTTGAAGAACTCATCTCAAACGGTGCAGTCTGAAGGCGATATCACCACATATTAGAAGCTGAGAAGGTAGAAAGAGATGGAACGGAAGAACGGGAAGGGAGAGAGACTCAAAAAAGAGAGATTTTTTTCGAGAATAAGAAGAGATCTGTCAGAGAATAAGATCAGTACGACTCACTGCTCCTCAAAAAAAAAAATGTAAAGAGAAAGGAAGGACCTTATTTGCAGCCTGCTGCAAGGGGTTAATAAGATATAGGGTTAAGAAAAAGAGAGAGAATCTTTAAAGCGACGTCTGTAAGCTATGTAAACAATGAATTCATTATCTAAAAGGATTAGTTGGCTTTCATGTGAGAGAGAGAGGATTTGCTGTTTTTCTCTAATTGATTGTACTGAGCCTCTTTTAGCGCTCGCTACTATAGTAACCACTTAGTATACATCAGCCACAGCATTTATTCAATTGAGGGCTTTTTAAACGGTTCTAAAATGAGTTGGAATGTGCAAAGTCCGTTACTCATCTGCTTCCACCGTCCTTGAAAAGGCAGCCACCTCATGACAATGTGGAGAATTGCATTAGACAACTGCTGAGACCGACTTAAAGATAGAGATACATTTTTGACCTCAGAGATCAGTACATTCAACCATTACATGCACATATGCACAATTTGTATCTGATCAGATTAATAACACATCCAACCATTGGTCACCAGCAAAAGTCAGGTCAGCGCAGGCCCACTGGCCAAAATGACGTTGGCCCCAACATAATTGGCTAACAGTATACCAAAGTAAGCAATACCACTGAGCCAACATGAGGCCAATGTGGAAATTCCAATGCCAACATGACATGTGTAAACCAAGGGCATATCTAAGAGTTTGTAGACATCTGCTCCATCTGCTGAATTCCTACTGAAATCAAGGCCCCTCTTTGCTGTAGTAACAACCTCTACTGTTCTGGGATATCTGGGATAGTTTAACACTAGATATCCAATATCCAACACTGCTGTCCACTGTGAGGACAATTTGTTTGCATTAAGCCCCAGGAGAACATTAGTGAGTTCTGAGGTCAAGTGCTGATGTTGGATGTGTAAGGGTCCAGCCGATGCCAGTTGATTACTTCTGCCACTCCAATTCATCTCCAATTCTGCTCCACAGTCCAATTCTAGGGGGCTATATACCCAGCTATCAGGTGCTTGGTACTGGGGATGGTGACATCTTTATACCCTTAACTTGAGGCCTGCTCAGTGCTGGTATTCTAGGCCTTATAACTCAAGATCAGCATCACCTACAGACATGACTACAGCAATACTTATCTAACCAGAGTGGTACCATCTACGAGTTATCCAGCATGAAAAATGCTAGAATTTACTCGTTTCCAGAAATTAAATCCCAGTTTAATTCCAAATGCAGCCATCCAGTGCATGTGTACTGCTCTGTCTGTATGTCCTCCAGTCTCTACCTCTGTGTAGTAAGTGATCAGAGTCAGCCGAGGTCATGAAATGGTCAAAAATAATCAGATCTGCTATTTATTTATAAAACCTGCAGCATATTTCCTGTAATAACTGTTATTTATGAATTTATGGCACTAGGTCAGTTCTACCAGCTTAGTCGGTCTGTGTTTTAGCTAGCGAGTTCAGTTTCTAAACGGATTAAACAGAGCTTGTGACGCATTAACAGATTGTCTAAAACTAAAGATTGTCTTCCTTTTCTGTAGGCTTATTTCCCTCTCGTTTCATCAGAGCACTTAGTATTCTGAGTGAGAAACAGAGTTTATGGGGTCATAGCTTTGATGTTGCAGCGTGATCAAGTCTTCTCCCCTGCTCACCGCCATGAGCAGCCTACTCTGTTTACTCAAGAGCAGCGCAAAGAGGTCTCACACTCACCCACACACAGACACATATGCAGACAGACATGGCCGAATGCTCTACTGACTGTGAGTCCCAAACGTGTCCAAAAACAACAGATTTCATCTTTACTCACTAAATGTCAGTATATTCCAGATTTTAACGCTCCGTCTCCATTTTTAATGCCTTTGCTGTAGTAACAACCTCTACTGTTCTGGGATATCTGGGATAGTTTAACACTAGATATCCAATATCCAACACTGCTGTCCACTGTGAGGACAATTTGTTTGCATTAAGCCCCAGGAGAACATTAGTGAGTTCTGAGGTCAAGTGCTGATGTTGGATGTGTAAGGGTCCAGCCGGTGCCAGTTGATTACTTCTGCCACTGACTGTGAGTCCCAAACGTGTCCAAAAACAACAGATTTCATCTTTACTCACTAAATGTCAGTATATTCCAGATTTCAACGCTCCGTCTCCATTTTTAATGCCTTTGCTGTAGTAACAACCTCTACTGTTCTGGGATATATGGGATAGTTTAAAACTAGATATCCAATATCCAACACTGCTGTCCACTGTGAGGACAATTTGTTTGCATTAAGCCCCAGGAACAGCCTTGTTTAGCTGTTTCTGCTGTTTTACAGCTGGTCTTCCAAATAAGGAAAACTGAGAAGGGACAGGCTGGTTGCTACAGTGGGAAAAAAAGTATTTAGTCAGTCACCAATTGTGCAAGTTCTTCCACTTAAAAAGATGAGAGAGGCCTGTAATTGACATCTTAGGTAAACCTCAACTATGAGAGACAAAATGAGAAAAAACAATTCTGAAAATCACATTGTCTGATTTTTAAAGAATTTATTTTCAAATAATGGTGGAAAATAAGTATTTGGTCAATAACAAAAGTTCATCTCAATACTTTGTTATATATCCTTTGTTGGCAATGACAGAGGTCAAACGTTTTTGTAAGTCTTCACAAGGTTGGCACACACCGTTGCTGGTATGTTGGCCCATTTCTCTATGCAGATCTCCTCTAGAGCAGTGATGTTTTGGGGCTGTCGGCGAGCAACACATACTTTCAACTCCCTCCAAAGGTTTTCTATGGGGTTGAGATCTGGAGACTGGCTAGTCCACTCCAGGACCTTGAAATGCTTCTTACGAAGCCACTCCTTTGTTGCCCTGGCAGTGTGCTTGGGATCATTGTCATGCTGAAAGACCCAGACACATTTCATCTTTAATGCCCTTGCTGATGGAAGGAGGTTTGCACTCAAAATCTAGTCCCTTTGCAGAGAAACAGCCCCAAAGCATGATGTTGCCACCCCCATGCTTCACAGTTGGTATGGTGTTCTTTGGATGCAACTCAGCATTCACTCTCCGAGTTGTGTTTGTACCAAACAGTTCTACTTTGGTTTCATCTGACCATAAAATATTCTCCCAAAACTCTTCCAGAACATCCAAATGCTCTCTAGCAAACTTCAGACGCGCCCGGATATGTACTGACTTAAGCAGGGGAACACGTCTGGCACTGCAAGATCCTGGCGGCGTAGTGTGTTACTGACGGTAGCCTTTGTAACGTTGGTCCCAGCTTTCTGCAGGTCATTCACTAGGTCCCCCCGTGTGGTTCTAGGATTTTTGCTCACCATTCTTGTGATCATTTTGACCCCACGGGCTAAGATCTTGCATGGAGCCCCTGATGGAGGGAGATTAGCAGTGGTCTTGTAGGTCTTCCATTTTCTGATTATTGCTCCCACAGTAGATTTCTTCACACCAAGCTGCTTGCCTATTGCAGATTCAGTCTTCCCTGCCTGGTGCAGGTCTACAATTTTGTTTCTGGTGTCCTTCGACAGCTCTTTGGTCTTCACCATAGTGGAGTTTGGAGTGTGACTGTTTGAGGTTGTGGGCAGGTGTCTTTTATACTATTAACGAGTTCAAACAGGTGCCGTAAATACAGGTAATGAGTGGAGGACAGAGAAGCCTCTTAAAGAAGAAGTTACAGGTCTGTGACAGCCAGAAATCTTGCTTGTTTGTAGGTGACCAAATACTTATTTTCCACCATTATTTGCAAATAAATTCTTTAAAAATCAGACAATGTGATTTTCTGATTTTTTTTCTCATTTTGTCTCTCATAGTTGAGGTCTACCTATGATGTCAATTACAGGCCTCTCTCATTTTTTAAGTGGGAGAACTTGCACAATTGGTGACTGACTAAATACTTTTTTTCCCCACTGTATTTGTTGCTCTCACAGACTTTCTGTCCATTACATACATAAATATTTAATAAATAATATATATACTACTAATAATATAGTTTTCTTTGAACTACTATTAAGTATTGTAAAAAAAAACTTGGGATACTAGGGATGCACCAATACCACTTTTTTCTTTCTGATACCGATTCCAGATTTTCAAGTATCTGCTGATACAGGGTCGCGATACCGATACCAACTCTGACTTAAATACTCGATAGATGGCTATATATCTTGATATTTATAGCGTTCTGTTTTTTGTAGGTTGTACTTTTTTATAAAATATAATTAGCTTGAGAGAACAGCATTGACTTGTAAGCATTGACACATTTGAAAAGTTTCAGAGCTTGCCACAATGCAGAAACATGTACAAGTAGGAAAGTAGAATCTTGCTAAGCTTCATAATGTAAAAGTGCCATTAAATGTCTGTTTAATTGTAATGACTATTTTTGACTGGCTTTTACTAGTTGTTTAAATGTTTGGTTTCATAACAAAGTATGTACACAAAAGCATAGGGCATCAGTAAGCTTCATGGTATCAGGACTCTCCATTGCCGATACCGATACTGTGTGTAAATGCCAGTATCAGCGCTGATACAGATGTGGTATTGTAATAAATACGCTTAAAAAAGTAATCAGTACAAACTAATTATTAAAACGTATTTAATTTTCAGCTCAAAAACACTATAGATTATCAATTACCAAGATGTCATATATGTGAACTATTTTTATAGTCCTTACCAGCAAAAACAACAAGAAAAATACATGAAGTAAATGTTTGATCAAAACATGGTCAAATTCATACAAATATCTAAATTCGGTTGATATTTACATCTCAAATGAGGACATATTTAAGTAGCCTGTGACCTTCTGATCTTTGGTCTCCTATAAATACTAAATTAATAAATTACTAAATTACTATTAATTTGCAGCCGGATTAAGGTACGGCAAGGAACTTAACCAAAACACCCCGCAAAATTGGCCTAGGAGCCATAGTGTTAGGAATTAAAAGAAGAGGAACACAATCAAAGGAAGACTAAGATAAAGATGAAGTGGAAGACGAAAAAGAAGAAGAAGTAGACGAAGATGAACAGGGCACGGAAGTTGAAGACAATGATACAATAAAAAGGAGACATAGCAGCTTAGAGTGGGTTGATGGCGCTCTCTTCCCTTATCACTCTTAAGTGATGTTGGCCAGCACAGGCATCTCTGCGCATGCCGGCTGCCTGGCTTCACATGTATTGGAGGAGACACAAGTTAAGTCCTTACCTACCCTCCTAGTGGCAGAAGCATTGCTAGTGCTAGGAGGAGTTACTAACTGGTGGGTTAATTGGCAGTACAAAATTGGGAGAAAAAGATGAGAAAGAGGAAGACAAAGATGAAGAAGAAGGAAAAGATAAGGACAAAGATGCAGAAGAAAAAGAAGACTACGAACAAGAAAAAGGTGAAGCTGATTAAAAAGAAAACGATAGAGGTGAAGAAGAGGAGGAGATTTAATATTAATATAATATTTCACCTTTCATACACCCAAGCTAAAATTAAGGTTCCAAATACCAACATTACATAATCAGCACAAGACAAAAATACGAATGAGGACAGAGTCAAATTAATCCATTAATTCCAACACCGACAATAGAATAGTTGGCTTGGTAGGAGAAGATAGAAAAGCAGCTCTTTCCACCAGTTTATAGACCATGATGTTGTGCCATAAGTATCCTAAATTGGATTCATTTTAAACAACATTTCAGTGTATGACAACAACATGGTGCTATGGACTGTGTGGTGTGCTCTCACAAACCTATTTATGGCTAAATAAGGCTCTGATAAACACACAGTGAGCTGGTAGGTAGGCACTCTATATAGCCATTTATGGAATGAACTCATTAGAGCCTTTTTTTATCTAAACGAATTTTAGTACATCCTTGCTCCTAGACCAAACTAGAATGCAAAGCACCAAAAAAAAAATCTGTTTAAAAAATATCCGTGCAGAAAGCATTGAAGCCATGGCATCAGTGCTGCCCTTGTGTAGCAGGAATTGAGGATAAATCA
Organism: Salminus brasiliensis; assembly: GCF_030463535.1. Lineage (NCBI taxonomy): Eukaryota > Metazoa > Chordata > Actinopteri > Characiformes > Bryconidae > Salminus > Salminus brasiliensis. Next base: position 21,836,360 of record NC_132890.1, on the reverse strand, counting down.
GTGAGCAATCTCCCTCGGCCCATGGCGTAGGTAAATAAATTATGCCAAATTACGGAAGCTGGGCGTATTCAGACGGAATTGAGCTGGATTGGGAGTGACACTGCATACTTTTAAAGTGTTCATGCTTTCATCAGAGCCTAGAGAGCTCCCCGAAAGCCATATGTGCAGGACAGCCTTTTTTAGGCACACACTGGCCCATATCTGTCCCTTCGTGCACCCCATATGTACTCTGTACACTCCATGCGCACACCTTAGCACTCAAGGTTATCCTACACTATTGAATACAGCAAGTCATATTCCTCCTATTTATTTATTTTTTACATTGCTTTTATTTCATTCAGCCTACAGCAGTTCAACCACACCCATTCATTCAGCTTATAGCAGATTCCGGTTACAACCACAGCCATTCTGGTTGTAGCATTTTAACACCACCCGTTCAGCCTACAACAGATCAGCCCCCCTCATTTAACCTACAGCTATTTAGCCCCATCCTTTCATCTTACAGAAGTTTAGCCCCGCTCACTCAACCCACAGCTGTTTAGCCCCACCTGCTCATTCTAAAACAGTTTAACCTAGACCACCCATTCAGCCTGCAACAGATTATCCTCACCCATTAGTATACAGCAGTTTAGCCCCACCTGTTCAGCCTCCAGCTGTTTAGCCCCACCTGTTCAGTCTGCAGCAGTTTAACCTCACCCACCCATTCAGCCTACAGCAGTTTAGCCTCACCCATTAATCTACAGCAGTTTGGTCCCACCCATTCAGCCTACAGATATTTAGCTCCACCCATTCATTCAACTTACAATTGATTCTGGATATAGCCACACCCATTCAGGCTACAGTAGTTTAACCCCACATATTCCGCTTACAACAGTTTAGCCACGCCCATGCATTTAACCTCCAGATTCTGATTACAAGCACAGACATTCTGGTTACAGTAGTTTAACCTTGCCCATTCAGCCTATAGCAGTTTAGCCTTGCCCATTCAGCCTATAGCAGTTTAGCCTTGCCCATTCAGTCTACAGCAGTTTAGTCCTGCCCATTCACCCTCATCCATTAATTTAACTTACAGTAAACCATACTGTAAGTTTACCAACCATATTCCATTTACAACAGTTTCGCCACACACATTCATTCAACCTCCAGCAGATTCTGGTTACAGCAGTTTAGCCCTGCCCATTTGGCCTACAGCAACTCTGGCCCACCAGTTCTCACTGCAGTAATGTAGAGTAATGTAGAGTGTGATTTGCTTGGATTAGCGTGTCAGGTGCCCAACTCAAAAAGAGGCGATTGTTGGCTTTGTATGTATGGGGTGGAGACATGTGTTAAGTCCTTACCATCCTAGTGGTGGGAAAATCGACAGTACCAAATTGAGAAACCAAAAAAGACAACATCACTTTTCACTTGATGTTATTAAATGTGCAAAGACATCTTGAAATAATTTAAGGTTGCATTTAAGGTTAATTGATTTTTTGTCATTTGTAATTTTTTGCAGTGAGAGGTTGGGGACTGGTCACATGAATATGTATTATGACAGTTTTGCAGCACTTAGAACCTCACAAACTCACAAAGCTGACCAAACTAAACAAATAAAGAATACGGGTTCTTCGAAAAAAGTTAGAAAGATGTTTTTCTTCTATTGCCCAATGCTGGAGGATTATTTACAGCTTCTGTTCACTTTTTCTATTGAGCATCGCTATAAAAACAACACATCGACACCCATACTGGTGAGATTTACCGAGGTGAGGATGATGAAGAGCAGTGTTTTTGTCTCTGGCTAGAGTTTGGGAAAATTGCATTATGTCACATTATGTCTTTTATGAGTGAAAATACAGCACTATAAAACAAACATGCAGCAGTGGAAAAGGAGCAGAAATGGTGGGAGCATAAACAGGGCTGAGAACGGCTTCAGTCTGGAGGTTTTGTGGTGTCATTTGAAGTGGAATTAAGTCCTGTTATTCTTGGTCCTGTTTTAGCTGACAGTAGCTTACAGCATTATTATAAATATGTTTCTATATTACTTCCTGCTGATCTCAGAGAGCATGTTTACTGTTGTAGGCTGTGCAGAAGACTACCCGGCCCTTCAAAGTGGGCCACTCAGACTAATACTGGATATTAAGCCATTAGACTGCCTCTAATTGCACTCTTCCAGTCTTTGTTCTGAGCTTTTGTTGCTACATAATTTGCCTCTAATAGGAAATTAGGATGTCTTCATTTATTTGGTCCACAGAATGAAGATTTCCACGGCAGCGTGTTGGAGACATTTGAGGATGGTGAATTGTGAACATCTGGATAATTAGCCATGCCTGCCCCACCTCAGTTATGTAAACTAAGTAATGAATGCAAATGATATGGCTGGGAGTGATTGAGGATGCAGAGAGAGAGAGAGTGAGAGAGCGAGAGAGAGACAGACAGACAGGGAGACAGAGAGAGAAAGGTGTATGGAAGGTAGGGGGAAGAAACTCATGAAGGTAAATGTCATGTCTGTCTATCACGTCACTACCACTCTCTGTGACACGTCGGCCTGGCAGGGTGACATTTGCACTCTCTTTCTTTCTCTCGCTCTCTCTCTCTCTCTCTCTCTCTCTCTCACACACACACACACACACATAAACAAACGCTCATACCTTCACCCAAACACTCGTTTTAGAAAGGAATTCACAGACATATTGCCACCAGTGTCTCACTGCAACCATAATAGTCATTGTTAAGGAATATTGTGAGCTAAATATGGCAATATGTCACAAATACATATACACAATACCCAACAAACTACCAAAGACTCTGACAGTAAAACAGATTCCAACCTACAAATCAACAGAGACTCAACAAATAAACAAATAAACATTTTTTACAAATGTCCCCAATATTTAAGTCTGCACCCGGATCCATTCTGGGCTTGTTTGGGGGAGGGGCTCATTATCACGGTTTTGCTTTTACACCGAAGAATTCCATACGAGCCATGGTGCGATTTTGCAATTTCAAACATCACATCAAATCAAATCAGATTCATACATTTTTTTTACTGCCGTTGTCACAAAGCATATTTACAGGAATCATTAAGAGGGCAGGAGCTCAACAAGCCATAAAACCTAATACCCAGGGTGAGCAGGTCAAGAGCGACAGTGGCAGGGAAAAACTCCCTCAGAGCTGGAGGAAGAAAAGTGAGGAACCAAGGCTCACAGGAGGGTCCCATACTCCTCTGGTCTGAACTATTTATATAATATTGTTAAAAATTAATTGTAATAACATAAGGAGTTTTACTGCTCAGGTGTGCTGATATAATCATAATATAATATAACTAATATAATCAAGAATGGTGATGGTAAGAATAATAAAAGTAATGATGGTTAATGATGGTAACATCACTTGTTACGTGCTGATTTTTGCTAAATAGTAGGACCTAGGCTTATTTGTTTATCGCTTTTCATTATTTTCCACAGACCGATATAATAATATATTAATATATATTCTAACTAACAAACAAACACAGAGATGTATATCTCTTTAATGGAGGCTAAGGTGCTGTCACTATGATCAGAGGATCGCTGTTTCGAATCCCAGTCATGCTGCTAGCCATCGGCAGCCAAGGCCCGAGAGAGCACAATTGGCCTTGCTCTGTCCTGGGTGGGTAGATGGCACTCTCTGCCCACATCGCTTATTTCCAGTGCTGGCTGTCACTGGTGTCTGCAGGCTGGAGCATCGGAGCTGGACATGCGACGCCTACCTCCAGGCACGTTGGTTGCCCAGTGATGTTGCATCAGTGGCAGTTTGAAAATGAGAGGTTTGTCTTAGCACGCATCAGAGGGGTCACATGTTCGTGTGATGGGGGGAAGAGTATGTATGTGTTGGGTAATTGGCTGTCCAAATTGGGGAGGAAATGCAGATAAAAGGTAAAAAAAAAACAACCAATCAAAACACCAACAAACACAGATTACAATAAACAAACAAATCAACAAAACAACAATCATTATAACACTCAAAACAAACAAACAAACAAACAAACAAATCAACTAAAGGCTCATTTACATTCCCCTTACATACGTAAATTAATATCTCTGTTTAGAGCAATGTAACAATCACTGGCATGGATGTTATACAGTACATCCACTAGAAGGCAGTTCAGAGTCTGGCAACGACAAACATGGCAAAGGTGGAGATGGTCATGATGATGTACTTTATACAAAAAAAATTGAAGAGGCAAGGGTGTAAGTAGTGTAAAGTTCCTTCTTCGCTGTCTCCATACGGCAGTGGTCGTTTTTTGCTTGAACTACTGGCTACACTGCCCCCACCGTTTTCAGTGGTACTGCTCCGTCCATATCTATAAGTTTCAGAAAACATGCACAAATATGGACAAAATGAAGAGTACGTATATCTGCATTCGTATTTAACGTCGAGCATAAATAAGCTTTATCAATGTTCATAAGTCTAAAAACTTGAACAAAACAAAAAACACCAACATAGGTTTCAATCAAGAAACAGACTGACCAGCAGGCAAAGATTTTAATACTGACAGATTCTAACTAACAAATTCTGGAACAAACAAGCTGACGCTAAAATATTCAAGCAAGAAAGAAAGCAAGCAAACATTAGCTGCAAACAAACAAAATGGACAAACAAGCAATGGTCCTAACATTAGCAAGTATTCCATCACACATTAAAACACTAATACTAGTTTCCTGACAAACAAACCAATATTCTGACACTAACACACAAACAATCAAACATATCCTGGCAGTAAAGCAGCTGCAGCGCCACCAAACTGACAGACCTGAAGCAGCACGCGCTCCTGCCCAAAAGTGTGCTGCTCTCCTTTCTGCATATTACATGTAGCGGGGCGGCTCACAGCAGACTGTTACACAATCGCTTTCTGTTTACTGGCCAAACAGGTCTTGCATGTATTAAATAATGAATACGAGGCAAGTGAGGAGAAAGTGGGCCGTGAAAAGGCTTTAGCGTCAGTGTGGAGAACGCTAGCTGACAGGTTGTGATGCTGCAGCCCGGCTAATCGCAAAGCCTGCACAAAATGAAGAGATGATGTTGGAGCTGAGAGAGGAGCGATCCTTTATTTAGAGCAGTGAAAAGCTGCTGATGGACTACAGCACAGTGATTTAGATCCACTCTCTCATGATGACTCTCTCTCTCTCTCTCTCTCTCTCTCTCTCTCCCTGACTCTCAGGCCCTGGCAAAAAGACAAAATGTGTATTTGACCCACAAACACACACACACACACACACACACACACACACACACACTGGAGTGAAGTCCTGTCTTTTTGGTGTTTCCTTGGTCCTCTGGGTAAGTGTGAAAAAACAAATGACATAGTATTATAAATATACTGTATGTTTACATGCATGAAGTGAATCAGAAAATTCCTTAAGCCTCTCTGATGTATACCTAATACTCTTGGTTCACTAATATTCAGGGGTTTGCATGATGCAACCTCTTTCTTCAAATCCCACCAAAGATTTCAAGTCAGGTTCAAGTCAGGCGACTGTGACAGCCACTCCAGAATCTTCCAGGACTTCTTCTGAAAGCAAGCCTTGGTGGACTTTAAGGTATGCTTAGGATCATTATCCTATTGTAAGATGCAATAATGTCTACACTTCAGCTTCTTCTTTTTTCCCTAGGATTTCCTGATACTTGATTGAATCCATCTTGCCCCCCACACGATGCAGGTTTCCAGTGCCAGAGATAGCAAAGCAGCCCCGGAGCATCACAGAGTCACCACATGCTTCACTGTAGACAGGCTTTTTTTCAGCATATGCTTCATTCTTCCTCCTCCAGACACACTGCTGATTTTATAGGCCAGAGCAGATTGGAGCCAACTGTTCTTGTGCTTTTGGGTCAGTAGAGATGTATAGCTTTGTATACTATACAACACATGATGCAGCATTCAGCACTACTTTGTTGGAAAGAGCCAGCTAAACATATTGGTAATTGTATCTTAACTCTTATCTAAATGTTAGCATTCAGCACTACAGAGTCTTTAGAGTCCAGGTCGGCTTTCCTGTGGTCAGGGCGTGTGGTCAGCGTGAGAACCCCATGGTGTAGTGAATGATAGAAGAAAAGGAGGAGATGGGGACTGAGAAGCGGAGGACCTCAGGGGTGGTCCTTTTCCCAAAAAATAAGTTGTGGCATAACTCTATTTATGGGTATCTTGTAAATATCTTCCAATCACAGCCTTGCCTGCATTTATTCACAATTATTATATGTTTCACATGAGATATGATTTCATTAATTGAGCATTTGTGTACAATTTTAACTTTAGCTGGTTAGCTAAGCTAGTTAGAAAGTTAGTAGCTCACGGCTGACGGAACAAATCCAAGCCTAAAGATAAAATTAAAATTATTAACCATGTACTTGTGTTCAGCCCTTAAACAGCCTATGGCCCGCCGGTGGGCTGAACATGTTATTACAAACTATTCCCAAAGAATACCCCCATCAGTTTGTACAGAAGTCCCTAAAGGTACAGAGTAACACACCTTACTGTGTAAGACTTTCTGCGTTAAGGGGATATTATGCTGTATATCTACTCTACTCTAAGTTTGCATACAGTAGAAACTGTCTACATATATTGGTATATTGTAAAACTATTGTTAGTTAATGTACAGTAGGAACTGTTTCAATATGTTATATTATGTAAACATATCTAGCATGAGCATTTTACCTATCACTTGTATCTTTGGGAGACATGAGGAAACCAGAGTACCCGAGGACTGAACAGAGGACCGAACCCACAACCCCAGGTTACTGGAGCTGAGCACCACATGCACTACCTGCATCGCTAAATATTACTATGTTAAATTATTTCATATTATATCATACTCATGCTAACTGCCTAACAAAATCCTTAAATCTCAGATTCAGTCTCTTTTACTATATATTTTTTGTTGTTACTAAATGTTCATGTTTAGATCATTCTAAGAGATAAAAAGATAAATGCACACACACATACACACACACACACACACACACACACATACCGTGCACACACACAATCCCTCCTCTGTGTGCCAGTGCAGCCACAGCCAAGAGGCATACTTCCAAGAACAATGGAGAACAGAGAAGAAAGAGTAAGATTGCATGGCTGTGTCTGTATCTATGTTTGTGTGTGTGTGTGTGTGTGTGTGTGTGTGTGACTAAAGTCAGCTCATGAGCACCAGTTTCCAGTGCCATAAAAACAAAATCAACCCCTAAGCTACATGCAGAGTTTTGCGTGTGTTTTTCTGTGTGTGGAAGTGTGTGTAGACTTATTTCTGTATGTAGCACATTGTAGTATAGAGTTTTCCCAGGCCACATTGATGATTTTGACTTTAGATTTGTTATGGGTATTTGGATGGAGCTTTATAGGTGTCTCGTAGATGCTCATCTAACATTCAACTGATTCAACTCTAAGTTGAATGTAAATAATTGTATACTGAATGTAACCCTACACCTAGGCACAAACCTAACCTTAATCTTGAATCAACCCCATATCCTAACCCTACCCTTGACCTTATAGTTAAATCTAAAAGGTTATTGTTAAGGTTAGGATTAGGTTAGGTTAGGGATATGAGTTAGAGTTGCATTCAATTGACAATCAGTAACATTCAACTTCTGTTCTGTTCTGTTGCATTTAAGAGACATTTAGTCTAATGTCAAGTGACCATCTATGAGGCATCTATAATGGACCATCCAAGTAAAGTGATACCTTGTTGTTATTTGTCCAAGGGCCAAACCTTTATAACTGTAAATACATAATCATGTACTCCATTAAAAGAAATAATGAAAATATTTTCTTGTAATATCAAGGTGTTTTTTTTCCCAAAATGATTGTGAAATTGCATAATTACAGCTCCAGTGCATGGTTAACACAACCAGGAAAAGGTTAAGTAAAAATAATTTAGTTATTTTGCTTGTTTAATATATAAAAAAATAGAAATGTAAACCTTTTGGTCATCAACCAAATGCATTACTCAGGTTGAACACAAGCAAATGTATTTATTTATTTATTTATTTACTTGACTGCTCTATTTCATTAGGGTCAAAGTTTCCTCAAACTCACCTTTTAATCCACTATCGGAAATGGATTCATAAGAATTTAATTCCCTTTTCCCTCCCACAGTAAAGCCTACTGTCAATAGAGACAGAAATAATCAGTAACAAACAAAATGTGTTTTTTTTCCCTCCCTCTTCTAGACGTTCTCTCTCCCTCTGCCATGAACAGATTAGTTAAAGGTTATTTCACATCATGGGAAACAAATGTAACACATTTATCATGCAAGAATGCTGAAGCAATTTTAGAGGAATATTGCTTTTCTTAATGACTTCCAGCTACATTTCCCCACTGAGTCTGCTCTGTCGGTTTGCTCTTCTGAGGGTCTTGTGTCAGCTAAGGGGGAAATTCTGCAAAATGGGAACAAAATTAAGAGATCTTCCTAGAAAGAACCGGGATTCAATCTCAACTGGTGCCGCCACAATCAGACGACAACATCAGATGAAAAAGAATCTCATATTTTAGAAGGTTTTAGTTCAGCAAGTGAGGATGTGTGATGATTGCATCAGTCTTTGCCTTTAACACCGTGAGAGTTGCACAAACTGTTTATTTACATGAAGTTTGTTTATTGACCATCTATCATAAACACCTAAAAAGATGAAATATGGAAGTGGGTGCAATCAGTGGACACTGAGCATGGACTCCAGCTGCCCAAACATTTGTGCAATGCTTGCATCACTGAGGCATGCCATTTCCAAAACAAATTCTATAGTCAAAGTCAATTCTACTATCAAATTTTAGTGCCAAAGCCCCTTTTATGTTAAATCCATCACAGGAAACGATCAAGATTGATCTACTGTCAAGATCAAATCCACTGTCAAATTCTACTGTCTAGCTAATTCTTCTATCAAATTGTACCACCAACACCTATTCTACTGTCAAATTCAACTGTTCAAGCTAGTTATACTGTCAATTTTTGTCATAAAAATAAATTTAGTCAAATTCCACTGTTTAAGCTAACTGCACTATTGAATTCTGCTCTCATATTCTACTGTTCAGTCTAATTACACTGTTATATTCTATTGACATAAACAATTCTACTGTTGAATTCCACTGTTCAAGCTAGTTACACAGTCAAATACCACTGTCTATCAATTCTACTGTCAAATTCCAATTTAAGCTAATGACACTGTCAAATTCTACTGTGAAAATAATTCCATTATCAAAATCAATTCTACTGTCAAAGTCAATTCTACTGTCAAAATCAATTCTACTGTCAATGCCAATTCCACTGTCCAGTTCTCGTGTCAGATTGCAAAGCCAATTGTAATGTCAAATTTCATGGTCCATTTCTACTGCCAGGACCATTTCCATGATTAAAGCTAATTCTTCTCTTTCTACAGACAATTTTGTTAGCAAACTTCCTATGGAAGTTTCAAGACTCCAAATTTACTGTATAGGTCTAGTATAAAAAATCTGTTGGCATGAAAATACTGCCTGATAGACTTTAGTTGCAATTTGTGAGGTGAGGCATGAGAGAAGAAAAGACAGAGGAGCTTATACACTCACTATTCACTGTCTACTTCTATTCACTGACCACTTTATGATGTCCAGCTAATTCATAGGCCTGTTATGTAAATGTAGCTGCTGCTTTTGCACATATGTGTAACACTGCTAAGGTCAGAGTTGTCCACCTACTAACAATGTCTCCAGTCAAGAGAGGCTCTGTTGTCAGAAATTGACCAGTGATGAAGGACCAGAGGATTGCTGACACAAAGTGTGATCTCTTAACTGTCCACCATCAATGTGTACAAGAAAGGGATTTCTGATAGTGGCCATTGATAAGTGACCACCTTTTCTCTCTCTCTCTCTCTCTCTCTCTCTCTCTCTCTCTCTCTCTCTCTTTTCATCTTTGATGTTGTTGGCAAAAAAAATAGTATGATTTTTACAGATACTGTATTTCACAGCTAGCTCTGGGCATAAATGGAGTGATGACTGACCTATGCTGGCGGCTTTAGCATACTGACTTGTGTGTCAGCACTGTATCTGCAGATAAACTGATCGACCCTGGAGGAGCGATATGATGAAGACCAAAAGAAAAGCATTCATGACGGCAGTCATTGCTGGATCACAGTGATATATGCATGAAATACTGCACTGCAGAGAGAGAAGTTCAAATTATTTTTGTCCATCATAATCATAATACACCAAAGTCACAGCCATAGATGAAAGCATAATTCATGGTAGTTTAAAAACATGTCTTGTTCTGCTGCATGATTTAGATTTTTCTGAGAAGCACAAAAAGACCAATTTACCTTCACTTTATTTCTTTGCCGTATTAACCAGTTCATGAAAAGTGCGTTTAAGAAGGGAAGAAGGGAAATGTTTAAGAAAAATCATTTAAGAGAGGCAGTGAGTTGCTGTTAATGCACAGCTTATCTTCCAGGAACACATGTTAGTAATTTCCTGGTTAATCTATCAATATTTTGCAAGTGAAAAGATTCATTTTTTCAGCGTAGGCGGAATATTTTATTGCACAGGCCCTTGGCAGAACCTTCCAAACTGGTGTGCATTTGGTTTCCACAGGGGAAGGCCACATTTAAGCAGCTTTCAGAGACATGTCTATCTACAGTACAGGATCCAAAGTCAAAATGACCTCACATTGCTTAAAAAATGGTATTGTTAGCAACATATAATAATAACATATACACACAAATCCATAATAATCTATTGTACCTTATTAACTGTATCAAATGCTGTATCATGTGGGCTGCCAAAGCAAGCGGGAAGCTTGATGAATATACAACATACAGTTTTGACAGGGACAACTAGCACTGAAAAATCCATGAAAACAAAAATAGTAACAAAGGAAACCAGAAGAGGGGAAAGGCCAAAAATAAACTGATAAATGAAATGAACAGAATAAACCAAGTTGTAAAAATAAGCAAATGCCAGACTGCTTACACCACTGCCACACAGTGACATAGGACAGTGATTGAGGGGCGGAGTTACAAATGAACAAAACACAAGTGGACATAATAACAAAGAGGTGGAGCTAGGGTAAAGAGAACACAGAACTGTAGTATAGTTCCAGATGCAATAATTATTTAAATAATTATTAAGCACCAAAATCATATAAAGAACACAGCTGTACATGATTAAACAGGTCCAAAATACAGACTGTACACTTAAAAAAACATCACATTTAATAATAATTATTCATTACAAATTATTGATTAATTACAAAGCAAATCTTTTCATGCATATTCATGATGAAAAAGTATGTTTCAAATGAAGTTAACATATTAATTCAATACATGTTAATAAATATAGTGAATGGTTAAGTAAATAAAAGTTCTTCTAAAATCTTTGCTTTGTTGTAAATTCCTAAAAGAAAAGAAGAATGTTTTACAAAGTAGTGCTGCACAATATTGTGCTTTAGCATCATCATCATAATGTGCAAATGTGTAATGCCATGTAAAGCAAGTTAAATCACATCATTCTACACCTTACTTGATGTTCTTATTTTCCAACATAACTTAATTACTTACTCCAGTCTTCGACACAAAGTGCATTAATAATATTATAATAAATGTTGGATCATTGACCTGCAGAGAAATCCTGGTGAAAATCTCTGTATTTTTTAATTTACATACATACATATTACATACACAAGTGTTCTTCCAACTGTTCTCCTAAATGTATTCTTCTGATCGTGTTCTTTTAACTTTGTTCATCTAACCATGTTTTCCTAAACAAATTCCTGTAATCCTATTGTTGTAACCATGTTCTTCTAACTGTGTTCTAACTGTATTCTTCTCATGTTTCTTTTTAATATGTCAGGGTTTTTTGGGGGGCACAGTGCTAAAGCCGCCCCTGCAGGCGAACCTGACATTCAGTCTGAATTCAACAGGAACACAACTTTAAAAAATGTCAAACTCCTCTAAACTCTGCGTGTGACGGTGCCTGTGTGGATCTGCACCAGGCTTTATCTCATTAAACACAAGGCAGAGTGTGTTTTCATGTGGAGAGGTGGGCTCAGGGGTCTTACACCAATCTCAGCATGCTGGGTGTGTGTTCCTGCTCTGTAGCACAGATTTGTACCTCAGTAACAAACTGCTGCATGGAAATCGATGCAGGAATCCCACCAGTTCGGGAAGCCCCCCCTCCCGCAAGAGTGTGCAAACACACACTATAAGGATCAAAGACACACAATGTTCAGCATGCTATACTGCCTTGAGCTCAGTGTGTAGCCTTTGTTTTCTTAACACACACACACACACACACATTGAGACTAAGAATAGACGATTAGACAAAGATTAGAAACAAACAAAATCCTGAAAAAAATGGAAGCCCCGTTACCATGTTACCATGGAACTGCACACAGCTTTAAGACATTTAAAAAAAGTACGTTTTTTTAGGTTTTACACAAGCTGGATGTGCCACCAGGGCAATAGCTGCTCCCTATGCCTCTTCGTCCCTCTAATCCCTTTCTGCTTTACTGCAGCATTTAGCCGTAAAACAGCTACGTACCATGTCAGTAGGGTGCAGTGTGTGGGCAGCAGAGTGTGGATCTCCCTCGTTCATCCTGGTACCCAACTGCTAAATTTTCTTGCTAAAGCAGAGAGGCGACAGGCACCGGATAGGAGGGATGGCGGGGTACGTGGGGCAGCCACTCCCTTACTCACAGTTTGAGCTTTAGCTCACCAGGTTTAGCTTTAGATTTAGTTCTCCAGGTTGCTCTGACTCAAAGAGCGATTGTGATTGGTCTTATGGGTTATGCTGATGTCAGCCTGACCCCTTTTAGGATCGCCCATTCCACATCAAGAGCAGAGCAATACTAGTGAAATACAGCAGATAGTAATTAGGGTTTGGGAAGATGTTCCTAAGACATACTTTGCACATTTACACTGGGGGTCTTGAGGAGCCAGCTTAACTTAATTAGAGAGAAAAAATAGAAAGTTGGGCTCCCAGGGGCTTTAAACCATGATTCTATACAGAACAATTTACACTACTAAAGTACTTTTGAAGAACCTTTTTATTTAGGTGTGTTTTTAAGGGCCTCACTTTAATGTAAAGTGTTACCTTGAATACATTACATTCAAGAAGTAACAAAGAAAAGGCTGAAACGAAAAAAAAATGCAAAATAGCAAATTGCAAAATGCAGAAGAAATACAAAAGACTAATCACATTAGCACAATCAACCATCTCAACACACACAAAAATACACGCAAAGACTGACAGAAGGAGGTGAAGCATTCAAAATGAACAGCCCTCAGTGAAGTGATGACTCTGAGAGTATTTTGAATGTGGGATTCTGTGCAATAGGGAATGTCATTGTTTTGAGCACTTCAGCTCAGCAGAAGCATGCGAGCCTGCGTGAAGAAGCAGCGCTGCAGGCTTTTCTTATCCTTTCAGACATTGTTTAATATCCACATCATTGTGGATATCATCATATGAAGACTGAACATGATCCTACTTAAGCTTGTGCTTTCAGTTGGACTGGATGAGATTTGCAGCGATAGCTCTGTTAAAAATGGAATAAAACACACTGGCAAAATGGACACATGTCTGATGTCTGAAGTTTGTTCACTATGTAATTAGGGATGTCCTCCAATCCTTGCTTTTGTTGTAGTAGAGCACCCTCTGGCACCCTCTAGGAGCATTAACAGACATGATTTTCAGCTGCCACAGTGTGGAACTTGAAAGACCTTTTTTCGGTAAACGAAACCAAAAAAAAAAATTATTTGAACTGATCAGTGAGTCCTTTTACTGGAAATTTCCTTTCCACCTCAAATAACGCAGCTGCTTTTTACTCATAGTGAGGCAATCCTGGTTAAATAAATCACCACATTATTAAACAATTGTTATGCATAAGTAATCAGCAAACAGCAACAGCTTTCAGTTCAAATGTGTACCACTGTACGCACACACATACACATACACACAAAGTGATTTGACTGCAGTGTTTTAAGTGTTTTGACCCCAACAATTTAAACCTCCAGAAAATGACTATAATTAAAATTGTAAAATTGTAACCCAAGTTTATGTCACTTGCTATATTTATTTGTTGATTACTTAAATAGCCTTAAAAAAAACAAAAACAAACCCTGTTACGAACAAATACCTGTTAAGCAACTACAAAGATATAGGCACATCACCATAAAATCTCATAGATTGAGCTAATATTGAAAATACAGATGTTTAATGCTGTTTAAACACTATAAAAGTTTACAATTTTTAAAAGGTCTATTATTATAGATTGTAGGAGGTATTCCCTAAAAATGCAGTGATTTTACTAGTGTTTACTAGTGTTAATTAACAGTCAAAGTCAAAGTTAACTTTATTGTCTTTTAGACTATACAGCAGGAGTGCATAGCTAAACGAGATTGCATTTCTCCAGGCTTCAATGTGCAAATATAACACCAAATGGTTACAATAGACAAGTAGACATATCAGACAGCACTGACAGACATAAAAAATACTTAGAATAAATAAATAACATATATAAAAATAAAATTAAAAAAGTTTTACCTAAGTTTTGGGGCTATACTATTTGTATAAACGCAAAGATCTGATTGGTATTGGCCACACACACACACACACACACTGCTTACACACATCCGCTCATTAAACCCTAATAAATAAATAAATAAATAAATAATATATTTATTAATAGAGCACCTTTCTAACAACTTCACAAACTAGACAAAGATTAGAAACAAACACAATACAGGAAAAAGACAGATTTGATCAAATACATAATTCATGGAATTAAAGCCTCTGGGAACACATTTTGACAAAAAAAAATGTATAATACTAAACTAAAGCGGTCAGCCTTATTTTATTAGAAAACCCAAAGCAGAAATATGATGAAACACTCAAAATGCAATCTAGACCTCTCAACCTCCTAGTGTTAATTAACAGCGCATCTTTCCAATCTGTGGGGCAGTATTATTTGTATAAACTATCAGATTGGTATCGTCCGACGGTCAGCACTAGGGTTATTAAAATTGGATCAAGTAAAAAAAAAAATAAAATTAAGACACTCTTGTAAGTAATGCTTGAATTATGTGCCCTGACCCAGCCTAGTTTCATTTTGAGTGTTTTCTTCTCTAATCCTGAAGTTACAAGTTTGTAACAACATTCACAAGCATGTCTATTAATGACCCCTTTCTCTTCAAATAAAGCTGCTCTGTAAAGAAAAACCTTTCCAGAAGAAAAGGTAAACATTCCTCATTTAAAATGCCATTTAATATGAAGATATAATATTTCAATTGACGTCAGACTGTTTATTTTGGTTGATTGACAATGGAATGCAACCATACATTGTAAACAGCAGCTACTCAGATCTAATAATGTAAACAAAAAAATTAAAACAATAATGCCATGTTTTTTCAGCAAAAGCAAGACTGTACAAACAAAGCCAGATGTTTATTAATATAACAAACTTCATACACAAGGGTTATTTAAAATATAATTAATGTACAAAGTAATTTAATGTACCTGGAAACAACATGAAGTAAACAAGAAGGGAATATAAGACACAAATCATTAAAATTGTTTTTTTTTTAATACAAAGAAAACAAAAAATCATATTTTAATGGTTCATTTCGGACTGATAATTCATTAAAACAGATGGAGAAACTGTAATCCATCCTACATAATGTTATATTATGATTTTAGTTGAATAAAGTTATTGGATTCTGTTTATGTAAAAAAAAAAAAAAAAACATTTTAATGTAAATATAGTCAATCATGTAGCTAACTTTCTAATGAAATCACATAAGTCAAGGTGAATTTGTTTGTGTAGCACATGACATACACAAGGGCAGTTCATGCTTTACATGTATAATAAAATAAAGCAAAGACTTTCAGCTTTAGAAACACATGACACTAAGTAAAGGGCATAGGGGGAGTCAATAAGGGCTTACTTATCTTTTCTGTACTTTGAAAATGGCTCAGAGTAAACAACAGCCATAAAGTCACCAGCCACTAACCATACTGTGATATTCATCTCTCTCTACTGTTCTCCAACTTCATCTTCATGCTTCTCTTCCTCTAACTTATTGCTAGGTTATCATAACAACCTCACTGTTTCCTGTGAGTTGAGTGTCTGGTGGCGGCTGATGGAGAGAGAGGGAGAGAGGAGTAAGAGAAAGAAAAAGAGAGAGAGCTGAAAATAGAAACACTTACCAGCAGACTGTGTCACAGTGAGATGGCTGTTTGTTTGTTTTTTTTTGTTTGTTTTTTTTGTGTGGGGGGGGGGTTGCCAATGTTAAGATGTTTTAGAGATGCTTGAGAGCATTGCATTTATCAAACTGCTGCTGTCTCACAAATTCTGCCATCAAAAACATCCACGAAATAGAAACATTTGCAGAACATCCACACAAATTCACAAACAGCCTTTCTTGCATTGTATAAAGCAATGTTTTGTCCCAACATCAAATGTCCACTGTTTACCCACCCCCCACCCCCTTCCTCTTCATGTAGTCAATCAACCAAGTTTTTTGTCTTTAGTTTTACACTGGAGGCACAAGGCTACACTTATTTATAACTGTTAGTGTGTATACCTAAATCATTACATACTCAGCTCATAGACCTGCTGTTTTTGATGACATATGAAAAATGGTTACCTATGCAGTGATATCAGACTTTTATGACCACCCTCTGTCCATTGTATGGGTCTTTCTCAGCATTGCAGTGACAATGACATAATGGTGGCATGTTAGTGTATGTTTTGCTGGCCAGAGTGGAGCAGACAGAGCAGTGCTGCTGGGGTTTTTAAACACATCAATATCACTGCTGGACTTAGAATAGTCCACCGTCCAGAAATATCCAGCCAACAGCATCCAGTGGGCAACATCCTGGGAAAAAAATGCCTTACAAGAAACAATTTTGGTTCCAGGTCTAAAGTTTATCACTTAATATTAAGGTTCTTTGCCAATTTAAAGATTCTTCACACTAGCACATCCACATGGTTCTTTATTGAACCAAAACCAATTCTTCTATGGCATGACTCAAACAACCCTTTGTAGCACCTTGATATTTAGGAGCGTACATGGACAGTACATGGACAATGTACAGAACATGCCTTAAAAAACAACAATAGCCAGCTTGAAGCTTGAAAACCCTAGGTGGCCATTAATTCTGTCATTTAAATCTCCTCTTCTCTATTAAGAATGTGATTCTCACTGATGTGGCTGCACTAATGTGGCTGATTTAGGCTACTTGATCTTTAATGAAGGTGATCAAAGTCCAACATTAATAGATGTTTATTCGGTCAGTGACAGAAACTCTCAGTCCCCAACAGGAATATCAGCCACACATCACTGATTGGATAAAAACAATGCTCTCTAAACAAGCTCACGCTCTCACTCACTCTGGGGAAAAAACATAGCGCATCCAACAAGCACCAAAACCTTAAAACAATAGAAACATAGTAACTCACATAAAATTGATTCTACTAATCTGTTTTACTGTGTGCAGTGTAAACATGCACCAAACTAACTCCGCTGGAGGCAGATCAGATCAGATAAATATAAACACACATTCAACTAGTACATTTCCATTACACCAGCAGAATAACCACTAGTGGGCCTTCAATTAGAGGCTACAATTACCGGGGTATCATAGAGTGCCATGAGCAAGTCTGTTTGTCATTGGTTGTCACGGTATGAAGAAATAGTGTGGGATATTGATGGGATTTCTTGTTAGCTACATTAAACTCCTCAACGCTCCAGTGCAAAACTAAAGAAGCTTCTTCAGACACCTGCCCTGTCTGACTGGCTACATTTGGGCTAAGGGGGCAGCACTGTGAGCATTCCAGTTTTGGCTGAAGCATCGCTTTAAGAGCGTTTTCGGTCTAATGATGACTGTAGATTTTTAAAGGCTGATCAGGCTGTTAGCCAGTTATGGCACTGCAACAGTGGCAGGAGCTGTCCTTGCTTTCTCAGCTTCTTAATTAGCTGGCTAGCTCCTTCCTCTCCGCTGCATTAGAGACGTGCCCTTGAGTGCAGCTAGTCCTTGTCACTCTCTGAGGGCACGGTGACGATAATTATCACTTGTCCCAGCCAGGGCAGTGCTTGTTAATGTAGCGGAGGTTCTGTGCTGGTGCTGTGCTAACCAGGCCCTGGTCTGCTCGGCCACCCTGTAAAATATAATTAGGCCGAATTCTCCTCAGTCTCTGACTCATCCTGGACTGGATGTCTCTGTAGGGCTCATTTTCTCCTTCTTTAGGTCCCTCCTCTTCTCTGTCCTACTCACAGAGAGGGGAAGAATTCCTAAGGTAATTAAATCTGCTTTCAGCTCGGCACCGGCTCATTACCTCCCCTGACCTGCATTACCTGCAAGTGACTCCTTCTTGTAGGTTGACACCATACATCTGGTCCACAAGTAGGTGGCGTCTTGGTGCCCATAATCTGTGCTCATCCTGCTCATGGAAGCTGGTCAAATATAAGGAGACACAAGAAAAAATGTTCATGTGTTTGTATTGTGCACACTCTCAAATATTAATGTGCTTTGAATGGTTCGTTGCTATGATTTTGATGCCATAGAAGAACCACGTTTGGATCCATAAAGAACCATGTTTGTAAAAGAGACCTGTGTGTGCAGAATCTTTAAATTGATCTTTAAATCAAGGCACATGAAGGTTCTTTAGATTCAAGGTTCTTCACACTCCATTACAAACATTGTTATTTATAGAACCAAAAGTAGTTATCCTATGGCATTGCCCAGAGAACCATCAACCATTCAGCCTTGATGACACATCACATCTAAATCATCTAAATGTTCTTCTGCTGTCCACACACCTCCTAAAATGGTCAGGTTTTTCCTTTTCCAATTTATTTTTTCTATTACAGTCCCACAAGCTTGCAGTATGGTTTAAATGTGGTGATTGTGTTAACATGTGTCAACATCTCCTAAACTTCTTTGCTCATCAAACCACTAATTTACTAGACAAGCAGTGTGATGGTCTCATGTTGTCCTGTCGTCCAGTTGTCCTAGATTAAAAAGTTCTTGAAATTCTTGAACTACAGTCAGAGTAAATCAGCACCATGGACAGAGGTGGAAACAGAGTCTTAACACTGAACTATATGCATACTGATTCAGCACCACGGACAGAGACCACATGCGTCACTGTATGCCGAGTGGTTCAGTACCATGGACAGTCTACACATGCCAGTATAGCCAATGTGATTCAGCTCCTTGGACAAAGTCAGAGTCTACACATTTTAGAATAGTCAGTGATTTAGTGATTTAGAATGATTTAGCCTGCAATTTATACACACAACTTGGTTACCATAAACCATGTTCCGTTGTGCCCTGTGCTCTCCTACATCATTTACACATGGATGAAATATATTACACAACACAGTTTGTCTTTTAGTTCATATGCTTTAATTGTGTCAGCCTGATATATTTCATTGATTGTAAAACTAATATATAATTAAATTCAATACATCATAGTTTTCAGTGTCAGTGCATCCAATCACAGTCCAAGTTAACAACTGCTACTGGCAGTAAAACTCTGGCCTTCCTGTGCCTGAGCATTTGCAACCAGGCCCTCATTATTGGAGGCTGCAGGAGGATCAGTGTGCAGTCCTTGGCATCAGGGGAAGCCCTGTGTTTGTTATAGGGAGGGTATGAAACACATAATAATGCCAATCACTGCAGGCTTTATTTGCTCTGGCTAATGAAGGGCCAGAGTCAGCACTGTTGTCATTATGCACAGTATGATCCATTACAGAGCTGTTTCCTTTACTAACACACACACATGCACTCACACACTCACTTGGCTAAACTGTGGGACAAACAGTACTGCACAGGTACTAAAATCTTTTTTACTGAAGAAACTCCAGATCACATTACACATTACAACAGATATACATAGACATAAATGCAATAAAATGTAGCATGAATTTCCCATTTTGAAGAAAGTTGTTGGAATCTTAAGAGCTAGCTTAAAGAACAAACTTGGATCCAGATTTCTCCAGGATGCCCCCAGCAAGATTTGATCAATCCCCTCACCAGCTCACCTGATTCAACATTTTTAAGCACTGATTTACCAAACCAGGTGTTGGAAGATAACTATAAATACTACTAGACTCCATGAGGAGAGCTTTGGATGTGATTTAATAAACATAGTAATATAAAACAATGCTGAGAGGCTTTATAACCCTCTAGCCCATGCCAAAGGTTCATGTTTATTTGCTCCATAGAGTCCCATTCTATTGGCAATACTTCTCCACAGGGAGTAGACAAGCTGTGTGTGTGCATTTGCACATCTGTGTCAGCAATATGTGCAAGTTAAAGTAGCTAAATGCATTCATTAGAAGGGATGTCCACAAACATGCATTTGGTACTTGGTATATATATATATATATATATATATATATATATATATATATATATATATATACTTGGTATATGTACCTACATGAAAGAATCACATCAATATCAAAGACCTCTCAGCTCGGTTTACTTTGATCCTGGAAATGTATGAAAACAAGCACACATGTACACACACATACACACACTGAGTGCGAGAAGAGGCCGTGTTTGTGCTGTGGGTGCCAGTGGCAGCTGGTAAGGAGGCAGGCGTTGGAAGCGAGCTAAGCTGGGCTTTTGTTTGCGCGGCACGTCACGACCCTGTCGCAAAGTCCTGCCGTTCCTTTCTCACCTGCCACCGGACGCCCCCCTGAATCACGCACAACATGTGGAGTAGGTAAATAAGCGGTGTGCTGTGATTGATTGGGTGTTGTGGAGATTAGCGAGGAGGATGTATGCGTCCCCTCGGCCGCAGGGTGATTTAGTGTGGCAGGTATTTGCATGGTGAAGATGGTGGCCATTTATTCCAATATGATAGATCATAAATCTCCACAGTCTCCTTTGGGCACTCACTGGCTTCTGCCATGGTCACTCTCACAGCTTCTCCTCAGTGGTGCTGTGTAACTGAATGTGTGTGTGTGTGTGTTTGTGTGCATGTGTCTGCTTGTGGGTACTTGTAGGAGTGTGTCCAGTCCCTTTAGACATCATTCACAGCTTCAGAAGAGCAGAGGCCCATGTAGTTTGTGTGTGTGTGTGTGTGTGACTGAAGCCAATGGATGTCTCCAATCCCCATGTGGATGTCCAAGCCGCATTGACTCAGTCCAAACACACCACAACCCCATCACACACATAGACAGCCCCAAACCCCATCTGAATAGAGAGAGAGAGAGAGAGAGAGACTGAGTGAGAGAGCAGAGTGCACTGTAGTTCTGAACACTAGTACATGTACAGCATTATTCCCAGCACTCTCATTAAAAACAAATGTTTATTTGAATTGTATTTGAATTGTGTTTAAACAAATTGTATTTTTTGTTATTTAAACAAATCCATCAATTAACCAATCAACTAAAGTCAGTATAAATCAATAAACATATCAGCGACAACAATAATAATGCTAATAATAACAAAAATACATATTATTATTAGTAGTATTATTAAAACCAATAAAATATTACTACTACTACTACTACTACTACTACTACTACTAATAATAATAATAATAATAATAATAACAATAATGGCATATGTTTTACTTTATAATTTTCTTTTCCCCCCATCTATTCCAGTCCTACAGCATTTGATACACTGTAGAAAGGCCATGCACTACAAATGGGGATTTAATGCTTAATGTCCACTTCAGTATTCCTATTCTGTAGCCTTGGGCTGCTTGGCCTTGACTCTTTTCCACAGGCTTTCCATTAAAATGCAATGCATGAACCTTGTCTGAAAATATGTCATATTGGACGAAAGTAGTGCAAAGGCACTTTGTCATGTACAGAAAAATTCTCCACCAAGCACCATCACTCTCTAACAAACACCATTATTCCATCACTCAACATCACCAACACTTCATTCCAACACCAACCATTGTGAAACACTATATAGCCAATAAAACCCCACCATTTTCCAGCAAATACCATAAGAACATTCCAGACACAATAATCACACAATCTACATCAAAAATAAACATTTGGATTTGTAGATGTTTACTGGAGATCACAACCACCAGACAGCCCATGGTTCTATACCAGATGGACTGTGCTAACATGTTAACACTTCACACTCTTTAGAATCTCTGATTTTGTCTTCCTCGTTGAATCTCTGTATGGTCGATAAGGAGTCTCACTTGAGCACCCTTGTGTGTTTTCCATCTGGCAGCTAGAAGAAATGAAACCTTTTACATGGTCCACAACATATCTATCATGATCTTCCAGTTACCCCTTTTCCACAAATCATTTTCTGGAACCCAATTTTTATGATAATTATCTGTAATACCATCTCAAGATCCTCCCGGTCAGACGGATCTGAGAACATCTTAACCCTCAACTGGTAGAATGTGAGGATGTGATTACACCTTAATGGATCAATTTTTCCTTTTCGCCCCTTACATTTTCTTCTCAAATGAAATGACCCGAAAAGATCCTCAGATAGCACTGATTTTTTGTCACTATCAATCTAGTGTTCTTTAGATTGTAAATACGGCACAGCTAGACCATGCTGGGCTCATGGTCTGTTCAGCAGGTGGCTTAAATCTTTCACTGAATTGTTTTTGGATACTGAAACCTCCCTCTCCATTAATGTCATGACTTATAAAACCAGCTAACATAGCTGACAGCTAACTGTATTAATCTTAAATGCTTTAATTTCTGTCACATCTCACATCTATCGTACTGTTAATCTACCAAAACATCACATGTCTAATTAATATCACATGGGATATACAACAAAAATGTACACAGTTTGCCAGACAGATGGTGTGAAAACATCTGCAATTAATACAAATAGCAGACAAGGTTATCCTAGCGTGTCTCCTGTGAGAACAAGTGGTTGACTATTGAATATTTCAGTCTACTGTGAATTTACACATGTCTATCAGAATTCTCCGGCACAGATGTGTTTATTGCCTCGGGCCACAAAGAATTAAAGTGAGTCTCAGTGAAAAACCAAGGTCTCAATGGTGGTTTTACATTCATTGTAATTGGACGGTGTAAGCCAACGTTTTCCCCAACGGTTTCCCCAACACTAATTCCAATACCGAACAGTAGTTTTTCCCACTTGACTCAACTAATCAACTCATTACTAAACTCTTGATGAGGTTAACCCTCCTAGGCCACCTCCAGTGTATGCCTCAGAATGCATTTTTTAAATGAATTATTTCTCATTTAAACACTGTGTAAAATATAGTGTGTGAAATCTACGGTGAAAACATTGCAGTCATCTTCTGTTTCTATAAACTCAATAGGTTGCTATAAAAATTATGCATTCAAGTATTTTACAGAGAAATGTTCATAGTGCAGAAATTCCATGAAAAGTCACAACATTACAGTAAGACATTCTTAATATGATTTTGACAGAAAATCAGAAGTTCACATTCGAACATGGTGATACAGAATGCAAAATGTATGTAGGTGTAGACAGGAACAGAAACTGTACTGATGTTGGATTTCATTATTTCTTAACAGGTTTAATGTAACTGTCAGCTGTGCTGTTCTAATAATAAACACTACTGACTTCTGTTTTTTGCAGAACGCCTCTTTGAGTAACACTAGCATCTTTCCCATTGGCTCTTGGTACCATCTACTTGCATATGAGGCGTGTTCTCCAGTCAATGCCACTCACCAGGCTATCTTAGTTTCATGTTATGCTGGACTGTGTTGTAGGCTGTAAGAGCAAGTTACCCTTTTCTGTGTTTTTGAGGTGTTAACTCTTGTGCTATTGCCAGTGTTTGACAAGTAGTTATGTAAATATTTGTAAATGTACTGTGTTCCACTTAATTTGAATGACTTTTGTAGGATTACTTTTGTGTTTGACAGCCACTTATTTTACTCATATATATAAAGCTCACCAGTCTCATCACAAGATATCTTGTCAAATCATAAATAATTCATCATGTAACTTATTAACCAACTATGTAATTACGTTTACATAATATAATTTAGATATTGTCTAATTACAGTGATGTCCATGGGTTGTCCAAGTCTATGAGTTAAATGGGAGTGTGCTGGAGCAGAAGAGCACTAAACTACACAGTGTACAGAAAGTGAAGAAGCAGGTTTTTGGGAAACACTTATGTGAGTGTAATTCCAGCAGGACGGGGAAGCACCACTGCAGAAATGATGATGAAATGATGAAATGATTCAGCAGGCTGTGATGTGCTGTGTGTGAGCAGAGACTGCTGAAGGATTTCAGTGTCTGTACATCAGGGTTCCCCCATTCCTGCTGCTCTGCTGAATATTTAACCTCTTTCACCTGCTCCAAGACCCCTGGCCCAACTTGTTATTAAACTTTTCACAGGGGTAAAAAATGGGGTACTGCAACAGAGAGAACAATTGCTGGTACATGAAAAGAATAAGATGACATATAGGGTGAGAGTAAGGATAAGGTTATGTTTAGGTTAGGGTGAGAGTAAGGGTGAGGTAAAGTTTAGGTTAGGGGTAGGGTAAGGTTAGGTTTAGGTTAGAGTGAGTGTAAGAGTGAGGTTATGTTTAAGTTATGGTCAGAGTAAGGGTGAGGTTAGTTTAGGTTATGGTTAGAGTAAGGATGAGGTAAAGTTTAGGTTAGGGGTAGGGTTAGGGTAAAGGTGAGATTAAGTTTAGATTATGGTTAGAGTAAGGGTGAGGTAAAGTTTAGGTTAGGGGTAGGGTTAGGGTAAAGGTAAGATTAAGTTTAGGTTATGGTTAGAGTAAGGGTGAGGTAAAGTTTAGGTTAGGGTTAGATTAAGTTTAGGTTAGGGGTTGGGTAAGGGTAAGGGTTTGGTTAAGTTTAGGTCATGGTTAGAGTAAGAGTGAAATAAAGTTTAGGTTATGGTTAGAGTAAGGGTGAGGTAAAGTTTAGTTTAGGGGTAGGGTTAGAGAAAGGCTGAGATTAAATTTATGTTAGGGTAACGTTAAGGTTGAGTTAGGGTAAGAGTGAAGTTAAATTTAGGTAATGGTTAGATTAAGTTTAGTTTAGGGTAAGGGTGAGGTTATGTTTAGGTTA
Organism: Salminus brasiliensis; assembly: GCF_030463535.1. NCBI lineage: Eukaryota > Metazoa > Chordata > Actinopteri > Characiformes > Bryconidae > Salminus > Salminus brasiliensis. The sequence goes on along the minus strand of NC_132890.1, from coordinate 21,811,354 downwards.
GAGTAATGGTAAGATTAAGTTTAGGTTAGGGTAAGGGTGAGGTAAAGATTAGATTAGGGGTAGGGTTATGGTACAGATGAGGTTAAGTTCAGGTTGTGATTAGGGTAAGGGTGAGATTAAGTTTAGGTTAGGGGTTGGGTTATGGTACGGTTTAGGTTAGGGATAGGGTTTGGATTAGGTTAAACTTAGGGTAAGGGTTAGGTTACGTTTAGGTTATGGCAAGGGTAAGGGTGAGGTTAAATTTAGGTTATGGTTAGGGTTAGATTAAGTTTAGTTTAGGGTAAGGGTGAGCTTACATTTAGGTAAGGGTAAGATTAAGTTTAGTTTAGGGTAAGGGTTAAATTAAGTTTAGGTTAGGGTAAGGGTGAGGTTAAGTTTAGGTTAGGGTAAGGGTGAGGTTACGATTATATTAGGGGTAGGGTTAGGGTGAGGTTAAGTTTAGGTTATTGTATAGGTGAGGTTAGGTTGAGGTTAAATGAACACTATATTTAAGATTGGGTTAGGTTAGGTTAAGTATAGATTAGGGTATGAATAGAATGAGGGTTGGTGTAGTAGGTTACGTTTAGGTTTAGGTTAAGATGTAGGTTCAGGTAATAAAATTACACTGGTTTTACTCATTTGAGTTCTGCATGTCTTTGTTGTGGCAGTAAAATGTGCATATACACGAGGATCCATCTATATTTAGTACACATCGTACCGATTCTGAAATGGTCTTTTAGTGACATATGTATGAATTCCTGAATGTTTTTGAAGTTCTTAATCAAAAAGTGTTTTTTTTTTTAAATGTAACTGTAACATATATTGAGTGTCAATACGACTTGAGCAAAGCACAGATCTTCCAAACTAGCACTCCAGTGTAGCAGGGAAGAACAATTAACAAGTGTTTTGCAGCCCTGCTGAAACTGTGCTGCCATGTCCTTGTGACTTCACAGAACTGCTGCTCGGAAGTCTTTAGAAGCTCCAAAAGGCTGTTAAAGTGGATTTTTTCCCCACTCTGAAGTTAGCAATTTCCAATTTAGACATGAATGTAACATCAGTACAGCTCTTTAATGAATTTCATAGCTATGTAAAGCTGAATCCATGGGGACAAGGTCCATCCGAGGTAAACACTAAATACTCTTTACTAAATAAAGTCATTCATTTTATAATGGCTTAGGCTGTCCATCTAACTCATTTACACACACACACACACAGTTTTATTGTTTAAGCTCAGCCATGACCTGAGGGCATCATTGGGGATTCTTCATGTCACTCAAATCTGGTAACAACTAAGGAAAATAAAAAGAACAGACACCAGACGTCAGCAGTTTCATTCTGCTGAGCAGTCATGGCCTTTTTCCCAGTGTGATGAGTAACCATCAAACACACACACACACACACACACACACACACATAGATGCACACACATTTTTTCTTGTTTTACTTGTGTTAAATGAGGACAAAACATAGATTACTGTGACAGCAAATCCAAAAGACTTCAAATTAATTCTTCAATTCTAGCTAAGAGCTAACCTAACCTAAACAAACCTAAAAAGTCCTGGTCAGAAATCTTGATGTTTTTCATGAGGCCTGTTGAAGCAATCACCAAAACAGCTTCTATCATCTGTCCCAATGCTTTTATCTCCAGCAGCATTAACTATTGGGAAGGCCTCTTAACTGGATTTTCCGAACAGAGCATTACATATCTCCAGTTCATTCCAAGCACATTCTAAAATCTACTTTATGTACTACACTACACTACAGTACATTCCACTATACGGTGATACACAACAATACAGTGCAGTTCATTATATTACACTGCAGTTTACTACATTACATTACAGTACACTACACTACATTATACTACAATGTAGTGTACTGTATTGAAGTATAATGTAGTGTAGTGTAAGGCAGTGCACTGTACTGTTGTGTAATGTAGTGTACTGTAGTGTAATGTAATGTAGTGTACTGTTGTGTAATGTAGTATAATGTAGTGTAGTGCAATGTGGTGTACTGTAGTGTAGTGTAATGTACTGTAATGTTGTGTAGTATAACATAGTGTACTATAGTGCACTGTAGTGTAATGCACTTGAGTGTAGTGTACTTTTGTGCACTGTAGTGTAGTGTAATTTCATGAACTGTAATATGTAATGTAGTGTAGTGTATTGTGGTGTGCTGTAGTGTAATTAACTGTAATGAAATGTACTGTGGTGTAATGCAGTGCACTGTAGTATAATGTACTATAATGCAATGCAGTGTAGTGCACTACATTACATTACACTACTGTATGTTGGCTAGCTAGAAAAAGCAATTTAAAGCAAAAATATATCATGTATAAAAGCATCATATAATATATAATCTAAATATATAATATCAAACTATATAATATATAAATAAAATGTAACAATAAAATAATTCTAAGTAAGTTGTTATTATACAATATTGTTCAATAGTTTGCAGGGTGTTGATGAGTATCTGGGTCATGTCCCCTGAAAAATGATGCATGTTTAAATGTGTGTTTAATGCCCCCAAACCATGCAACATAATTTTAGCTCATTCATATTTCAGCACACACAACTGCACTAGTCCACAGGATGAGTGTGTGTGAGTGTGTGTGGTGGTGGTGGTGGTTGGGGGGGTATTGATTTGTACCGTTTCACAGCAGAGAGCAGACATAATAGTGCAGTGAAAGTGAAGACAGACAGATTACGGTGCTTTTTTTCCTCTTTGATTTCACATTTCCAGCAAAACCGCCTCCGTTAGGAGTTTATGGCAGAGAGAGAGGTTTGACATTTGGAAGTGGCGTTTGAGAGTTTGAGCGTTTGATGGTCCTCCCGGACGGTGAAAGAAATATACTGTGGGAGATGGGAAATCATCTCTACACAAAAGGCGAGCACTAGACAAACTATAAGCATTTAGATAGTTAGCACCAACTCTGCTGTCTCAGGCAACATTCAAATAGTCCAATTAAAATTATTACAGCCCAGCAAAAACAGTAAATAAATGAATACAACACCACATCATTGCAGTATTATATAAATGAATAATTACACAAATGAGTAAATAAATAGAGTACATACAAAATAACAGAACTTTTTAGTGTGCATAACTATTCACCCAAAGTCAGTACTTTGTAGAGCCACGTTTTGCGGTAATTACAGCTGCAAGTGGTTTTGATCTAAGTCTCTATGAGCTTGCCATGTCTTGCCACTGGGGTTTTTGTCCATTCCTCAAGGCAAAACTGCTCCAGCTCCTTCAAGTTAGGTCTGACCACAGATTCTCAATTGGATTAAGGTCTGGGCTTTGACTAGGCCATTCCAATACATTTACACGTTTCCCTTTAAACCACTCAAGTGTTGCTTTGGCAGTACGCTTTGGGTCATTGTCCTGTTGGAAGGTGACAGTGACACAGGTTTTGCTCAAGAATATCCCTGTATTTAGTACCATTCATCTTCCCCTTGAATCGGACCAGTTTCCCAGTCCCCCACAGCATGATGCTGCCACCACCATGTTTCACTGTGGGGATTGTGTTCTTGGGGTGATGAGGTGATGAGGTTTTGTGCCAGACATAGTGTTTACCTTGGTGGCTTTTGGTCTCATTTGACCAGAGCACATACATTTGGAGAGTTTCCCACAAAACTTTTGGCAAACTTAAAACGAGCCTTTCTATTTCTGTCTGTAAGTGAAGGCTTTTTTTCCGGCCACTCTTCCATAAAGTCCAGCTCTAGAGTGTGCAGCTTATTGCAGTTGAATGGACAGATACTTCAGTGTCTGCTTGGGAACTCTGCAGCTCCTTACCTTTGGTCTCTGCTGCATCTCTGATTCATGTCCTCCTTGCCCGGTCTGAGAATTTTGGTGGGCAGCCCTCTGATTGCAGGTTTGTTGTGTTTACAATGTTCTTTCTATTTGATTATAATGTATTTGATATTTTTTTTCAGAACTTAACCCTGACTTGGGTTCTTGGGTACTTCTCTACTTGGGTACTTTCCCTGACTTGTTTGGAGATCTCCTTGGTCTTCAAACCTGAACCCCAGAGACTTGAGACTTGATCTGAATCAATACTAGACATAGACACTTAAACCTAGAACTTGAACTTGAAATTTGATTTGGACTCAAACCTGACAGACTCAAGACTCTACTTCAAACCCCTGAGATTTAAGACTTGACTTGGACTAATGCATCAGAGCCACCAGAGGTTAAACATTAAAAGCGACTCCTACTACGACTTGGTGTAGGTTTTTAATGCCTATTAGAACTTTGGTGGCTTTCATATACAAGAGAAGTTCAGGTGTCATTACAACCTGTTACAACAGTAATACAGGTGAGTTTATTTTTAAATAAACATTATAAAGAATCACAAAAGAGGTCATTCATTAAGAAGAAAAGTGCTGCCTCTGGATTCTGAACCTTTTTAGCCAAGCTTATAACCCAATGTCTTTATTTTTACAAAGTTTGAACACCAAATGATTTATTAATAATATATAATAATACCAATGACAGTATATAAAGCCTTTTTGTTTTGTTTTTTTAATTCCTGGGTGTTATTAATGACAAGAACAGCTTGTCTTCTTGAAGTATTGTATTTGAAACTGAACTTCTGTGTAATAAATGCATATTGTCCATATTAAATATCTACAGAAATGGTTTCATAAAGGCATCCTTTGAACAACTGCTACACTTTTAAGTTTAGGGTGGAACGTAAACCTCGGAAAAGACGCTAACTTGTTGTCTGCTAAATGCGAGTGAGCTAATGTACTGTTAGTTAATAAAACAACAGACATTGTAGTTAGGTTAGGTAGTTTATCAGACTTTAGTAAGAGTAAAACTAACATTAGCTAAAACTCTAAAACTATGGCATGCCTCGGAACTGCTGCTGTAAAACTGCTGGTCAAGAATGGCAGCTGGCTCTCAGGCTCTGCAGATAGATGATGTTGCCCCAGAGACTTAAGACTCAACCTCGAAACCCAGACACTCAAGACTTGACTTGAACTCAATTCCTCATCTTTAACTCGCACCCTAGAGACACAAGACTTAACATGCACACACACTTTAAGACCTGAGTGAATTACTGTGTAAATTAGATGTAATTTATACATAACAGCACAGTACAACAGCTTTCTTCCATGTGATAGTTGGTATAAAATCTGTCCTGAAACCAAATCTGTTGTCTTCTGTTACCTTGCCTTGACTTCAGGGCGAAATCTTTACGTCACTGGGTTTATCCCTACTGTTGTTTATTACAGTACTTGAGCTTTGATCAAAATAAAACCGTACTTTCACTCTCAGTGTTAAGGCACAGCTCTCCTCCTGTGTTTTCTTCTGGCCGTTTCTTCCATCACCAGCACACCCCCGTCTCTTTACCTTTTTATTACTCCCCTGTGGCCTTTCACTGCTGATTTCAGTTTTGGTCTTAATGGCCAACAAAATGCTTCTTGCCACTCATAAGTTGTGCACAAACAAGCATGTAGCAGTGCTGTTCATCAGCAGCAATCACTCTGTGCTGTTTCTCAAATAAATGGAAAGCGGCGGTTACTTTGGCTTTTTCCTTTTTTTTTTCTTTTATTTCCTTTCTTCTTTCTTTTTTTCGCTGTAAATGTTTTACTTGCTGCCTCTGTGAACTTGGTGAATGGACATCGTCATTCAGTGCAGTACACAGGCCTGGCTTTGGGGCAAAAAGAGGTGCATTGTGAAGTGCGTGTATGTGTGTGTGATCTGTTGTTGGAAACTGCTGCTCATTGTTTATTTTTCAAACGTCTGATCAGACACAGCTTTTAGATGGCAAACTTTTATTTCAGCTTGTTTTCATCTGATCCATTCAAAATGTTCATGTACTGTCACTGGGAGTTTTAATGGTTGGTGTGGCGCAACAGATAACACCACTACCTGCCAGTGAGCTACCACACCACATGGGAGACTGGGGTTTGATTCCTGTTCTGGGTGACTATGCTGTGCTACACCAATAAGTGTCCTTGAGCAAGACTCCTAACACTACATTGGCCCACCTCGGTAATACGAGTAACCTTGTAAGTAGCTCTGGATAAGAGCGTCAGCTAAATACCGTAAATGTAATGTTGAGCGCATTATCATAAACATATCTTCATATAGGGTCATGAAAATGAAAATATCAAACTATACTGCTGGTTAACAATAATACATTGACTAGTACTTTATTACTGAATCACAGTCACAGGAACAATACAGTCTTTAGCCTATAATATATGATTAAACAAGTTAGTAGAGGTGAGGGGTCTTTGCAGTAGAGTCATTCAGAGTAGGGTTTGGGTTTTAGGGCATTCTCACACCACTATGGTTTCATTTCAAGACTTTTCTGAAAAGTTTTTGCTTTTGTATTTCTGTGGCCTAAAGGTCAGATAAGTAGGATTGGGACAAAAAGGTTTCTTGTTTAATCCCCTGGACTGGCATAAAGTGCCAAAACTTTCTCAATCTTTATGACTAAGAGATCCTTGAGCAAAGCACCTAACCCACAGCTTGGGAGCTGAGTTGGTTGCCCACTGCTCTGGGGGTGGTATGGATGGGTTAAATGCAGAGGCTAACTTCTGTTGTAAAGTTCAACAAAGGCTATACAGGATGATCTTAATTGTCTTAAACATTTAGTATCTGTGGCTTTATTCAAAAGCTTGTATAATCAGTGCTTCATAAGATCATATAAACTAAAGATGGTAGGTTCCTCATTCAACAGCTAGATGGCAACAAAAAATACCTCACCCATGGCTGGAGAACCCAATTAAATCCAATGTTGAAATCCTCATTCCCTACGCAAAAAGAATGTGGACTGAACCTGAATTCAGTCTGGTGTTTTAGTCCCATTTCTAACTAAAATGCAGATATTTGTGGATTGTGTAAATGTAACGTGCCTCATCAGGGAAGAAGAAAAGTGGTTGATTCCAAAAAGTAAAGTACATTTCATCCTGAGAAACCCTGCACAATGATGCACTACCAGCACAAATTAATGTGGCATCCAGTCCCGACCAATCGTACTGAAAGATCCGCGATTGGTATCGGCCCCACAAACACTTGGTCCATCTCTCATGTAAACCCAGCCAGACATTTTTAAAGCCTCGGTTCTAAAGTGTTAAGAATCAGAAAGAACATAAATGAAAGGCAGAGGAGATGATAATAGAGCACAAATAAGCTGTACACAAAAATAAGCGTATTAATGATAATATATAAAGCACATACAGTGCATTCTCTGCTATTTTCCAGCCTCCCTCATTGATTTAAGCCACTGAGATGGAGTCTAAAAAAAAGGTGCACAATGTAAATACAGTGAGAATGAACATAAACGATTTCCTAATCGATGAAGGAATCCTTGTTAAAGCAGTGGTGAATGTTTAAGAGCGAGTCACGTCAATCAGAACCCTTTCAACACTTCTTGTGGAACAGCACCTGAAAATAAACAATTTAGCGCACCAAAGTGTTGATACAGATCTCTCTTCTTTCAATCTATTTTACATAATGGTCTTGTTGGAAGTGGAAGGCAAAAAAAAATGAGACGACAAGTATGACAGAAGCACTTTGACAGTAGAAATATGCAATTTTCAGCTGATTTGCACACTCAGGGAGGCGTCTGTATGCTCAGTCGGCTCGAGTCTTCATAAATATTAAACACTCTCAATTGGGGAATGCTGATAGATTCTCAAACTTACCATTACCTGTGTCGTATAAATCTCACTCCTCCAAACAATTCGAATTAGAAGTGTGATGAGGCTGAATAGATGGCACTATCTAATTGGACTTAGAGTGGAGCCAAATCCGGCACTTACTTAGGATTCACCGAGTATCTGCATACATTTCGGATTAGCGCGTTAAAGCTAGAAAGTCCTTATCTGCATAATTCCAAGCTCTAACCTGAATTTCTAATTCCTCAAACTTTCGCAGTGATAAGCTGGGACAGTGAGGCTGTTCTTTTCTTATCTCCACAAAGAAAAGGGGACGTCTATTCATGGCCGTGGTTGTAATAACACCCCTTTGTGGTAACAGGTGTAAAGATTAACCAAAAATAATACATTCAGTGGAGATTTTTAGAGATAGGCAATACCTAAGAAATGTGTATGATTTGTGGATTTCAAAGTGTGGGTTATCATAAAGTGGCCAGTCTACACTTGTATTTCAGAGTGGTGCATTACAAATAGCAAAGTAATAAAAGGTGAAAAGGTGATCAAGAAAAGCCGATATTCCAAAATCATACATATTGTTACAGCTAGAGACAAAAAAACATGCCTTTCAAGAAAGTAGAACTCCGCTAAAGTTTGCAAACCTGTAATTTGTGGCCACAAAACAACAATCATGTACAACAAATAGAGAGGGAAAAATAACAGATAAAATCAACTAAAAGATGCTCCCTAGCAACATCATGAACATGGTTTATAGTGCTTTTACTGAGAGCATCTTAACTTTTTCTATCATTTACTGGCTTGTTAGACAATAAACCAGCAAAAAAACAATAAATCACTTTCAGCAAACAGCTAAACTTTAATCTGACCAACTTAGAACATCTAGTACAGATCCTTCCGCAAAGCAAAGAAAGTTTGGTCTGCAAGCACCTTTTGCAGAGATTTGAGGCTGTTACTTTGTGGTGGCGAGTTGGAGCCCCCAACATGAAGAAAGATGGTTTGTGTACGACATGTAGAGTATGTTCATGACATCCTGGTAACCACTGGGAGACACCAAGACTAAAAGGAGAAACTCTGAAAGCAGAAAGAAGAATCACTTACAGGAACAAAGGCTCAGCAAGAAAACTCTACGGGTGTGTTTATACTTGTCAGTATAACTGGGTTTACACACTGTCGTCATCTCAAAAAATGTTCTTATAACCAATCTTGTAATACACTTATTATAATAATGAACATTTTGAATGAAAATTAGCAGCTACACGTGTGTTGGTTACGTACTACGCTACATAATGACTTGCCTAAAGCTGCCAGTAGTGTCCATCCAAAGCTAGCTGTCCAACAAAGGTTAGGCAACTGTTATTATTTAGTATACTTATATATAGTAATATTATACTATAGATATTTAGTATATTTATGTATTACTATATTATTTAGTATAAGGAAAGAAGAAGAAAACAAAAGTGCTTTACTTATCGTTTAAAGAAATCCACCATCAGCTGTATTCAATGCTTCTTATCCTTTCACCCATAAACCCTTCAATCGTTATCCATGCAACACCTACCTACATGTCCTTCTCCACCCTCTGGAGATGTGGTTGCCATATAGCTTGGTCGCAATACAGCTTTCTGTCAATGAAATTACATCCAAATGTACAAAAATAAGTTTTGGTTATTGGAGGTAACCAAAACTCAAAATGAGAAACCACTGAGAGGAGCTGAGGCTGAAAAGGAGGAATGTTCTATAAGAATGGAGAAGAACCACTTTAGAAACCAAGATCCACTAGATGACCAGAAACAAAAACTATTGGACTTAACTATTAAGGACAAGTGAAGACTTGAGGAAAATAGGCCTCATTTGGTCTACACCAGACAGTGCTATCAAGATAGAAGACGTACAAGGATGCTACACAGAAAACATCCAAAATATACACTGGCTAGAGTTCAAGGCCCAATGTTTGTAATTTTATTCACTGTACTTAAAAAAGTGCTAAAGTATGTCTAGTACCTTTAAACCTACAGAGAGGAACCTGGTTATCTGCTCTAGACACAACATAAACTTTCAAATAACCCAAACAAGGCTGTTTGAGGAGTGTGGGTAATGTGAAAGTGCAAAAGGGCAAAAGGGCTAAATCATTAAAAGCAGAAAAGTCACCTTTCAGAAAGTGGGCTGCAGCTTCGGCGAGAGAATGCGAGAGAGACAGAAAGAGAGAAAAGACGAAAAAAGAAAGTATTTATTACGAAAATGAATCACTTTAACACTCTGGCCGCCCACTGCCTGAGTCTGAGCTGTGATTGTGTGGCTAATTCGCTATTTAAAGCTGTTAGCATGAATCCTCGCATAAAGGAGCACCAATAAAGAGGGATTATGAGGGAGGCATTGGCTTGAGCTGGACCTGAGTGAGAACTACAGCTTGTTTTTGTGACCAGTGTGACTCACTGGGATGAGGAATGTATTCCCAGTGTGAATGTAACTGGGTATGTGTGGCTTTGGCTGTTGGTCCATGTAAATTGTGAGTGAACCTGGCAATCCAGGAGGGAGTCAGAGAGAGAGAGAGAGAGCGAGAGAGAGAGAGGGTTAGTCATGTTTCTGAACAGAACAAAAGTCTACATATGGGCTTGGCTCAGACTGAGGCTGTGTTTCAGTGGAGCTGGAGTGTAAGGAAGTGTGTGATTGCAGGGTTTTAATGTCTTTTGTCCTCTTCCCTCTCTTGCTCTCTCTCTCTCTCGCCTGGACTCTAAGGCTCATTACAGACATGCACTCAGCTCCAAATTTCATCACATTACCGCCACCGTAATCTGCTAGAAGACGAGCCATTGTACAGCTATTCTCCTGAATTAATGCAATTCAGTAACTGAGAACTGAATGATCTGACATTAATGTTCCTCCAAACAGTCTGAGGCATGCTACGGGTTTCCTGGACGGAAACGTGGCGGAATGTGTACAAATGCAGTAATAAAGATATATGAATAGTAATTTGGTGGTTATTGTGCGTATGTTTGTAATAATGATTGGAAATTGGTCTGTAATGATCATGATCTGTTGTTACAGTTGATGCTGGGTTATTACAGCGAGATGCTACATTAACCCACTGTGTTAAAATAAACAGATTTTAATAGTTCTATTTACTCAACTTTCTTTCTTTTATTAAAATTGTATTTGTATTATTGCTTGGGTGTGTTTAGCAGAAATAACTGTGTATTGTTTCTATTGATCTGTTATTATCAATATTGATCCTTTCTCATTGTTAATAGTCTGTTATTATATTAATTATTGATTGGTAAGTTTCCTGTTGGGCTATTGGTAATGTTGTAGTACTCGAGTCCGGTCTTAACCTCATTTGGTCTTGTCTCGGTCTCGCCGTAAGCTAAACTGGGAAACTGTTATCGAGACCAGTCAAATGCATCTGTCTGAGGTAGCGGTGATTAGAAATGTAACTTTTTTTTCTGTTGTTTATTGAACATCATCAGTCCCTTCTCTACAGGCCTAAATCCCTGAGCACATTTACGGGAGTACAAATCAATGTGCTGAACAGCTCAACTCTCTACTTTCTCCATTAAAGCCACTGTACACCGTGTAGCAGACACACTGGACAATGCCATTCAGCCTTACATGGCATAACATAGACCAGTGCAGGCCGATACTACACAGAATGCGTTGTGGTGAGAGTGCTGATGAACGCCAGGTTTATGCTGATGCTTATTTCTCATGTTTGGTATGAGTTTAATATCCTTTCTGAAGCTCCCTGTGTTCGAGATGAAAAATGACCAGGCTACTATGGTTGCACCTCTGGTCGAGGATCTAACTGTTTCTTAACTGGCTAGATTTTGATTGAAGGAAGACTGAAATGTTAGTATTAAAATTGATGGAATGGGTGTTTCTGGTTTATATTCAGGTGACTTAATAATAATAATAATAATAATAATAATAATAATAGTAATAATAAATTATAGTCATTTAAATAATACTAATTTAGCATTATTTTTGTACTAAAGACAGCATGCATCATGTCATTGTTTCTTCATTAAAGGGTATTAAGGCTTTTTATTACATTTTGGTGAAGTCAAAATGTTGGATGATCATCTCTAACTCCCCAACTCATCTCAAACTCAAGAGAACACGATTCCACTGCTCCACTGCTCAATTCTAGGGGGCTTTATACTCCTCTGGCACAAGGCTGGCATTAGGCAAAGTGGCAATAGGTTTATGTTTATCTGCTCCAGAAAGACCTATTCTATTGTCAGTACTTCTCTACAAGGACTAGACAAGCTGCATGTGTGCATTTGCACATGCGTGTCAGCAATGGGTGCAACTTAAAGTAGCTGTATGCATTCATGCATCTATCTATCTATCTATTTTGTTGAGTCTGCACACACACACAGACACACATACACACACCTCCTATGCTGAGCACTGGGGCCAATCAGTTTTGCTGATGTGAGCGTTTGTGTGTTGGGGAATCAGTTGAGGTTTCTCCACCTGGCACTTTCTAGACGGAGAGTCTTTGAAGTAGCTCATTTGTATGTGGGGGCGTTACGACATTATGCCATTTCTGGGTTTGGGAAACCCTCACCTGCTCCGCTGAGGTAACCTTTGTAGTTTCCTACATAAAATATTTACAGGCACTTGCGGGTTTCACTGTTTTTATTGATTATCATGGCGGGGCAGTGTCTGCATGCTGTTTCTGTCTTTACGTTGCTTTCTCAGTTTAAACCCTGAACTTTTCCTATCCTATTTCAATACAGCCTGATGTTCCAGTTGATTTAATATTACAACTGCATTACTACTACTGCCCATGAGATTTCATCCAGGGCTTGTAAGATCCCAGTTGTCATCTCTTTCATCATTAGCAGCAACAGCATAACATTGGTACAGTTTATTTTATCCCATTTACTGGCATATTTTATGGTGTGTGTGTGTGTGTGTGTGTGTGTGTGTATAAAAATAACAAACAAACAAAAAAATATGACGTTAAGCTAGAATTCATTTAGAAGCCCGTTAAAATTGATTAAAGTCATTTATCCGACCTCTCTCCAGGGATTCCTCTCAATGTTTCAGTCAAATTAAAGCATCAGAACCATCTGTGTTCTTATTGAAATCACGTCGGCTCTTTACGATGATATTCTGCTGCACAGTAAAGCCATTTCATTTTGGGTAATGATTCCTAAATGATCTGATAAAAAAGATACTCAGCATTTTTGTTCTCCTCGCTTTAAATCTCTCCAGCATTCAAATTTAACAGGAAACATCTCACTGCTCCGACTCCACCTTCATTACACCACTGTAATGGAAGTGTGGCAGAGAGACATGGGAATCGTTCCTCTCCTTCTTTCTTCTCTCTGAATCTCTCTTTCTATGTATCGTTGCCATCTCCATTTGTTCTCTTTCTCACTCTTTTTATCCCCTATTAATCTCGCTCTGTTCTCTCTCTCTCTCTCTCTCTCTCTCATTCTCTCTCAATGTCTCTTCCTTCCTTTCATTCTCTCTCTTTCTCTGTGATGCTGATGTTGCTTGGCAACACAAAGCTGTCTTTTAAAGTGCAAAGCTTGCTTAAATTCACACACACACACACACACACACACACACACCCTGCTGTATATAAGAGAACTTGATGCTCATACACTCATCACTTTTCCAGCCACACATCAGTAATGCGTGCTGTCAGGGAAGGTACAGTATATAAGTATAACAGTCTATAAGTGTGCTGTTGCTATGGGCGACCGACAAACCACAGTCACTGCCTTTCTGTAATTTTACAGATCCACAGATATCAGTTCAATAATACATATAATACATATTGTCTCCAAAATGACAACTTTACAGGAGGAGGAAAAAAACTCCTTAACTTTCCATGGAAGTCAATGTAACATATTTTATTCCAAGGACTTTTAGAGCATTTCTATTGGTCCATTAATTCAGAATTCCTCACACAGTGTACAGAGCAGCTAAATGGTTCAAACGATGGAAAAAACTAAAAGTGGACAAAAATGGAGATACAGGTTTTTCAATGGACATCAGCAATATACACATAATATGTAACAAGTTTCCTTTGCTTACATTTTGCTGCTGCAAAATTATTGCCACCACTGAAAAACCCTAAATAAACATCAACATCAAACATAAAAAGTTTAATATATAATGTATAATATTACAATGAGATAGGAAGTTTTTCCTTTTCACTGGATGAATTTAAAAGACAACTGGCCATTTCCACTGTGTACAAACTGCTGCTACAAGAAAACAATCTCATAGATGCAGATGCAGATTAATGCAGATGCAAATTCTGCCATTATTTTGATATGTAGAAATATGCAGTATGCAAATAACAAAAGCAAACACGCAATACATGAATATACATTTTACAGTGAAGACACTTCAATGGTCTTTTATTGTTCCTCCTACTCTTCCTCCTAATACTACTACTACTACTACTACTGCTAATAATAATAATAATAATAATAATAATAATAATTATTATTATTATAACAATGTGTTCCCAAAGTGACATGTACTACTTTCTGAATGTGTGCACAGAAACCACCACAGTGCATCCAACAATAAAGACAGTAGAAACTTTGTTTGTGATAGAGGCATGGTTGTTTATAGAAAGCTCTAATTCCACATGCTAGTTCATTTTACTGACCAATGTAGACAGCTCATATAACACCCTGATGCTTATTTTAATAATTTAAACATGGTTCTACATTTTTATTCAACCTATGACTTACTAATATCTGAATACAATATATTAAATTACACTAAGAAAATATTAATAGTTTTAGTCTAACTCAGAGGCATTGCTTAGCCCATTTTAAAGGGACACATCGAACTTTCTTAATACTGACACCAGAATATATATAAATACAGAAGGTATAAATAATTAAATTTCAAAAATGAATGAAATTATTCATTTATGACATTTTTGCTTTTACATGGGAAAGGATGATATGATATTCCAGAACCTAGATGGGTTTGTATAGAATAACCTGTGCATGAAAACTGCTGAATTAATGAATAAATATTTGAATCTTTATTTTATTTTATTTATTTATTTATAAATTTATTTATTTATTTATTTTTATAAAAGCTGCAATTTCCTGGAAAAATATATCCCCATTAAATGTTCATGTTTTTATCATCCACACACACACACACACATACAGAAACAGGCCCAGGTGTCCAGTTTGGCCGTGATGAATGAAATAAGCAGAGCTGAGTGAGGACACGAAGAGGAGAAGAGAGGAAAAGAGGAAAGGTCAGTACATTCTCTCAGGTCACTGGTGGGCCTGAATGTCTTTTTCATTCTCCTCTCACACCATCATAAAATCCCCCTGCCCTGAGGAGAGCCATAAAACAGACAGACAGAGATTGAGAAGTAGAGCAGGAGTGAAAAAAGAGAACAAAATCGATCTTCTCCAAATTACGTCCAGCGTAGTTAAGGCCATGATTCAGCTGCTGGTGTAACTGAGCTGTTTTATCATGTTCGCTTTGGCCAAAGAATGAGATCACAGGGATGACCCTCGTCCTGATTCACTTTTTTCAGGTGATCCTCTTCCAGCAGGAGAACAGGAACATCACCCATTGGAGGGTAATACTGCATAACATTAATAGTGTTCAAAATTGTTCTTGACATTTAAATAAAGTGACAGCATTAGTGACAGTGCTAGCCTGGGAATTAAAACCAAATACCACCCATTGTCGCCACTTGATCTGATGTTGGCACTCAAACTTTCCATTTGTCTTTTTTTATGTGGTGGAAATGCTGGTGTACGGCAGCCATTGGACTGGCAATTCTGAAGTTTGTGAATTTCCTCAGTGGGCCAGTCATGTTTCCCAACCACAGAACTACAGATCTTCAATAGATCATCTTAAATGCAGTGACACAGTTGCCATTAAAAAATAAAGATGAAATATCTAGCACTCTAGCAGTTAATTTCTAGGTAGCACTAGTTAAAAATAACTTGCACTTGAGCGGGTAGTATCTAGCTTGCACACATTCAAATTATCTTGCACTCAATCAGTTTCTAGCTGACCCTCGTTAAAAGTATCTAAGGTGAGGGGGAATTCATTCCTAGCTAACACACATTAAGAGGGAGTTAATATCTGGCTAGCACTTGCTTACTTAAAAGTATCTTGCTTATGAGTAGTTGGTTTCAAGCTAGCACTAATTAAAATGATCTAGCACATGAGCAGTTTGCATCTAGCTAGCACTAAAAGTATCTAGCACTCTATAAACATATCTAGTATGTGGGAGGTGAGTATCTAGCAAGCACATAGCAGTTAGGATCTCGCTAGCAAACATTAAAAGTATCTTACCAATATAACAGCTGTATTTAAACAGTCTGCAAGTGACATCCAGGCCCCTAGTGACATTTAGTGGATGATAGAGAAAAGCAAAGTAGAAAAGAGGCTGTGTCCCAAACGGCATAAAAGACCACTAAACAGCAGAGAATAACTGTGACTATTGAAACCTGCTCTGCTTTTGTTTGGCCTTTGCATTTAATGCAAGACAGTTGCTTGCTATTACAGTTGTTTTTGACTTATCCACTCAAGTTTAGACTTTTTACAGCAGTCACTGCATTCAATAAAGCAGAGTGTAGAAGATAAATATAGCTGCTTTAGGCAAACCTGTTCAGAGAGTTTTAATTGCTTAAATCAGGTGCAGAGCCAAACAGTAAACAGTGCCACACTAGCATGAAGTATTGCCACCCATCTGGCCAGCCCAGTTGGACACCTGAGAACAGTTGTCTCGCTCTGTGTGAACGGCCAAGCTTTAAAATCTAAATATTCAGGGCAGTTGTAACACTTGGATATAAAAGTGGGATGGAAATGTAGAGTTCAGGTATCAAGTAAAGTATTATGTCCAAAAACAACGTACCTGTACAAATTTCAGATAGGAAAACAGATGAAAAGATGATACACATAAACAGCTGAAGACATAGTTAGCTAGCTAAGATCTTTAGTCAAATATATTTCAAATTAATTAATTAAAATAGTCGATATTCAGTTAGAACCGATATGTATTATCAATAGTCACTAAGAAACTAAACATTTATACATAATGAAATGTTTTCTCCTTACCTCAAAGGCAACAGTTAGCTGTAAATATCTGATGATCTCCCAGTCAGCAATAACTCATACAGTGGGGAAAAAAAGTATTTAGTCAGTCACCAATTGTGCAAGTTCTTCCATCTAAAAAGATGAGAGAGGCCTATAATTGACATCATAGGTAGACCTCAACTATGAGAGACAAAATTAGAAAAAAAACATTCAGAAAATCACATTGTCTGATTTTTAAAGAATTTATTTGCAAATAATAACTGACGGTAGCCTTTGTAATGTTGGTTGGCCCGTCATGGCCTTTACTGAGCTGTGTTTAGTCTGTCTGTGTTTGGTCCAAAATCGAGTCAAGTCAAGGCACGTCAAGAGGCATTTATTGTCATTCCGTCTGAGTACAAGTACAAGCAAGGCGAAATACATGCAAGGCTAATGGCTATCTTCAGGAGGCTAACGTGATCTTGTTTACACAAACATTTCACCCCCACTATGGCTACTCAGACCACATCCCTGTGATACTTATTCCGGCATACAGACGCTCATCAGACTTGCCAAATCGAACCAGAAGCAAGTGGAAACCAGGCCCCCAGGAGCTATCTTTGCTCTTCAGGACTGTTTTGAGCACACTGATTGGAACATGTTCAAGGAGGCAGCGACTTCAGGTGACTCCATCAACCTGGTGGAGTATTCAGAATCAGTGACTGGTTGAATCAGCAAGTGCATTGATAATGTTACTGTCTCCAAACACATCACAATACACCCCAAACAGATGCCATGGATGGCTGCAGAGGTGTGCATGCTGCTGAGGAGCCGTGATAGGGCTTTCAAATCAGGCAATAAGGCAGGCCTCAAAACAGCAAAGGCCAAGCTTTTGTACACAAAGATAATCCATGAACTTTTTCAGAACACTGCTGACACAGGGCGCATGTGACAGGACATTCAGGCTATCACCAACTACAAGTCCCCTCCACATGTGGGATAGCAATGCCTCCCTTCCAGATGCACCCTACTAACTGAGGAAAGCTTCCCCCTCCCATCTTCACCATGGTTTATAGAGGGAATGTGGAGAGCATCCTGAGCAGCTGCATCACTGACTGATTTGCAAAGTGCAACCCTATAGCGAATATTGAGGACAACCGAGAAGATTATCGGGGTCTCTCTTCCCTCCATCATTGACATTTACACCACGTGTTGCGTCTGCAAAGCCACCAGCATTGTGGACGACCCCCACCCACAACACAAACAGTCTCTTCTCACTGCTGCCCTCTGGTATAAGGTACAGAAGCATTTGAGCCATCACTGCCAGACTCTCAAACAGCTACTACCCCCAAGCTGTCAGAGTTCTTAACACACAAAGACTGAGCTGAGACCCCCACTCACCTCTCACACATATACATATTCCATACACGCTCACGTACACATCTCTATTGATGTTTTTCTGGACATAATTACTACTGTTTAAAAATGTACCATTAAATGCAGCACATTTAATCTAGACGTAGAGGGACATTTTCTAGATGTCTTTTCATCTACCTGAATAAGACATATTTTCACCTTTTCAACCAAAAATCAATATTGTTAAGATGATGTTTAATCATTCTTTAAATTTAGCTTGTGTTTGCTTCTTTGGCTACCTATACATGCCCAGATACAATGCCTAATGCCTAATGGCAATGGTTAAAACCTTATCCCTACTTAACTCTGTACGGCTTGACTCTAGACTCTAGGGTGGGATGTTTCTGATGTAAAAATCAATGATGTATCAACATCACCTTGCTATCTGGGTTGCCTTTACTAAAGAACCTTTGAATAACCCCCTTTTTTAAGATTATACAACTGACTGATTGGAAAAACTTCATGAAAGTTACTTAAGACATTTTATACTCAAACTTTGAACCATGAACCTGCAGTGTTCCTCTGTCTGAGCCAATCTGTATTCCAGAGTAAAGTGAACCCTCTAAACTTCTCACTGTTGGTTTGTTCAAGCAAGAGACTCTACACACTCCACAGAGGAGTTTGAAGCTTTCTAATGAGCTCCAAACAGGATGACAGACATGATGAAAGAAAGGGTGGATACAGAGGTGGGAAAAGTGGACAAGGAAACGAGTGCTAGGAGATACACATGTCCTATCCTACTTGATGTTTTGCGCCAGAGAAGGGGATGAGATTCCACACCTTAATAATTGATCTGCAGGCATTAAATATGAATGAGCTCAGCATCCCTCTGCAGCAGGAGTGAGTGGATAATGGGGATCCAGCAGGCTCAGCCTGGCTTGTCCCGAGCCCACTTCAGCTTTCTGATCAAACCCCAGGTCGTTCTCCATGGATACAAGGCCTCCAGATTCCTTTTACTGTAGCAGGGATGGGGAAAGAGCGAGCAAGAGGATGCAACAGCTGTTCTGATAAACTGTCCAGGGCTGTAAACCCCAAGATAAGACGTTATTCAGATGATACACTCCTTGGCCACTTTATTGGAACCCCTGTCTCTTGTAGATCCACATTTCTGGTGTTTCATTAGAGACTTTTTGGATGACCATCATTGAGACTGGTTGTCCAGACAATGTTAACAACAGCCTCAACTTAACATTTCATGTGTCATACTGAGCATTTTCAACAACCCCAAATCTTTCTGTCAGATTGAAATCTAGCTTAGAAGCAGTGTTCCTAATATGGGCGGAAAGCCACTACAGAATGATGCAAGACCTAAAGCCTGCATGGCTCACTATTTTCATCTAAAGCCATGAACAAATTCTACCGTTTCTCTTTAAGGAATCTACCCAGGTGCTTGTTCAGTCCCTTGTTCTCTTAAGGCTTGACTACAGCAATTCTCTCCTGGCCGGTCGTCCTCTGAGTGTCATCAAACCCTTTAACTGATCCACAAGGCAACAGCAGGAGTCATCTTCACTCTTTCTTTAAAGTTCAGCCTGTGTTTGCTTCTCTGGCTTCCTATAAATGCTGAGACACAGTGCTAAAAATGCCTGATGGCAATGGTCGAAACCATATCCCTATCTAACTCTGTACGGCTTGACTCTAGACTCAATTGTCTAATTTGAAATTAGTGGTGTCAGTGTTTGTACCTAGCTGTTAGGTATTCATAGTACACTCTTGAAAGTAAAGTTAGTACTGAAGTAATGATTCTTTGAGTGATGCAACAGCAGAACCATTTTGGGTCCATAAAGTGGTTCCAGAACCATCTTTGTAATAGAGATATGTGATAGTGAAGAACTTTTGTTCTGTTGTGGTGACATGACTATTAAAGCCAGTAAAACCAGTGTGTTTAAACAGTCCCTTACTTACCTAAACATCAAACAACAACTGAAATAATTTTCGGTTATTTATTAGCACTGTAGGCTTGATTGGTACTGGTAGGTTGGTTTCATTTGCTTGCTTATATATACATTAAGCATTAAGAGTTGCTTTCACTGGAACTCTCAGTCTAGCAATCCGATGGACGAGTCTGAGTTTGGCTGTTGTGAGGAGAACGGTATGTGTGTTGGCATTGTGCCAAGTGTAAAGTTTGGTGGAGGGGGGATTATGGTGTGGCAATGTTTTTCAGGAGTTGGGTTTGGTCCCTTAGTTCCAGTGAAAGGAACTCTTAATGCTTCAGCACACCAAGAGATTTTGGTCAATTTCAAGCTCCCAACTTTGCAGGAACAGTTTGGGGATGGCCCCTTCCTGTTCCATCATGACTGCGCACCAGTGTCTGATGAGTGTCTCTCAATTGCACTTCTGGAATGATCAATAATTCCCATAAACACATTCATAAACCTTGTGGAAAACCTTCCCAGAAGAGATGAAGCTCTTATGGCTGCAAAGGGTGGCTCAACATAATTTTAAACCCATGTCACTCAAGTTCATATGCGTGCGAAGGCAGGCGAGCAAATAATTTTGGCAATACAGTTTATACATATATATACACACACATATACACACTCGTACACAATGGCAATAACAGCTAAATGTTTAGACAGCTCTTTCCGTGTTGCAGCACACTGAGCCACTGATTTGAACGTGTTCATAACTCTGCTGATCCGTGTCTGCAATACAGCTGATGCAACTAAGATTGGTCCAAAATGTACTGCAGTATATTACCCTTTCAGCAGTGTTTTATTTTTTTCTCAGCTGTGTTTTCATTAGCAGACTCTGTGCCTCTGTGTAAATTCAAAGTTTTACAGCATCTTAGATGGCTTTAGGAGGACTGCAGAGGAAAGATAATGACACACTGTACTGCGTAAAATACTGTTTGTGTATTTATTTATTTATTGGGGAGCTAATGGCCCAGAGTCCCAGAGTTGGATGTTAAAGGTTTATTACTTTAAATCTGTATTACTATGCAACCTAATAATAATAATAATTAGTATAATAAGTATGAACAATCATTTGTTTAGATATTTTAGTAGTACAAATGTCTGCTAAAATAATGTAGACTTCAATAATGTATTTATTTTTTTGTTCCAAATTTGGTCAATTTTCATTGTAGCCATATTAGTACATATCACCAAATATTTGCACTATTATTTGCACCAAATAATTGCACTGGAATGGAAAACTGTATTTATCTTGGTATAGTTCAGTACATGGAAGTAACAAACTGTTTTTATTTTTATATTATTTTGTTATTCTTCAAAAGAAAATCCAGCAGAACCAAAACAGCTGTTAAATTCCAATGCCGCAAAACATTTGCGTAACTAGTTATATTTACAGGACATATTAACATGAATCCCACCCACTAGAAAAAGCCTGTAAAGGCTAAATGCAATGACTACTTCAGGAGAATATAGTGAGGTTGAAGTAATATGAGGCTAACGCTAGACTGAGAGATATGGCACAGTAAAGACAGCACGTAAAAGTCTAAAAGCTAACAATATGCTGTCCAGAAAAGTGAGAAGGGGTGCTAATCTAGAGAGGACACTGAGAGGACAGAAACACTATCCGATAAGACTCGAGAATAATTACTAAAGTATAATTACAATGTTCTTGTTGCAGTGCTAAAACTATGCTATGCTATGATATGTGGCTCCTGTGAGCTGTCACGGTGACATTAACCGGGGCTACATATTTAAAAAGGGGAAGTGGGAGACTAAGGGGAGGTCTCTTTTGGAGGGAAAACGTTGTGTATAGACAGCCTTGCAACTGTAGACTAACTCTGGCTGATGTTAAGTCAGTAAGTTAAGTAGTCAGTGATGGTAAGTAGTCTACAGCCGCAAGGACTTCTTGACTAAGTCCGTAAAACCTTATGTACTGCGAGAATCTTGTGAGACTGCAATACTTGTAAAGCATTTTTTTTTTCATTTTGTATAGTATGTCTTATTATTATTATTATTATTATTATTATTATTATTATTATTGGATGGAGTAAACATTAATAAAAGGTATTGGGATTTCAAACTTACCTGGGAGGTTCCGGCTGTCTTTAGGTGGTGAACCCTGTTTCCATTTCTGACACACGACCATGCATAAATTCACCTTCACAATCTTTTATTTATTTATTTATTTATTTTACATGTAGTTTTTAGCACTGTAGATGAGGTTGTCTTTATTCACTGGTTTATTCATATATTTGTTCGCTCAAAATATGCATCCTTGCAGGTGTATGATGAGGTGAAGAGGGGGATCAGGGATCTATTTCTGAGAACGCCATATTTATGATGAGTTTCTGTGTTCCACTGGCATACTAATCTTCTTCGCCATTCACAAGTGTGTGTGTGTGTGTGTGTGAGTGTGTGTAAAACTGCATAATTGCCCATGTTCCTCTTGCCCTAAAGCTGTGCAGACAGCAGCGTCTTCACAAACGCGTGATTGGAATTTCTCTCCAGGCGCTCCTCTAAAAATACCAGCACAACTTCCACAAGTCAACTCCAGCTCCACTGTTTACTCCGCTACTCCGTCGTTACACTATCTGTTTAAATTACATTAATGAGCTATTGATCATACCGACCACTGCCAGGTAAACATTTGATATTGCGGAGGGAGGCAGGCTCGTGTGTGTGTGTGTGTGTGTGTGATGCTGATTTGAAGTAATGGCAGTCTTCAGAAGGGAACTCTAATCATAAGACATCGAACATACACTAATGAAACATCTGAACTCTTCTCTTCCTTACAGTATCTTCAGAGTACAATTCCACTGTGTGTGTGTGTGTGTGTGTGTGTGTATGTATAAATCCCTCTGCAGTGTTATGCATGAGCTTGTATAAGAATCTCCTGCACTTGCACATTGCACTAGTGTTGTCCTACAATACAATATTTTATACAAATGTTCCCCACGGTGGGAGACAGGCGCTGTGCTGTGGGTTGTGGCAGATAGATTCTGTTTTTCTTGCCGAATTCATAACTCCTCACACACACACACACACACACACACACATACACCCCCACCCCCCCACCCCATTGGCTACAATGGTCTTCAGCTCCGCAGGGCACTGGGTTCGCCTATGCAGTTAGTTATAACTTTATGAATTACATTTCCTCCAAACTGCAAAACAAATTCCTTATTCTGCATAACGGCCTCCTTCCATGTAGGAGTGAGTGTGCAGTTTTTCATGCACACTAATATAGAAAGCAAAGTGTGAAGATCCAATATAGTTTGAGGTCAAACATCACATATATTGTACGTGTTCTTGTTTAAATTTGTGGCATGTAAAAGATAACTGAATGCTTTACCATACATTAATAAGCAACTTGCCTGTTTCATAATTTAGATGCTATTGAATATCAAAAGACACACTTATAAAACACTGAATGCATTGAATAACGGTTGTATTCAATTCATATTCTGTGTGTACCGAGTCGGGTCTGCACTTACAGCTTTTTAAAAATTTGTTTTGATGTCAAACAATTACAGAAATGTTTGAAACATCTAAAGGATGGGTTTTCTTTTCACAAAATGAGACACTATACATAATTCAGATCATAATAAAATAAAATATCTTCTTCTGCTGCTTCTACTGATGGATATTAAAAGTGCACATTTCTACAAAATGTATCCACTGGTTCAATAAGCTACAAGTCAGAAATAGTATGCAATCTGGGACAATCTTGCTTAGGCATGGTACAAGGCAGCTGGGCCTAGTGTGAATACGCGCTAAGACCAAGACCTAAGAAAATACCTAAGAACATGAGGTGACCCCACTGACAGGAATCAAGACTTCAATGGATGAAATCCCAAAGAACATGATTAAAAATTACCAATTAACATTGGAACTCCTTTATAACATGAAGATCCACTTAGAAGAACCGGAATTCAGAAGAAGAAGCTCCCGAAGAGCCTGCCGAAGACCCACTGAAGGGAGCTAAGCCTCAAAAGGACAAATAAGAGAATGACAAAGAGGAATCCAGACAAGATGTATTACAACATAGCTTTATGAAGAAAATACTTTTGTTGACCCGATCAACAATCTAGTTTGCAGTCATAAAAGTTGAGCAGATTGTGCAGCAGATGTGAACTCAAGTTCAGTGGCATAAGAAACAAACCCCGAACCACTGCACCAACAGACCAATCTGCCAACTGAGCAGTGTGGAAGAAGGTGTGGTCTCTGTGGCCAAGGGGGCGAGCTTATGCAGTGCTCCAGCTGAGCTACATCGTAAGATCATTATCTCTGGGTCTAAGCTGATCTGGGGGATGAGGATTTGTGTCCTTCACTATCTATCCATCTTCAACCCAGCGAGACTGTTTTGTTCTGTGCTGAGAAGACTAAGATGGTGGAGGCACTGCTGAATGTGTAGAGCATATACAATTAAACAGATGTGAGTGTGTATGGAGTCTGACATTTGTTTGAAAAATGTGTATTAAAATGACAAATTACTACAATATTTTAATTTCATTCAAATATTTTTATCCAAATTGGTAAAAAAATTGACAGTAACATTGTGCTGCATTAGTGCAAGTGCATAGTGCCATAGATATCTTAACAGCCATCTGAGAAAGTTAGAGGAACTTTCAGCAATGTTTTTCCAGCTAGACAAAAACTAACATTATGGAAAATTCTGAAGTAACTTTCCAAAATACAATAAATAAAATACAATACAATAAAAACACTGATAAATTTGATACATAATCACACTAATATCACACTGATGAACAATACTTAAAGAGTGTGTCATGAAAAAAATTCCAAACTAAAGAATTTGAGCATTTATTTAACACAGAAACCAAATATGAAAAGCCCATATTCTGTTGCGAGAACAACAAAATTAACTGTAAAAAATGTAAAAACTTGAGAAATGAGACATTCTAAAAAAAAAACAACAAAAAAAAAAACAGAATTCTAATGTTCAAAATGTTTACATAACACTTTACTAACTAAACATTTATGGCTGTAGTGCCATTGTGCACAGGTTCAAGTTTCAGAGCAAATATAGATACTCTTGAATGGTAAAAGTTTTGCTTTTTGTGGCTTTTATATGTACAAAGACAATATAGGGTATATTTTATAAAAAAAAAAAATTGCCACTGCTAATAATACAAAAAAACAAAAACAAATAAAAGAAGATTAATAAAATCATATTCGTATAGAAAAAAAATCATCAATCTTTTTGCTGACTGCCATTAAAACTTTAGAGGGTTAAGAACTTTGGAGATTAGAGGTTTTTGCATGACAGCAATGACATCTAAATCAAAAATCTAAATTTTGTGGTATGTTTCATTAATTATAGTAGTTAAACCTTTAAATTATGATCTACTGCCTTTATGCACATCTGCAAATTAACACATGTACTTTCGGTGAACAAACTACTGTATTATTATACATTTCCAGCTTTTTTAGTGTACACATTTACATTTGAGTTATCTCATACTTTGTAATTTGACCTATTTTGCCTATTCTTGTACATGCATTTATAGTGGATGGTTGCAAATGTGCAATCCAGGCAAATAATAAGGCCATTTATTTAGAGGAAAGCCCCTCTTTAATGTTTCGCTGTTAACTTTGTCTCCTGAGTCACAGTAGCCCAGAAAACGCTCCAGATCAGCTGTCACACAGCCAGCTTTACTGGAAGGGGCTAATGAATGCAAGGCCTTTTTACATGTGCTACACACTTCTTTCCTGGCATCCAATCACACTTCGGAGCACATGTTCTGTGGTTCGGTGAATCAGGGGCTGATGTATAGTTGAATCCCAGTGCTCTCCAATGTCAGAGTAATGCGTCTTTACGCATGGCTGCTCCATCCCACTCAAATCTCCATGACATTTTCACTCTGGTGTGTGTGTGTGTGTGATTGTGTGTCCATGTTCTTCTTTTTGAATTTGTAAATACTGCTGTTCTCCATCTAACCCAACCCTAACCTTAACCTTGACAACCAAAAGATTAGTTTTGGCCTTTTTTGTGTTTTCTAATAATAGCTTCAGTTGTATGTGAGGACCTAGTGGAGCTCTCACAACAGCTACAAGTTCATGGTTTTAGAATCCTGGGGGATGATGACCTCCTAAAGAGATACACCCACACTCATGGTCATAAATTACTCATATGGATTTCCACTGAACTATTACATAACTGCTATGTGTTAGCATATGCTTAGCCATAACCTTGTCCTCAGAATGCTTTGACTTTCACATGGTTTTATGGGGACATACAGTACAGTAGGGACATCTTGGGACATTTTGCTATTATTGCTTTGAAAAAATAAACCCTGTGTTTCCTTGTGTGCGTTGTAATGTCTTTGCAAAGTTTAGATAAAACTGATGGGACATTCCCTCTGATTTCCTGACATTGGTGGGACATTCCTGAAACTGATGGGACATTCCTCTGTGTTCTGTAAAAGGCTTGACAAAACTGAGGTTAATGCTAGCTTTTAGGCTAATGCCAGTTCCTAGTTTGCTTCATTTTACTCTGTTTATTTACCCCATTTGTAACTTTGCCTTCAGTAAGTAAAGGAAATAACCATCTTAGAACCAACAAGCATTTCCCTACTTAGGGACACTTTTGTATAATTATCTCTACAGGTTGTGCCTCTAATTCCTGATGTTCCTTGCAGGAGTCTTTCTAAAATGAATGCAAATGCTATCTCTTATGCTAAGTAGGTCTAATTATGTTTCGTTTGTAGTTTGGTTTTATTCTATAGGGACCAGCAAAATGTCCCAAAAACACTGTGGGTGTATTTGGGGACATTTTGTTAGCAATATAGCATCTGTATGAATAGCTCCTCTTTTCCTTGTTTGGCACTATGAAAGCCTTGCTAAAACTAACTTTAATGCTATATCTGCTAAACAGGTCTAGCAGTGCTTGATTCTTAGTTTTTTTCCTATATTGATGAGCACAATGTGCCAAAAAAAGCTACTGGGATAATTGGGCATGTTTAGCTTGCAGTGACAGTAACTGGCTCGTGAAAGCTAAAGTTTTGCTGCAACTAATGCTAAAGCAGGATCTAATGCTAAGCAGGCGTAGCGTTTATATGTTCCAGATGTTGACCAGAAAAATGAGCCTGCAACACTTGAGGGGAACAAGTGGGGACTTGTTGTCACTACCTGGATAAAAAGGTAGTTTTATCCATCTTTCTGTTAGAAGATTCGTTAAATCTTAAGCAGGCCTAGCCATGTTCCTTGTTTACTCTAATACTACAAAAGCCTCCATAAAAGTCCCTGCTGTAAGTTCAAATGATGAGCTTGCATTAGTTTTTAGTAGGATGCCTATCAAACATGAAAAGAATTCTGTTGTGAGAACAAATAAATAAATGTAAAAAAACAAACAATGTCAAGAAACAAAAAAGAGATTGAACAAAAAAAAAACACAGTATACAATAGTAAACATGTGCAACAATAGTAAACATGTGCAAGTTTCAGAGCAAATGTAGAAACTCTGGAATGGTAATTTTGGGGCTTTTATATTGGTCCATTCATCATGAAATTGTTTCATCTCTTTATTTGTGTATTTATTTATTTATTTATTTATTTATTTATTTATTTATTTATTCATTTATTTAGTTAGCAAAAGGAAACTGTCAGCAAGTGATGTAAAAAGACAATATAGGGGATATTTGGTTATACTAATAATTATAAATGAATTATACATAAATAAAAATCTATTTTTTAATATATCTACAGTATGTTTCATTAATTATGGTAGTTAAAACTTTATATTGTGAGCATTGTGAGGTTGACCAGAAAAGTGTCCCTGCAACACGTGATGGAACAAGTGGGGACTTGTTGTTACTACCTGGATAAATAGGTATATAATAGATATATAATATATATATAAGATAATTTATCCATCTTTCTGTTTAAAAATGTGCTAAATTTTAAGCAGGGCCTAGCCATGTTCCTCGTTTACTTTAATACTACAAAAAACAGCCAATACCAAGTCCCTAAAACACTGTCATCATATCTGGGGACATTTTGTCATCATAGCCTCCATAAAAGTCCCTGCTGTTCTCTGTGTGCTCTGTAAAGTCTTGCTTAAACTGATTCTAATGCTACCTCTAATGCTAAGCAGGCATAGCTATGATTTGTTCCTAATTTGTTCGTGCTGGTCCTGCAGACCAGCAAAATATCCTTTAATACTGTGGAGATATTTACCCAGATTTTATCACTGCATATATAAACAGCCCCTTCTGTGTCACTTGTGAAGACTGCTAAAACTAATACTAAATGTTACCACTAATGTTAATCAGGCTTGCCTTTTTTTTTTTTTTTTTTTTACAAATGTACTTATAACTTATTACTTTTCTGTTTTCAATTCATCATACCTATAACTTTTCTCTCTGTGTTTTGAAAGTCTAAAACTAACTGTTTTGTCTTTGACCCAGACACATCTCTTATCTCTTATCACATCTTACAAAGACCAGCAAAATGTGCCTACTTATTTGAGGACAATAAGGGATATTTAGTGCTTATTACCTCTGTGAATAGTCTTTTTGGAGGTCTTGCTAAAACTAATATTAATGCTGTCTCTTATGCTAAGTTATGCTTTAGGCCCAACATCCTTTTTTACTGTATAGGGACCAGCAAATGATCTCTCTGACACTGTGGGGACATACTGTTTTGAGGCACTCTGTTATCAATATGTTCATGAACATTTCCTCTTTTCCCTCTGTGCTTATTAAAACGAATGCTAATTAGGGTTGGGTATGTGGTACCCAACAATAATACCACATACCGTAGTATTTAAAAATATTGACAATATCTCAAAGGCAGGACATTATTTCAAAATTACGACTTGTCCGATTTGTCCAATGTTTGTCCTGCATGTACTCCATGGCCAAATAAGCCACAGGGTGATGTCATGCTCTGAAAATAGGTGGGGAAAAAAACAAGCCCACCAAAGTGTTCATGCTTTAACATAATGAATGATTTAAAATGGCCTTTTTGTCCCTCTGTGAACAAAGTCAACTTTGTATTTGATCATTTTTCTGTTTCAAAAACAGGAGGCAAAGTTATGGAACCATCTGCACTACTTGCGCATCTTACACACCCCACGTTGTACTGTGGTAATACTTTGAGGTGGTGTAACGATATGAAAAAAGTGAATATCGACCAACCCTAATGCTAATGTGCAAATGTTACCCCTGCTGCTAAATCAGGACTAGCCATGTTTTGATCCTACTGCTCTTAAAACACTGTAAGGACATGTGAGAACATTTAAAAGTCTTTCTAACAGTAATGCTAATGATACCTCATGCTAAACAGGCCTACACTTAATACTTCCTTGTGTTATTTGAAAGTCTTGCTAAAACTAATGCTTTTGTTAAGTCATGTTGGATGCCCCTACTTACTTTATGAGGACCAGCAAAATACATCTACAATATGGTGGGAGCATACTGCAATTATTTCTTTTATGATCTTGTGTGATCTGAAAGCTTGCTTTCAAAGAATGCTAACAGAAGCCCATGCTTAGCAGATTTAGCTGTGGTTCATTCCTTGTTCGCTCTTACCCAATAAGGGTCACTAAAATGCCCCAACAACACTGTGTGGACAGTCTGGGACAGTTCAGTGATAAAACAATGCATAAATAAATTGTCTTTTTTCATGATCTGCTGTTGCTCTTGAGAAGAAAACTAATGCTAATACTAGCTCTAATGCTAAGCAGGCCTATATGTATTTGGCACAAATTTCTAGTTCCAGTCCATCTTGGCCTGTGTCTTGGCCTGTCCTCTGTGTTACACATTTCTGCATAAGTAAAGATTCCTACAGAGCACACATACATACACACACTGATCCTTCTTGCTTATGCGCAAGGAAATTTTGATGGCATTTATAAATGTCAAATGTTGACATCTTTATGGAGACGCTGATGGATGTGTGACACTCCATCAGAGGAAAGCTCCCTTAACCCAGCAGAACCCAGAGTTATTCCATTAGATGTGTCAATCAGACAATAAACCAATCCTGCATGCCTAAAATATGGTAGGAATAAACTAAATAAGTGAAAGGAATTCCACTGAGAGACTGACGGAATTAGAGGGAAGAGACGTTGACCTTGGTCTGAACTCCATGCGTCACATGTTACACGCTCGCCGTATTTCATCCAACAAATGAAACCCTTATGAGCGTATATCATCTCAATGTGACATTCATTCATCTGTGAGCGCATGTGCGTGAGTGATTGAACAACACACACAAGCAGACACAGGCACGCACACACACACACACACACACACACACACACACACACACACATATTTGAGCGGAAGTAAATTGTTAATGGTACAGCACCACCTTGGGGTTCTGTGGAAACAGAACGCTAACATTTTGTCACGTACCTCTCTGTCCTTGTTTACGTTTTGAACGAACGCCAGCCTTTGAGCAGCAAAGCAACCTCAGCACCTGTCTTTTCACTGTGCTCCTGCATTACTACATCTCTCTCTTTCTCTCTCTCTCTCTCTCCCTCGCTCTCAAAGTAGCTTAACGGGCATGACTACATTAACTCTTTACTGCAGCAATAAAGCATCTATTTCTACACTGAAAAAATATGCTGCATGAACACAACTTTTCATCTTTAGGTGTCCAGCTTTTGTCAAGAATAAAACAATATGTGGGTTTACTGTTATTTATAAAACACTCTCTGCGTTGCCATATGCCAATGTATATATCACATCGATGATGGCTATATGGGCATGTGTAAAAGTTCGGACAATCCACTGAAAACCTTTGTCTTTTTTAATATATTTAAATATCTGAAAATGTAATCTTCATATAAACAATATCAATCGATAGAGGTAATATAACTAAACCAGCAAAACTGTAGACATGTCCTACATGTCCTAATAGCTGATATTCCCTTCACTGGGTGTAATTATTTCAATTAGAGGTTTCCTATAATGGCCTACCAGACTCTGACATCAACTGGGAGAAAGAGTTTCCCACTCTTCCAAGCAGAATTCTTTCAGCTGTGTGATGTTTCAGCTTTAGTTTTTAGACAGACGGTCTCACATTTTCTTCAAGTGCCATGTGATACAATAAAGGATTCCTAGTGGATTTTATGTTGGAGAGTTCTCCAGGCCCTACTGCAGGAAAGCAGCCCCAAACCATGACATTTTCACCCCCATGCTTCATAGTTAATATGGGTTCTTGTGCTCAAATGTTGTGTCTGATTTACACCATCCTCAGTTACAGTGTCCAAATGATTCAACTTTAGATTAAAGCACATTGTTCCAGATGTCCTGGTCTTGGTCTAGGTGTTCACCGGAGAACACCTAGAAGAAGAAATCCAAGAAAGTCAAATTTGTGTGGTAGATGCTGTCTTTGACTTCAGCTGTAGATCCTGTGATGACATTATAGAATTGTTAGAGACTTCTTTACACATTTTGTTGTCTGCTGTTGGACTGAACTTGCTAGTATGGCCTGACCTAGCCATGTTGGCAGCACTTGTAAATTATTGTGTGGACAGTGGAAGTAACTTTCTTGTAGTAACAAGCAGTTGAACTGGGATAAAACCAATACTTTCAATTAAAGCGATATCCTGTACATTTTGAGGATTTCAACATTTCTGGTGAGACTGTGTAATTGCAAAAACATGTGAAAGGGTGTCCCAGCTAACATGTCCATGTGGTGAAGAATGGGCTAGGTAGGCTCCAAGTTGGGCTTCCTTAATAACAGCCCACCTTAATCTTACATGGGTCCCATCTAGGCCCAATGGGCAGTGTACAACCCAGATAGGGCACATATTTAACCCCTTCTGGTCCCAACACTGACCCTGGTGGTGCATCCATATGTGGGGCCAACATAGAATCCAAGGAGAAAAGATTCTGGTTGCTATTTGGGCTGCCCATACAAGCCCCACATGGACATGTTAGCTGGGATATTGTGGTGCGGTCTCCTTCCAGAGCACCACACTTTTTTATGTCCCAAGTTAGCTTTGTTTGTGACAGCAATTTAATGAGACACAGACAGAGCTAATAAATAGTATAGTACTACTGCTTTTACTACTGATTATGTGTGAAGCGGCCATCTTGGATTTTAGGTTTTATTTTTATTTTTAACTCTCTCTCTCTCTCTCTCTCTCTCTCTCTCTCTCTCTCTCTCTCTCTCTCTCTTTCTGTCACTCTTCCTCACCTTTTTATTAGTCTCTCTGACTTTCTACCCTTCTATCTCTCTCTCTCTCTCTCTCTCTCTCTCTCTCTCTCTCTCTCTCCCTCCTTCAGGAAATAGAGGATGCCTATGCTGACCATAGGCAGTGTCAGTCCGTCATGCCATGATCCATTCTTTACTGCCCATATCAGAAAGAGACTCTGCCCAGATAAAGCCCCCGGGGAATGGTGCTATGTCCACTCTCTCTCTCTCTCTCTCTCTCTCTCTCTCTCTCTCTGTCTCTCTATATCTCTGTATCTCTCTCTCACTCCCCCTCTCTCCCTCTCCGTTATCTCCCTCACGTCCTGTTACTCAATCTCCACAGGCTATTAAAGTGTTTGTGTTTTCCGGAAAGAGCCTAAGAGGTGTTTGTTAACTTTGAGCTCGATACAGGACGTGAGCGAGAGATTGAGAAGAGCAAACAGATTCTTATACCTGCACTTCCTGAGGGGAAAAGGACATGCTGCTATTTTTGTGAGTAAGCATTATCTGTCTGAGCTCTGAAATAGTCTGGGTTGAGGCAGGTAGTCAGGCAGTTCTAAACATTCTTCAAATGTTTAGGGGTTTTGACAGCCCCTCTGGTGGCAGTATGTAATTGCAGGCAAATTGCAGGCTAAATAATCTTGTCAGCGTGGGTTACTGTTTTCAAATACTATGCTCAGAAAAAAGTAGTCTTTCAAACTAGACTTGTCTTGACCATCAGAGAGTGCGGTCTGTTTCGTGGCTTAGAGTGGACAAAGACCTATTTACACCGGGTCACTTCATCCGCCCTCTGGGTTATATCTGGGTAAGGCCAAGCCTTAACTATCATAAATTAACTATCATTTGTAAAAATGATTTGTTTTTGTGTCTCAACTCTTCATTTGCCTACCACTAGTCACTAGTCACCCACTAGTCTCAGCCCAGATGCTTCATGTACATGGCAACGAAAGCCTGTGAGCATCTCCACCACCTCAGATGCCCAGATCGAAGGGATTTCACACTGCTCTCCAAGGTGCTGTAGGACTTCACCGTCACCATTGACAGCATCCTCATGGGGAACGTCACAAGAAAAGACATTTCTTCTTAAACCCCACCCTACAGTTTTAATAAAGATATCTGACATTAACCAACATTTTCTTATGTAGGATCCATCATTATAAATGCATAGCTGTAAAAATATGTCATGGCTCAGAGTGGTCCAGTGAACCAAGATGCTGCCACTGTGACCTAAGGATCAATGGTTCGAATCCCGAATCAGCTGTCTGCCATCAGCACAAGACAGCACAAGAGCTATACCAGGTGGCTAGATGCTGGCTGGCATGGGAATTTAGTTGCCTGGTGACATTGCATCGGGGGCAGTTCAAAAACAGTGGCTGGTGGCTGGTTGCACATGTGTCAGAGGAGGCATGTCTCAGTCCTCATCCTCCCAGTGTCGGGAGCATTAAATGTGATGGGGGAGAGTACTAACGAGTGGGTTGGGTAATTAGATCTCAAATTGGAGAAGGAAAATTGAAAAAAAAATCCACATCACAAATCTGAAAAGTTTTTGTTTGGACCTTTCTCAAGAACAAAGTTCTTAGTAGCATCCTTAGTAGAAGTAGAACATGCACCCTCTATGGCCATTTCAACACTCTTTTATTGCATGTGCAATGGAAATTGTGTATAATATATAATTTAATGTTATTTATTTAAAGAGTTTAAATATTATCATCTCCCACCTGAGCCTTTTAATTCACCCTCAGTATAAAAGTACAGCTCTGCCACTGTTCCTCTGTGTAATACACATTTGTTCTAGGTATGCATACATCTATGCACGCTATCTATACTATGACTCCTAATTCAGACCCAAAAGACAGCTTGTTGCGAGTGCAAGGTGAGAGGCAAGGTGAGAGTGTGTTACTGCACACCGCTGAGAGTTTGGATGAGAAGCCCCAGGTGAGTCTGAAATTACGCCCGCATGCAGGGGTGCAATCCGAGGCCCGAACGAACAGCCCGAGTGAAGTAATGAGAGACGAGCAGCGTTATGAAGCGATGCAGCACCCGGCTGTGCATGTACACATTAAATAAAGCACCGTAACACACCATCACCACTGGAAAGGTCTGTTGAATCATAAAGAGTAACAGTGTTGACAGAGCTGATATGTTCGGAATGTGCCGGAGGAACGCTTTTATGGAGCCAGTGATAGGACGACATCAATCAAATTTAACAAAGGGAGTCGAACATCTGGATACTGCTCGGCTAATTGACAGCACGGCTTTATGTTTCAGATACGCAGAACAGATTGCTTCTCCCTCGCTATCTCGTTCTCTCTCTCTCTCTCTCTCTCTCTCTCTCTCTAACACTGTTTCACAGACTGCTTTGTCATCTTGGATGCACTTAAACAGAAAGAACAGACACCACACAGTTCTCCTATTTGTTTGCATGGGTTATTGGGTGAGACGGCACGGTGCTCATTTTCTCTACTTTGCTCTAGCCTGATGCAAAAGCTGATGAAAGACCTTGTTACAGGGTCACATAACTCCATGCAATAAAAGCAATAGTAGATAAAAGCTCTTACGTCATATTACTCTCCCTGGCCACTTTATTAGAAACCCTTCTCTGAAGTTTGGCTGTTGATGTTTGGCTGTTGTGATCTTTTGTGCTTTGTTATATGTTGGCTATCTGGTGTTGACCAGAGGAGGATAGGTTCCTCTTTTTGAGTGTTGATTCCTCCCAAGGTTTCTTCCATTAGATCAAAGGGATTTTTCCAATGCTACTACATGCTTGCTCAAAAAGCCCAAAAGTGGCCCAAATCCAATTATATCTGACCATATATGAAATGGTTTTAGGTTGTTCATACTTTTTGTTGTGACTAACGTATCCGACATTCGTCTGAACAGTTCATGCTCCTAAACTGACGCACGCGCACAAAAGGCAGTGCTTCATGTGAGGTTTCGGTTTAATCTTCGCCAGCATCAGAGAAGCTATCAAGGAGTTCCAGTGGTTCACATCTGGGCTTATGGACGAGAATGCATTTGGGCTTGTTGTAAAAAGGGCACATTACTCGGCCATGTACACTTCTTTGTTTTGCATTCTTGGTTTCGCATATGTCTATTTTTTTAGAAATGTACCTGCACCCCCCCCTTGCTGCTGTCATCCATTTTCTTCTTTTTAGTGTGCATTTATGAGGAATGTCATGTTGGATTAATGGAAAAGTTGCATGAATTCCCATCTGACTGTGCTATGTATCGGGTATGCATCAGATTTGAAAATGGCCCACTGAATCTGAAAATGTCAGACTCCATGTGTTTTGCTTTTCAGACTGCCACACAGATAACGTATCTGTGTCACATATGACGAAAAATATTTGGGCCACTTTTACCTGGCGTGTGAATGTAGCCAAAGAGATCTCTATAAAGCTACTTTTTGACAATATCAGTTTTTTTTGTATCTGAATCAAAGGGTTCTTTGAGCAATGCCATGGAAGAACCCTTTTGGCTTCATACAGAACCATTTTGTAATAGAGCTGTGTATGTGAAATCTTTTACATTTTTAAAGAAGTATACATAAAGGTTCTTTACCAATTTTAAGGTTTTTCACACTCTGGCTGATAAACTCTTACAAAAATGATTCTTTATGAAGCCCCAAATGGTTCTTCTCTAGTAGGGGTGCACAGCTCCAGTCCTGAAGGGCTGGTTTCACACAAAGTCTGTTAGTTGTCCTTCTCATGGCACCCATTCTGACTGGTAATTATCTAATGAGTTGAATCAGGTGTGTTTGAATATTGCCAAAACCTTGCTGTACCAAACTTTGCTGGATACCTGCCGTCCAGGACTTGAGTTGTAAAACCTGTGCAGAACCTTTATTTTTAATAGAGTAGCTCCACCTTGCTGGTGTACAGCTATAAGACTGTAGTTCAT
Organism: Salminus brasiliensis; assembly: GCF_030463535.1. Classification (NCBI taxonomy): domain Eukaryota; kingdom Metazoa; phylum Chordata; class Actinopteri; order Characiformes; family Bryconidae; genus Salminus; species Salminus brasiliensis. The sequence continues at coordinate 21,775,308 of NC_132890.1, read as the reverse complement.
GTAATGAGTTAATGCACAGTTTGTGTTTGCCATCTTTTAAGGCACCGATTTCCAACCTTGGTCCTGGAGAACCCCCTGCACATTTTAGTGATGTCCTGCTCTAACACACAACCCTCAACTCAGAAAAGACCTGATTAGTTGGATGAATTAGGAGCAAAGAGCACACTGATTTGTGCAGGGCAGGAATTGGGAACTATTGCTCTAGGTCTTCACCAGTGGTCAGTTTCAGACCACAGTGCTGCTCTTGGCTGGGTATTTTTGGGTGGTGGGCCCATCCCTAAACCTAAGCACTGCCTTGAGTTGTGCCATAGAGACGACCATGTCAGTATCACTGCTCTGCTCGGGTCCACCACCCCAATCATGTCTAGCCAGCAGTGGTTCTAGGGCCAGAAACTGCCCAATGAAGAATGGGATGGAAGAAGGCTGATAAACTGTTTAGTAACAGATGGGCTACAGCAGAGGTCTTCACCTCTGGTCCAGGTGGGCTGCTGCCCAGGTTTGCCACAGTTTGGTGATTTCTCTGATCAAACACACCTGACTCAAATCATCTGTTATCTACCAGGCGGGTTTTTGACTAGGGAAATGTCCAAACTGTGCTGTTGTCTGTTTGGGAACTGATATATACTGTTACACTCATATTGGATCACTTATAGCTGCAATAACTATGATTTCATGTGTCTCTTTATGTTCTTAGCAAAAAAGAGGTCTAAATAGGGGGGCCAAAGCATTTGCATTTGAAAGTGTACAACAATCACCCATAACATTAAAACCACTGGCAGGTAGAGTGAATAAAATTGATTATCTGGCTCCAGTAGCACATTTGCAGGAAGCAGAAAAAATGTAAGAATCCTGACAATCACCAAACTGTGAAGGCAAGACGACAGGTCTTGTTGGGTGTTCCTGGTATGCAGTGGTCAGTACCTAGCCCACGTCTCACAGATGCTCACAGAGCCCCCACCTTACAACTTGCAGAACTCACAGTATCTGCTGCTAACATTGGTCTTGGTTCTTGATACCACAGGACACCTTCAGGTCAGAGCTGTTTTGGGAGCACAAGGGGGATATACCCAATATTAGGCAGGTGGATTTATTGTAATGGCTTATCTGTGTGTATCTGAATTCAACAGCCATGCATAGGTACAAGCCTTCACTTATTAAGGAATGTTTCATTACATGGTTGCAGGAAAACTATGATATGAATGATATGGCGTGACGTGCTGGTCACCCCTGCGTTCGCCCACGTGAGCTGAGTGGGTTTATATCGAGTGCGCTGGGGTGTAACCAAGAGAGACGGAAGTATGCAGACCCAAATCAATGTTGACTCAGTTGCCAGGCATCTGTCGATTATTACTGAATATAATTTTATTACTGGTTGTCTGTCTCCTTCTGAGCTGGCATTTGAATGAATATGAGGTCATTCATTTGCATCTCAGATGCCACTCTCCACATGCAGCAGTCTTAAAGCTCACAGCACTGTGGACCTTTATTTGTGCAAAAACACATTTTACCTCTCAATTAAGATAAACAGAAGCTCCATTGTCAAACCAGCTCAATTTGATATGAAAGGCAATGAAGAGAGGTATTACTTTTATCCAAAACATGAATCATTCTGCATTATTTGTATTGAAACACATCAACATGAGTTTCTTCTTAACTAAGCCTAGACATGTTTGGTGTCTGATGTAGCTAGCAAGCACTGTACGGTTATATCCCATAAATTAGAATGGTGATAATTGCAGGCCTAAATCATCATACACAAATGATGTGGAGGTGTTGTAATCTCTAGTAGACTTGCTTATGTGGTTTAAGACACTGCAAGGCTTTGTGTTACAGTTAATACAGCAATTAACCATAACATTAAATTGTTATTATGTAGGTCCACTTTGAGGCATTAAGGCATGGACTCCACAAGACCTCTGAAGGTTTCTTGTGCTATATGGCACCAAAATATTAGCAGCATATCTTTTAAGTCCTGTAGGTTGTGTGCCTTGGGAAACCATGACCCTGTTGATGGTTGTTCTTTCTTGGAACACTTTTGGTAGGTCCTGACCATTGTACACCACAAGACCTTTGTGATGTTTTAGATATCTGACCCAGTCGTCTATCCATCAATATTTGGTTCTTGTCAAAGTAGCTCAGGCCCATTGATCCTGCTTCCAACACATACTCTTCAAGAACTGACTGCCTAATATATCCACTGCTTGACAGATGCCACTGGAAGCAGATCGTCAACAAAATTCACTTCACTTGGCAGTGGTTTTTACATTATGGTTGAACATTGTGTATAAACATCGCCTTTACAATCAATAGTTGAATGAAAAATGTGTTAAAACAAGGCTATTGGCCCTTAAAACTGTAATAGACCTGGCTGGGTGTTTCATGAATCTGTGTTTGATAGAAAGATTAACTGAACTGAAGTCAGTATGACTTCCATATTATCTCTCTCACACACATTTAGCAAGCGACCGGCCTTTTTATACTTTTCATTCAAAGTCCAACAAGGTCAAATACATTTATTCTTCAGAATGCCTCCTTTGTCACTCTGGTTGTGACCTAGAGTAATTAGGCTCAGTGTGATCTAAAGTTGATTTTAGATTTCGGCATTTGGGCAGCTCGGCTGGCCCTCTCTGTGCTTTGTTTCCGCCTGGTGCAGTGTGGGCTCCATCTGTTTGGCATGCAAAAATGTGGCAGGCTGTGATGGAGCCGGCCATGATGGTCGCTGTGGGTAGCAGTGTGGTGGAACTGATCAGCAACTTCCCACACGGCCCAGAAAGAAGAAAGCCTCCGGGATACCCAGCATCCTAAACGACACACTGCCAAACACACAAAGTATGCTAATGCAGACCTAGAACCAGTGGAATTAACCACCTCAAACATACCCCAGTTGACCTACCCCTTGCTCTTCTCATAAATGCATTATTTATAGCTACTGGTACAAGACTGGTAGCTTACAGACATTTAGAGTGTTATTAATTTTCACCCTAATGAGAGACTGTAGTTCCACCTCAGTGTATATCACAATACCTACATTTAGAGTGTTAATACTCACCCTAATGAGAGACTGTAGCTTCACCTCAGTGTATATCACAATACCTACATTTAGAGTGTTATTAATACTCACCCTAATGAGAGACTGTAGCTTCACCTCAGTGTATATCACAATACCTACATTAAGAGTAGTGTGCTTGCTTTTTTTACTTGGGGTCATCTTTAGCTTGTAAGGTAGGCTGGTTTTAAATATACTTCTAACTAGATTCTGCTAACACTCTTGTCTTAAGGTTAACATAGAAGCTTGGTGCTCACTAGTTGATTGAGGTGCTGATTCAGGTGTAGTTTCAGGCCAGCTAGAAGTGTGAATTGCAGAGGAGGAGCCAAGTGCCTCCAATCTTGATAAATTAGGTGTGGAGCCGCTACAGACGTGCACGTCTGTAGCGGTTTGTTAGACGTCATGACTCCTAGCTAGAATATCTGCTGCGACAACTTTTTTACTCAACTCTATTCTGTTGTACTTGAAGATGTGCTTTGCAATTCCTGTCCTCACCTCTGACAGCAGCCGGAGGTGCAGATACCGATGCAGACGCCGCAATTCCGGTAACCTCATTTACCCACCTTGTTCTAATACCAATGTGATGGTAACTGGGGGACTGTGGAATTGCCAGTCTGCAGTGCAGAAGGCAGATTTCATCTCAGCTTTTGCTTCTGCTCGGTCTCTAAACTTCCTGGCACTGACTGAGACGTGGATCACCCCGGACAACTCTGCAACTCCAGCTGCCTTGTCGTCTGCCTTTGCCTTTTCCCACTCTCCACGAAGGACTGGCAGGGGCGGCGGCACCGGTTTACTTCTCTCTCCTCTGTGGCGCTTCACCCCGCTCTCTTTTTCTAATCTTGACATTTCCTCTTTTGAATACCATGCTGTTACTGTCTCTTCTCCCACTAGACTTCTCATCATTGTTCTCTATCGTCCTCCTGGTCCTTTGGGCAGTTTCATTGATGAACTGGATGTTCTCTTGAGTGGACTCCCTGTTGACGCCCCACTTATTCTACTTGGCGACTTCAACCTTCCATCAGAGAAACTCCAGTCTTCATGCCTTCTCCCAATCCTATCCTCTTTTGATCTCGCGTTCAACCAGTCTGCACCAACACACAGAGCAGGGAACACTCTGGACCTGATCTTCAGCAGACCTGTCCCTGCTCTGGATGTGGCTGTGACTCCTTTGGACTTCTCTGATCACCACTTTCTCTCCTTCTCACTCCCCCTCTCTGCTCCTTCAACTACCACTTCTGCAAGTTCTTCCACTCTTCACCGCAATCTTCACTCTGTTTCCCCCTCAGCTCTTGCCTCTACTGTCCTGACCACTCTTCCCCATCTCGAATCTTTCTCCTCTCTCCCACTTGAAACTGCTACAGACACTCTCCTCTCTTCTATCTCCACCTCTGTCGACCTTCTCTGCCCTTTCTCCCCTAGGTCAGCAAATTCTTCTCCACCTTCCCCGTGGCTGTCAGATGTTCTCCGCAACAACCGTAGAGAGCTAAGACTGGCTGAAAGGAAGTGGCGGAAGTCACAACACGACTCCGACCTCCACTCCTATCAGTCTCTTCTCTCCAGGTTTAGAACGGAAGTTGCTGCCGCCAAAGCATCTTACTACAGGGGGAAATTGGAATCCTCTGCATCTGACCCACGCAAACTATTCACCATCTTCTCCTCTCTCCTCAACCCTCCTACTCCCCCACCTCCCACTACCCTGTCTGCAGACGATTTTGTCTCCTTCTTTGAAGAAAAGGTTGACAAGATCCGCCGATCCTTCCCCCCTGCCTCTACCCCCCTCTCTAGACACTGCCCTCCTCCTCCCTCTTCTCTGACTTGCTTCTCTCCTCTTTCCACAGATGACCTCCTACATCTTCTCACCTCCAATAATCCTACCACCTGTCCACTAGACCCTATTCCATCCCCTCTGTTCCAAACAATCGCTCCAAACCTCCTCCCCTTCATCTCCTCTATCATAAACAGCTCTTTGTCATCAGGTCAGGTACCATCGGCCTTCAAGTCTGCCAGAGTCGTGCCCATCCTAAAGAAACCAACTCTAGACAGCTTGGACATCGGCAACTACAGACCTATCTCTCTTCTCTCTTTCCTCTCAAAGATTCTCGAACGTTCCGTCTACAACCAACTGTCTCTCTTTCTCACTCTGAACAATCTTCAGGACCCCCACCAGTCTGGCTTCAAAGCTGCACACTCTACTGAAACTGCTCTCATTGCAGTTACAGAGAAGCTCCATGCAGCTAAAGCTGCCAGACTGTCCTCGGTTCTGATCCTTCTTGACCTCTCCGCAGCTTTTGACACAGTGGACCACAAGATCCTCCTGTCTATCCTTGCCGGTCTTGGAATTACCGGCTCTGCATGGCAATGGTTCGCATCATACCTGCAGGGACGCTCATACCAGGTAACGTGGCAGGGCGACACGTCCGCTCCTTGTAGTCTCTCCACTGGCGTTCCACAAGGCTCAGTTCTTGGTCCTCTTCTTTTCTCACTATACACCCACTCTCTTGGTAAAGTGATCTCCTCCCATGGATTCTCTTACCACTGCTACGCTGACGACACTCAACTCATGCTCTCTTTCCCACCGTCTGACACACAGGTCTCCACCCGTATCTCAGCATGCCTCGCCGACGTCTCGTCTTGGATGGCGGCTCACCACCTCAAACTCAACCCCAGCAAGACGGAGTTGCTGTACATCCCGGGAACTGCTGGACCAAGAAACGATCTTGCCATCACCTTCGAGAACTCACTGGTCACTCCCTCTACTGAAGCCCGAAGCCTTGGTGTAGTGATGGATGATCAGTTATCGTTCTCAAGTCATGTTGCAAACGTAACTCGGTCCTGCAGATTTCTTCTGTACAACATCCGGAGAATTCGACCCTTCCTCTCTAGAGAGGCCACCCAGGTGCTTGTTCAGTCTCTCGTCACTTCCAGACTTGACTACTGCAACTCTCTTCTGGCTGGTCTCCCTCTGCGCACCATCAGGCCCCTGCAACTCATCCAGAATGCAGCGGCACGGGTCGTCTTCAATGTCCCTAAATTCAGCCATGTCACTCCACTGCTGCGTTCTCTCCACTGGCTTCCTGTAGCTGCCCGCATCAGATTTAAAACCCTGACGCTGGCCTACAAAGCCAAGAACGGACCAGCCCCTCCGTATCTGATGGCAATGGTCAAAAGCCGATCCGCACCAAGAGCCCTTCGAGCTTCAAGTACGGCTCGGCTCGACCCACCATCCCTCAAAATCCGCGGAAGACAAGCGTCCAGGCTTTTTTCTGTCCTGGCACCAAAGTGGTGGAACGAGCTGCCCCTGGATGTCCGAACGGCCGAGTCGCTCGCTGTCTTCAAACGCAGACTGAAGACCCACCTCTTCAGAGAGTACTTGGACGAATAGTTCTATGGTCGCCTTATTGTATTGTGTTTAGTAATGTCTAAGCTTGGAGGTATCTTTTGTATTAGTCTATTCTAACTAGCTGAGGTTTTCTTGGGTAAATAGCAAAGCACTTTGTAAGTCGCTCTGGATAAGAGCGTCTGCTAAATGCCATAAATGTAAATGTAAATGTAAGAGTGGTATTATTATTTACCTTAATGAAAGACTTTAGCTCCACCTCAGTGTATATCACAATACCTACATTTAGAGTGTTATTAATATTCACCCTAATGAGAGACTGTAGCTCCTCCTCAGTGTATATCACAATACCTACATTTAGAATGTTATTAATATTCACCCTAATGAGAGACTGTAGCTCCACCTCAATGTATATCACAATACCTACATTTAGAGTGTTATTAATATTCACCCTAATGAGAGACTGTAGCTCCACCTCAATGTATATCACAATACCTACACTTAGAGTGTGTTATTAATATTCACCCTAATGAGAGACTGTAGCTCCACCTAAGTGTTTATCACAATACCTACGCTTAGAGTGTCCTATTGATATATAATCACCCTAATGAGAGACCTGCCAGTAGATACTTCACTAGGCCTGTCACTGTTATAATCAGTCAGTCAGTACAAATCCACAGTGTATTTGGGGAACACTTCTAGGTGCCATAAAGTCTTAATAAAAAAAAAAGCAGAAAAAGATGTTTGTGACAAGAATCTCAGAACCCTCCTGAGAGAACATAAGCTTTCCAAACAATTCTCAGGATATGGCCTGAAGCTTTTTCTACTGCTCCTCTACTATCCTAGAAGAATGTGGAGGAGTGGAGGGGATGAATCGAGCAGGAGGAATTGAGTGAACAAGTAGTCTTGGGGGAAATTGGAAAGCTGATTTGTTTCAGAGTCATCAAATTTGATGTTGATTATTGATGAGCCCCAGTGTGATGAATGAAGCCTGTGGAACCTGAGCCAAACCCACAAGATCTATTCTCAGGGCAAGACTGAGCAGAGTCTGGCAGAAACTGATCTTAAAAGAATTGCAATATTAAACAGTTATACACACTGACCAAAAGGGCACTTGTATAGTCTAAGGGGAAAAGGTCATGGGCTCTAGTTCTCACTGGGGACTATCAGTGAATGTGTCTGTCTCTGGAATTAGGACAGTCGGCAACGTGGCATCATGGAAACCAGTTTCAGAGCAGATGTACAAGTCAGGGCTGGCCCAAGCCTTTATGGGGCCCTAAGCAGATTTTCATTTGGGGTCCCCCATACCACCACCTCAGCACCAGATGTTTCATCCTTTCATAGAGAGATAGATACTCTGCAATACTCTGAAGTGCCTGGGCCTTTATTGACCACCCAAGTGGCATGTATCTGCATTTGCCAGTGGCAGCATCCAAAAGCAGGAATTGATTAACCTAGTATTGGTGTGCCAACTATGAAAATAAATTAATATAAAAATTGCTTTTACCTGAGTAAACCATTCTTTTTTATTATTCAATGGTATTTTAAAAAATCTCTGTATTGGGAGGAAGATGCAATAACCTTTGTTTCCAATTCAGATTTCCAGACTCCTGACCCTCAACTCTGGAATGACATTCTGTGATGTCATTGTTCAGTGAAAGTGGGACAGTAAAGAAGTTTCATTTACAGTCAACCAGTCAGTTTCAAAACATCTGCTCATCTTTCATTTGGTTACTGCTCCAATTTTGTTAATATTGTCAACTGGGTTTGATACCTAGGCCAGTTAGGCTGCCACTGCTGGGCCCTTCAGCAAGGCTCTTAAACCTTCTCTGCTTCAGGAATGACCCCAGCTCACCAAACTGGGATATGCAAAGAGAACCATTTGGGCTAACCTTTAGCCATGGCTTAAAGAAGCAAGCTTGAGAACAAAAGATTGTTGTTGCCTGCAGGGACGCTGATACCAGGTAACATGGCAAGAGGACACATCCACTCCTTGTAGTCTCTCCACTGGCGTTCCACAAGGCTCGGTGCTTGGTCCTCTTCTTTTCTCGCTCTACACTAGCTCTCTTGGTAAAGTAATATCCTCCCATGGATTCTCTTACCACTGTTACACCTATGACACTCAACTCATCTTTCCCACCGTCTAACACATAGGTTTCTACCCGCATCTCAGCGTGTCTCGCTGACGTCTCTTCTTAGATGGCGGCTCACCACCTCAAACTTAACCCCAGCAAGACAGAACTGCTGTACATCCTGGGAACTGCTGGATCTCACAATGATCTTGCCATCTACTTTGAGAACTCACTGGTCACTCCTTCTACAGAAGCTCAAAGCCTTGGTGTAGTCATGGATGATCAGTTATCATTCTCAAGTCATGTCGCAAACGTAACTTGGTCATGCAGATTCCTCCTGTACAGCATTCAGAGAATTCAACCCTTCCTCTCTAGAGAGACCACTCAGGTGCTCGTTCAGTCTCTCGTCACTTCCAGACTTGCTAACTGCAACTCTCTTCTGGCTGGTCTCCCTCTGCGCACCATTAGGCCTCTGCAACTTATCCAGAATGCAACGGCACGGGTCGTCTTCAACGTTTTTAAGTTCAGACATATGACTCCACTGCTGCGTTCTCTTCACTAGCTTTCTGTAGCTGCTGCCCGCATCAGATTCAAAACCCTGACGCTGGCCTACAAAGCCAAGAACGGACCAGCCTCTCCATACTTGATGGCAACGGTCAAAAGCCGATCAGTACCAAGAGGCTTTCCAGCTTCGAGTACGGCTCGGCTTGACCCGCAATTCCTTAAGATCCACGGATCTTTTCTGTCCTGGCACCAAAATGGTGGAACAAACTTCTCCTGGGTGTCCAAACCGCAGAGTCGCTCACTGTCTTCAAACGCAGACTGAAGACCCACCTCTTCAGAGAGTACTTGGCCGAATAGTAGAGTGGTCTCCTTATTGACTTGTGTTTATTAGTATCTAAACTTAGAGGTATCTTTGAATTATAGTCTACTAAAACTAGCTGAGGTTATTTTTGAGTAAAAAGTGAAGCACTTTTGTAAGTCACTCTGGATAAGAGCGTCTGGTAAATGCCATACATGTAAATGTAAAACACCCAACCTCCAATTTTAAAAGTGACTACTGGCCACTCTGTATGTACTGCTGTCCAGTGGCTATAAAGTGTGATCTTAATATTTTGGTAATTATATAAGCATCATCTTTCATCTGATGTCGCATCTGTGACTGAGCGACAAGCAAGAAGTAACAGATTATAAGGCCTATTCACACCAAGTATTATTTTTTCAGACAAAAAAATGATGTGCTTTTTAACATAGTGGAACCTTCATAACAAGTCTAATGCTTATAAGTTCATATAAATTTCCACTCTTTCTCTGCTCCCTGTCCCTTCACCTAGGATAAACCTAGACATATGGCTTTATCTTGTCGCTGTAAAGTTCTCACCATCATTCCAGTGTACTGTGGCATAAATTTTCTTTAACCTCAGCATTTTTGTAATCAGCATCTTACTTGTAATATAAGCTTTTGTGTCCTGCTACGAAAAAAGAAGAGCTGCCCTGCCACCACGTTAATGCTCATTTGTTTGGTCTGCCACCATGACAACAGAGCTCTGATTGGTCAGACTTATTTTAACGCATCTGTACAACAGAAATCAAAGCAGGCTATAATTAAAAATTTTATACAGTACTGCTCAAAGGTCCGCCACGTGGTTCAGACACTGTCTGAAAGACATCTTTAATATACGTGTCCATTTTTTTCTGTCCGTTAAAATCAGACAATGAATAGGCCTTTAGGGTGGAAATCAATAACTGTAACTACCATTTTCTCAGGTCCATGCTAGTGAATCTAGAGGAGATTTTTTTTTCCTTTCCTATCAAAATCCAGACAGTGTACATGCCCTTGTACACTTCTTGCAATGACTCAAGTATTTTCAAACGGACCCACAAGAGACAAATTTGGCACAACATTAGCGGCATGTCGCCTTCTAGCGTGAACATGGAGTTAGGTGGCCAACCAGTCCTGTAGACTGTCTGAGTAAAATGCATGTTAAGGTCATGCAAGTCTGCAAGTCCAGTGAAGGTTAAGGAGTTCGAATGGGCATTCAGGTATTTGAACATGCCCTTTCTCTCTGCCTCTAAAGTCAAGTTTACACTACATGATTGTTACACCAATTTTAGCCCCAGGCTGAGGCTGTGTTGGTGGGCTCTAGCCTGCAAATTTTGAAGTAGTCAGAGTTGAGGGTTGAGAGAGGTACTTTGTGATTTTTTTTTGCCCTGCTATTGATTTTCAGACCAGTTGGAGTAGCAAACATATTTGGTAGATGTTCAATCAACCAGCTCACAACATAATCTAGAAGTGCATACTGGTCAATGATCTCAATCTGAATGGAAAAAGATCAAAATATATTAATTTTGAAAGAAAACAGCAAATTCTAAAATAGCATCCTATTTAGGGTTATGAAGGAGACCAGGTCAAAATTCGGGTCAGCGGTTTAAAGTTATAGTAAACTTAATAGATATTACCTGAGTATAAGGTTAAATGCAAGGTACACATCTACAAAGCATCTACCATGGGCTGTGCTCATTTACATCTCCACTGCACCATCTAACAGAAGCCTATGCTATCCAATATCGCTTTAAGAGTGAAGAGGGGAGAGAGCGCCATTTAACAGCCTGATAAAAGCATGTTCAATTGTGCTCTCTCTGACTCTGGCTGCTGATGGCAAAGCAGCATGGCTTAGGATTTGGACTGAGAACCCCGGGTCATGGTGGTAGCACATAAGGCTGCTGAACCACTCAGGGTACGAGAGGACTTGTGTGACCATAACAAAATCTATTCAGAATGTAGTGTAAAATGGGTGCAGGGATTCCCTTGAAGATAAGAGGGAATGTCTAAAAGACCCTTTCTTTTCTGGAATTGGAATGTAGAGCTTTCCTGAACATACAACCCTCATCCTTCCAGCCATTTATGGAGCTCACAAACACAACAAACACCAGTGGAAAGCTGCTGTATCAGCATGTAAACCCAGAATTCACAAGGAAACAAACAAACAAAGCAAAACAGAGCCAGTAACAGCGTCTGTCCTGCTTGTGTCTCCAAGCATTGGCTGTAAACCACTTCTCTAATGTTCCATTCAAATGAAATCTTCATTTGCACAATTGTCCATTGCAATTTTCCATTTGGATAATTTTCTAGTTACTATTGCTTAAAATGTAATGGTCTGCAAGTAGTTTCAGCATCCAAAACATCAGTCTCATAATTACAGAACTAGTTTTATAGTAATTACTCATAAATTTACTCATAAATAGTAGTTACGAGTACTTAAACAATAATACATGAGAGGGAGTGCTAGCTGGACTCCAAGCCATGATGTAGCGATATCACCAGCCAGGGAAACATCCAAGCTGTGCGGTAGTCACTTTGACAGAGGGCCGGGAAACATCTGAGCAACAATGAAACATCCAAGCTGTGTGGTGGAGTCACTCTGGCAGAGGGCCGGAAAACATCTGAACACCCATGTAGAGTGACTCCAGTGGCTGGAATGAGAGAGACATCTCCAGCCTGGAAAACATCCAAGCTCCAATGTAAATTTCTAAGCTGTGACCTCGAGTGGCTCCAGTATCAGGTGCAGGCCTGAAAAGCCTAATAGTTGCGATGTAGAAACACCTGGGCTGGAAATTTCAGAGCAATGTGGAAAAATTCCTTTCAGCCAACAGCCAAATAACATACAAACAAAATCAAAGTGGAACTTCCACACTCCCACTCGACACATGAGTAAAATTTCTAATATGCTGTAAATAAATAAATATAAAGAATTAAACAAAATCCCTAAAATAGAGTTGTACTGTCATGGAGAAAGAACAAAAAGAAGAAAAACTAAGGGATTACTGTAACTCCAGTGTGTGAATATATTCATGGTTGGGGTCATTTAAACCTTGCATTAGCCCTACTGTTACTGTAATCCCACAGTTAATCCCTTCAGCTGAGCCCAGCCTTTCTCTCCACAGCAAGCCCAACTGTTCCAATTAGTAAATACACGTCAGTCACAACTGAGAGAATACATCTATTCCCTTCTTTCATTCTCTCTAAAAATCTCTCACGTTCCTCCTCTTGCTTGCTTCGATCAAGGGATTGTTCTCCTCTGTGTGCCTCCAACAGGAAATGCCTGTAATCTCACAGTTTCTCTCTCTCTCTCTCTCTCTCTCTCTCTTACTCTCTCTGTTATCTCACTGACTTTAAGCAATTTCACATTTAGATGTAATTAAGTTGTCAAAACAGGATTTTTCATTGCTGCTGTTACTCTGAAATCTTGATTGTGCAGACATTAGCATAATTCCTATTACTCAGCATTAGCTGTGGGTCCCTCAGCATTGTTCTAGTTACACATCCGTAGCCCTTAATGTCTGCTATCACTCCTCTGATGTGTACAGAAACAATTAGCCCTGCTCCACAGCTGCCTGACTGCACTGCTGAATGACAGCACAAAAGCAGTGGGAGATGGAGAGATGAGGAGGAGGAGGAGGAGGAGGAGGAGGAGGAGAGGAGCTGAAGAGGTTGGAGATGATGAGGAGCATCTGACGAAGGCAGGACGAACTGTCTGGGTTGATGGATGAAATGAGTTTTAATCCATTTAGGCCTTGCCGTGTAATGTGCTCATTATGAGCTCACTCCTCCCACCCTTTAAAACTGGTTATGATGGGGGAATTCTCATTCAGAAGTTCAGTATGGTGTCTCAGATGCACCTGCCCACATGCAGAATGGGGTAAAAAAAACTTTCAACAGTATTGAGAGACTGTAGCTCCACCTCAGTGTATATCACAATACCTACATTTAGAGTGTTATTAATATTCACCCTAATGAGAGACTGTAGCTCCACCTCAGTGTATATCACAATACCTACATTTAGAGTGTTATTAATATTCACCCTAATGAGAGACTGTAGCTCCACCTCAATGTATATCACAATACCTACATTTAGAGTGTCATTAATATTCACCTTAATGAGAGACTGTATCACTTCAGTTATATCTATTTTTATGTATTATACAATCTCTCTACACAGTAAAATATTAATAATGCTGTAATTGTGGTCTTTGTAATATACATTGTATCTAAATGTAGGTATTGTGATATACACTGAGGTGGAGCTACAGTCTCTCATTAGGGTGAATATTAATAACACTCTAAATGTAGGTATTGTGATATACACTGAGGAGGAGCTACAGTCTCTACAGTTAGGGTGAATATATATTAATAACACTCTAAATGTAGGTATTGTGATATACACTGAGGTGGAGCTACAGTCTCTCATTAGGGTGAATATATATTAATAACACTCTAAATGTAGGTATTGTGATATACACTGAGGTGGAGCTACAGTCTCTCATTAGGGTGAATATTAATAACACTCTAAATGTAGGTATTGTGATATACACTGAGGTGGAGCTACAGTCTCTCATTAGGGTGAATATATATTAATAACACTCTAAATGTAGGTATTGTGATATATACTAAAGTATGCAGTGAGATATGAAAGATTTTATGCCTAAAATGAGAAGCATAATGTGTCAAAAATATATATAATGAAGACAATATATAATAAATATATGACAATAATAACATAGGTTGACAACCTTGGCTTACTGATGTTATTAAAGCTTCTTTTAGAGCTCAGTGTAGTCAGTATAGTTATATATGTATAGTGTATCTACTGTATGTGCTGGGTATTTTTCAAGTCAGTCTTAGCATTCCCCTCGTTACTTCCTGTGTGCTTAGTGCTTTCTGCACGCCTTTTTCATCTCCTTCACTCTCTCTCTCTCCCTCTCTCTCTCCCTCTCGAAAGCCATATTCAGTGAGCAGTCCAAAGTAATAAAAACAGTAATGAGATGCTGGAATTTATGCACTTTGCAGATTTACTTTTTGCACACTGTAACTTTTCCCTTTGACTGTGTATTTCAGTCAAAATGGCAGAACAGTGACTCCCAGCACAGCCTGTTTTTAGAACGGTGTTGTTTGTTATATTTACAGAAGAATAGTCTTGCCTTACAGTCAATAAAAATATGATAAATATAAAATAATTAAAATGAAAATAATGGTTAATGGTAATGAATTATATGTGTCTCACATTTGACCACATTTGTGGTTCAGCTCCTCACCCTAATGACTGTATGGATTTTATATGCCATATATGCAGTGGTTTGCTGGCTGTATTCTCTTGCTCAATACAGCTCACAGGTACTTGTTACAGAGCCACTTTGACAAGGGCCAAATTTGCAATGGCTAGACAATGGCTAGATCTCCAAAACATCCTGCAGGTCTGGTGGATAATGATGTGAACCATGGAAAGCCCCACCTCACAACTTATAAGACTTATAAGGATCTGCTGCTAACATCTTGGTGCCAGATGCCACAGGATATATATATATACACACACAAAATGAATTAACTACATAACTTAGCATCACAGCACTTTTGGGGAGCTTACCCTAGTTCAGTGACAGGAGCCCTCCCATCAAGCTGTCAGTGGGTTTATTAAGATCAGTTGTGGCATAAAAAGTCTAGAAAGTGTCTTTCAAACACATGTGAGGATCACTAACACTCTCTCTCTCTGCTTCTTATATTCCTTCCCCGTCACCAACGGGACAACATGAGGAGTTAATTCCCTCGAGTTCATTTTCTTTTGGACCTGTTTGTCTCGGAGAGGACGGATGGCAGTGGGGTGAAATGATAGCAGGCTTGGGTTAGAGACGATTTAAATGAAACGACAATTTCCATTTCTATCTCCGAGCTGGAAAAAATAGGCGTCTGCAGATAGCATCCTGCCTGATAGCACAAAACGGCAGCGCTACAAAGTCACAGTGAAAGGCCAAGGGTCTCTGACTCCATTTCCCTGCTTTCCTGCTCTGCCATCAAATGTTTGGGGACATCTTACATTCTACAGAAATTTAGGGACTCACTTTTGGACCGGCCCACAAATGCATACTTTCAAACTAGCATTAGCATTTCAAACAGGTTACTTTCAAAAACCCAGCCCAGAGCTGCCATAGTTTTCCTTCCTACCTTCGAGATATACTATATTCTGCAACACTGTAAAACTTGCAAAGTCAGTTGAACTTCAAATGATGCAGTAACTAATTACAGGTGTTTTTTTGAGTTATTATAGTCTAGACGAAAGTATTCCTAACTCACATTTTTAACCTCTGCTTCATAGTCTGATCATCAATACATCCTGAAAGGAGTCTCAAAAGTATTAGCAAATGAGCTACAGCTGAAATTGATTAAATATTGATTAAAAATCGTCCCCCTCAGTTTGAATACTGTTTATTCCCAACATCCCCAGGCTGAGAGGCGTTTGGTAGTGGAGCACTGAGCGCTTGCATGAGATTTGGACATATGACCAAATCCCACTTGATGAGCAGCAGATAGACCACTGTGCCGCTCTAGTGCTGTGAAATTACACTAAATAAAAACACAGTTCTGATTACGTTTACCTTTCCCTTCTTTCTTGGACACAGACATAGACGAGGCTTCACAGCTCTAGAGTGGAACAACTGTCTAACTGCCTGTTTGTCAAGACAGGAGAACAGAAGTTTCAATCCTATCAACACCACAGCACTTCATAGTCACAAATCTGACCATAGGTAGACCAAGGTGATGGGGGTGCTCAAACTTGTAGATAGGAATAAACACACAAATTTAGGGGGGAGGGTGCACAGACTAAACATTTCACACAATATGTAATCAATAGATATGTAATCACTTATAATTGTATATAATTGACTTATAATTGACCCTTATAATTGACAATAATAACAATAAATAGAATAAAATTATATATGTGCATTTATTGGTTTTAAAGTAAGTGTCAAATAGTGTCCAGGAGTGCAAATGTTCAGGATGTACAGTAAAGTGTAACTAGTGCAGAGACACAGCCTTCTGTCCTCCTCCATCTTCTGGCCCCGCTGGAAAAAGTTAAAGAGCCTGATGGTTTTCGGAACAAAGGATCTCCTGAGTCTGTCTGCAGAGCAGCTCTGTGATAGCATCCTGCCACTGAACTTGCTCCATTGGTCCATAATGATGATGTGCAATGGGTGACCATCATCATCCATGATGGCCCATGATTTTAACTAAACTTAGTTGAGTTCACTCACAAAACACTCATTTTAAGTTGGCCTGACTGCAATTTGTACAGTGCAGTTTTCAATCTGGACATTCTTGCTCTAGAGACTACTGCTGCATCACTGCAGAACGCAAATCTGAGTGTGAACCTGCCAGTACTGGGTCATGCTGTCCATATTTAACCCAAGATAACCTCATCTAATTCAACCTTTGACCAGTAAAAGTGATGAACTTGAGGCTTTGTTTAATCCGCTTGTAAGACACTGTTCGCAATGAACAGCAATTCACTACAGTGCCATAGTCTGGGCATGTTTGAAGTAGCATTTTGTTGAACATCATTTCCTCCCAGTGGCTAACACTAAAATCCCTGGTAATCCTACAGTAGGTCTGCTGGTTGTTGACAGTTCTTGCTGACAGAAGCAAATAACGCATTTCCCAGTTGGATAGATATTTGCAGGAATATTTCATTTTCCTCTCAGACGTTTTGCTGATGGTTCATAAGCCGGCTGCTTGTGTCAGATGGTGGACCAGGCTAAGATAAGATTTTAACATTATTTAGGAAGAAGTCCGCCAACTGGTCAACCAATTCTGAGAACATGAACAGGCCTTTTCGCCACTTCATTAGTCAACCGTCTGCTCCTACAGTTTAGGTAAAAAACAAAAACAGCAAAAAAGTGAAGAAAAGAATGTGTGCTCTTTTTTCAATTGGGCTAATACTGAGATTACAGATTTCTGAGGTGATTAAAACCTTTATATTAGTTTTACATTTAAAAAGTAATATAATAATAAATATAATAATAATAATAATAATAATAATAATAATAATATTTTACCAGTGTGAAAATTGTACATTTAATGATGTACATCTTAGACTTTACTGTAACCATCATGGTAAATATCAATGACCAACTCATCTAAACACCTTAAGCATTTCTTTATTGTGTGAATATATTGATGAAAAAAATTATCACTTTCAATGAATGTCAGTGTAAAAGGTTTTTCATTGGTCCATTTTGTCATGGCTTGTGTGGCCAGACAATGATGGGAAGAACACTCGCAGAGATGGAACTGGGCAAGATTTATTAAAACGCAACAGGGAAACAAAATAAGGTGCAGTGTAACCAATGAACAGCAAGCTAAGGGGCAAAACTGAAACACAAACAGAACGTGACAAACAACAAACAACAAACCTGGGACTGGGAGGAGCGGGGAGCGACAGGGGATAGATTCGTAAACTACCGAGATCAGAATGTGGGAATGGGAACAAACGAAAACCACAGGCCTCGCTTGGGAAACAGGAGAGTAATAACGGAACTAAAACTGCAAGCCTTGCTTGGGAAACCACAGGGAGAACTTAACCATCCACAAGCCGTGCTTGGGGGATACTAAAGGGAAACTAGAACTGAGAACTTAAGCCACGCTCTATGTAAACAAAGGGGTAGCCTGATAACCAGCTGCATGAACTAGATAACAGGTCAAGCCCAACCTCAGTATGCCGTGGAACTGGCTTGTGAGCTTGAGCCACCAGGGAGCATGAACTGGACGTGACGTAACGGACTTGCCTCGAGAACCACACTTAAAGGTAACTTTAACAGGCTAAGATACCAGCCGCCAGAATCACGTCACAACGTGGAGAATCAATTCACGGCAGTGACTAGCTGCAGGGAGGCTCATTAAATGCTCCCAGTCCCAGGTGCAACACATGAACACGCAATGAACTCAAATAAGCCGGAAGTCCTTGGGCATGTAGGTTGCAACCGGGGATCACCCCAGGAGGAGGGCGCGATAACAAGGGTCTGACACATTTGTCATGAAATGTCAACAAAAACTGCTGGATTTACTTTATGTCAAAGAGTGAATAACTTTTGGCTCTGAGTGAAAACCTCCTGACATGGAAGGGGTTGTGATTTTGAATCCCAAGCCCTGCCGCTCAGGACAGCTCCAGAGTCAATAGTGGCCTAAGTTTGAGAAAGCACAATTGGCCATGCTCTCTCCGACCTCTCTCTGATCTCTCCCCTCATCACTCTTAAGTGATGTTGGCTGGCCTACAATGCCACATTGGCGGCAGTTAAAAAAGAGCCGGTGACTGGCTTCACATTGGAGGTAACACGTTAAGTCCTTAGCCTTCTAGTGTAGGAGCATTGCTAATGGTAGGGGGAGTTATGAATGGGTGAGTTAATCGGCAGCACCAAATTGCACAGTAGATATATATATATATATATATATATATATATATATATATATATATATATACAGTAATGTACAAAAACTGACCTGAAGATTAGAATGAAAAACAGGTGCTTATCTGGGTATCACGTGTTCCTTTACTCAGTAAAGCACTTATATTAGAATAAATACTAATAACATTCATACAGAAAGTATAGTTTGTAGTTACCATCCAATGCCTGGTCTGGTAAATCAGTGCCTAATGGTGTTGAATCAGGTGAGCTGATGATGTAATTGAACACATCCACATTCTCTGGCTCACAAGATCTTTCTTCAAAATGAGAAATTCCTGCGTTTATGTTTACCTGCATCTGTTCTAATGTAACCTGGAGGTCTCACAGTAAGACCTATTTTTTATTGTGCGTCATTATTGTGTTCTGACATTTTTTTTAAATGAATATTGTACTCATTTGTGTTGTTCCAGATGAGACACTAAGCAAAATAGCATGCTTTTTATTTCTCAAACTAAACCAAAAATAGTTTTTCCCTGTACCTCTTGCTGTTGGAACAGTGACATTTTAGCAGGTGATGCGTGGGCAATCCAATATGGCTCGAAAACTGGCTTTTCATTTGGCACTGTCAACACTGGCACACAAACAGTGAGAGGGAACAGCTCCCTGCCCAGTGATCTTCTGTGATTCCTCATGAAGATGGAAAGGCTCACAGTTCAGTCCTTATAAACCTTTACAACACGACTAAACACATTAGAACAATTACAACATGAGATCAGAGGAAAACCATCAAAATCTCCCCTGATCCTCTGAAGAGGTGCAGGAACATCAGAGCCAGAACCACCAGATTCCTGCGTGCGGTTAAACTGGTCTCACCAGCAATACCAACTACAATGAACACACACACACAGACTGCTACTGATCACACTGATCCTCCAGTTCACTCAACAGGTCCACACTGAGCTCCACTAGCTAAGAGCTGTATGCTCTTTGCTCTGAAATTGGAACTATCCTCTACTTCTTTTATATTTGTTATTATCTCTACATTTGTATACATTTGGTGTTTATTTTACACCTATACATGGCATTATGGCAATGGTGATGGTCGTGTACAGGGTATATGTAAGTACAACTAATTAAAATTCCAATAAAAGAACCATTTACAATTGATTGATACAAAAGATTTATTTTGGCACATTTACTGATGCACCCAAAAGCACAAAAACATAATATTACAAATGTACATTTGATTTGGGTTGATAGCATTATCATCTGTGGCCACATCATGTTATTTCTCAATTCCAGTATTCAACATATTCGATATATTATAATCGACTGTCCCCTATAATATAATTGAGTGTAAATCTGAAATAGATGAGGGTCTTGGTTCACGTTGTCAGTGAGAGAGTGAGAGACAAGGTCAGTGACTGAAACTGCAGCTCTGTGAAATATAAAGCTCATCTGCGAGTTAATAAAGCTCAGTGTTATAGAAGAAAGAGGGAAAATGCCCCATATACAGTCTGAATAGCCTATTTGTGTGTGTGTGTGTGTGTGTGTGTGTGTGTGTGTGTGTGTGTGTGTGTGTGTGTGTGTTTGTGTGTGGACAATAAGCTGTCCTATTTCTCTAGGGGATGACAGAGAGAATATTGAGGGAAATGCACACTCTCTCACTCACTCAACCAGGTAGAGAGAGAGAGAGAGAGAGAGAGAGAGAGAGAGAGAGAGAGAGAGAAAGGGAAAGGGAAAGGGAAAGGAAAAGAGAGAGTAAGAAAGAGAGAGAGAAAAAGGGGGAGAGAGAGGGAGGGCGAGAGATGCAGTATAAGAAATATAAAGAGGGAAAGTGGGAAAGAGAGAGAAAGAGAGAGAGAAGAAAGAGCAAGAGAGGGAGAGGAGAGAGATTTTGAGTATAAAAAAGAGGGAAAGTAAAAAAAAGGGAGTGAGAGAAAGAAAGTAAAAAAAGAGAGAGAGAAAAGCAAAGGGGAAGAGAGAGAGGAGAAAGAGAGTAAAAGAAAGAGAGAGAGCAAGAGAGAGAGAGAGAGAGAGAGAGAGAGAGAGAGAGAGAGGAAGAGAAAAAAGAATAAAAGAGAGAGAGAGAGAGGAGGAGAAAAAAGAATGAGAGAGAGAGAGAGCGAGAGAGAGAGAGAGAGAGGGCGAGAAAAAAGAATAAGAGAGAGAGAGAAAGTCTTGCCTGTAGAATTCAGCACATCACAGTGAGGATGACAGTGCGGTGTGACGCAGACTGGACGTTCAGGACACAGCAACATGACGCAAACACATGCAATTGAGACCTAACACACACACATACAGAGTGCACCTGTTTAATTTAAAAACCTTGAATGATGAAAAGCTAAAAATTAAAGTTAATATATTGTCGCTGCCCTGCCAAATCCTTGTATCTCCAGTTTCGCTGTTTTCTGACTGGTTCATTTTACATACAAAAATGTTTTGACTGGTCCAATAAAACGCAATTTTATTTCAAAATGACTTGGAATAAAATCTTTTTTTTTTTATTGACTTCCATTGAAAGTTGTAAAGCTGCCTTACAAGGTATACAGCATCACAGATCTGTGGTCTGCATGGGCTACATGGAGCAGGGGGCTCTGCTGGGAAGTGTCAGGGGAGGTTTTAAACAGTAAAAGTTGAACTGAAGTGGTGCATCATTCAGAAGATATGTGAATAAGAGCAGATGTGTGCGTTTTACTCTTCTGTGCACTGGGGTCAGTTTGTGTAGAAATGTGGGTTTATTGAGGAGCTCAGTGAGGCAGTGTTTAGCCCAGGTTACTGGAGTAAAGCTACTGACGGCCGGCTGCGTCAAAATCTTTACTGAAACGTCCTCTCCTAGATTCTGCTGAGCTGGTAGCTCATGTGGATCCGTTAGTATTTAGTAAGTATTTTGAGGGTAAAAATATTTTTCTGTCCCCACAACAACTAAATGTTTCATCATCCTGAGGGGATTAGGATCTCTCTCACACACACATACACACACACACACACACACACACACACACACACACACACACATAAATTCAGGGCCACCAGGTCTAACAATGCTGCCGCTCAGGTCAACAGTGTGTTTGTAATGAATGTTTAATCAGCTGGAACCTGTGTGTTCCCTTTTCTTTTGCAGGAGTGTATTTTTTAACACACACCCGGACACACACTCATGAGCTCCACCCGGACGTCCTGGCGAGTAAACTCTAGTCCAAATATTGAATATTTCTTATTTCTGTCTCTATTTTATTGTCTATTTGTTGTAAGAATATCGTGAAAAAGTTTGTATTTTAACCATAGAATCCTGTAGAATTTCAACTAGATGTTGGGCACATGTGCACATCTCTTGGAACCAGTGTAACATGATAGAACTAACTGGCCACTTTATTAGAAACGCCTCCCTTGTGCTTCCAGTCACTGGCCACTTTATTAGAAACACCTACCTTGTGCTTCTACTTGCTGGCCACTTTGTTAGAAACACCTATCTTGTGCTTCCACTGACTGGCCACTTTATTAGGAACACCTACTTTGTGCTTCTACTCACTGGCCACTTTATTAGAAAGTCCTCACTTGTGCTTCCACTCACTGGTCACTTTATTAAAAACACTCACCTTGTGCTTCCTCCTGTGGCTCTAAGCTTTTCTAAAATATTAGAACTTAGTAAAATGTAATGTATTTTCACTTTTCATATAGTTTTACTGTGGAGCTATGAGGCTAATGTAGCTAAAAGGTTATAGAAGTTCATACCAATCTTGCCTAAATCTTCACACACTCTCCCTAATGTGTGCTTATCTGATTACCCACACTGTATAACTCACTATTATGATGCAACTGGAGCTGCTTACTATCTACAGTTTATTACTGATGAATGGACCAGTAGTAAAGCTCTAAAATAACTTGTAATAGATATTACATTGACTTCAATTGGAAGTTATAAAGGTTTTCCCTTCTTATGTGAAGGTGCTGTTTTTGGAGATTGGAGGTTTTTGTGTAACATTAATATATATAATTATATTATAAATATGTTTTAAAATAATATATATAAGTGAAAGTGTTATTACAGACTTCTATTACCAGAGAATAGCCCCACCAGTTTCTACAGACGTGCCTGTAGTTACTGAGTGAAACATGTTAGTGTGTTATAAGCCTTTCTGTATTAAGGTGTTAACATTAATTTTGTCCAAATACTATGTCTATTAAAGATTGCTGCACCCTAAGCTAAGATTACACAATTTAGGTCATGTGATTTTGATCACAAGCCATAAGTTTTGTCGACTTTTATTTATTTGAGGAAGGCCTACACTATATAAGGTGTAGGTGTAGCACAATAGGGAATTTCACCCTATATTAGCCTCGTAGCAGTTTCAGTGTGAAACGAAAGGGTCAAATTGGCTGATCGCCCACGCTTGAGGTGTGCGGCAAACTGTGTGAATTTGACGTTTAGCCAAACTATCACTTTTAAAGAGCAGAGGACACTGTGCTGTATTAGCGGAAAAGAAATAAATCTTCATAATTGCGGGGTTTTAAAGTGCAAAGTTTGGAAAAGTTCTGACGTGAATGATTAACGAGTCCTAACTTTAACACTTAACAGCTCTATAAAGCCGTTTCTCAGCAAAAACGTGTCAGGGTCCATCAAGGTGTTTCACGAGTTGAATGACATTCAGCAGAGCGCCATTTAACATCATAAAGGGGTGCGCTTTAATGCGCCGCTCATTTCCACCTGCCCTTCTCCTCCTGCTCTTCCCTTTCACTCGCACGCCGCCTTTCAACCTGTCTGATGAAATCTCCAATGTGTCAGTGCAATTCATCTTCCAATTAAGACCATGTAATGAAAATAATACCCCCCACCACAATGGAGGAATATTCACCCACCTGAGAGAGGGAGAGAGCGCGAGGTGTGGGATACTTTTGCATCATTCACTCTGGAACTAAAAGAGAACGTCAGCATACATGTTGCATGAGAACGTGAGTGTGTGGACCTTATGTCTTACACAAGCCCTGCAGTGTTTATTCCAGTCATGTTGAGGTTTGGGCTTATTACACACTAAGGTGTATTACTCAGTAACTACAGGGACTTCTGTACAAACTGGCTGGGCTATTCTTTGGCTATAGGAGTTTGTAATAGCACTTTTGGCCTGACTCTTTAAGGGGTTAAATGATCATGTATGAAATTCAAGATCTTTATCCACTAAGCCTTGATAATATGATGGCACGTGAAGAACTGAGGGAAACCCAAATTTCAACAGAGAATTGGAATTCTGATTCTGATCCTGAGGCTAAATGAACAATGCTCCACTGTATCTGGCAGTGTAGAAAGATTTCCGGGTGAGGTTACAGGGACTCATAAGAAGATTATCTCAAAAGACATTCCATTAGACCCTAAGTTATTTCTGTTAGCTCTATTACCAGAAATATTACCAGATCATAATTAGAATAAACATGATTTTTTATTAATGGAAAAACAGCTTTGTTTTGGAATAAAACAAGAGTTCAAATATCCAAGTTGGATAAGACAGATGTTGCTAAACCTCCCAATAGAGAGAATAACATATTATGCCTTTGTCAAAATTACAGTGAATGGCGGAATTTAAACATTTTAGCTCTGTCTTGAAAGGACAAACAGCTCTGCCCCCCTCCCCATCTGCAGCTATTTGCAGCCATTCTGTTCACTTTGATCTCCACCCATTCTGGGCAGAGCACACGCACACTCCGTCCCTCCTTACACTACCCAATAGCACATATTTACTTTAACAACCCACGTAGTAACAATCCAACCGCAACAACGCTTGTTTAACCAACTACTTATAGAGTCCCAGGGTGCTCTAACATGCAAATCCAGCTGTTCCCACTGGCAGTTACTGGCAGCACGCTGATGTCACGCTTTGGGCAGTAGGTCCGGACGAGCTGGCTGCTTGCCACAGTGTTTATTGAAAGATAAACAAAAGATTTTTGAAAAGGTCTGAGGACCCTTTATGAACTATGTGAGAAGTCTTACAGATCTTATGTTAGATCTTACAGAAAACCAACAGAAGGAGGACAGTTTGCTGTAAACCATGCAGATTTTGCTTTGACTTAGCATTTGACAAAGCAGACAGCATTTAAGAGAATGGATGGGGAGGGGAAACTGCATTAACAGCTACATGCCATGTTTTGACACGCTAGCTCTTAGTAAAAGAGAAAAAGTAAAAGACAGATGGGAAATAGAAACATTTAAGACATAGATTGCCGTTTGTTTTAAGAGGAGCAATTTATTTATTTATTTATAATTTTCTTTTGTAATGTATGTTAATATCATGATAATTGCTACTAATTTATAATATATAAATACTAATACTGATTTATGGCCAAAACACAAAATGTCTGGGGCTGTATATTGTCTGATGTTCTGGAAATAAATAAATAAATGTGTTCCAGCTGCACATTTATGTATAGATGTGTCTAATTTAGAGACTTTTATTTTGTCAATTATTTTGTCTTTGGTTTGTAGCTGTCCTGGGATTTGCAGCATTACATTAGGATCAATATAACTGTGGTGTATGATTATTTACACACTGTGGAACGCCCTGCAAAAGTGCATTATTTATGTCCTATACATAAAGTCATGTGGTGGTGATCGACACGCCACACTTTCTTTACTACACGCTTAAAAATGAAGATGCTACAAAGAATTCTTTGAGCTATGCCATAGAAGAATTATTTTGGCCTCCATAAAGAACTAGCATAAATGGGATATGGGAGCAGAAGACCTACCAGAGTGCCTCTTTTAACACCACGACACCGTATACAGTGCCACAACTCAGCTTGTGAGATTGCTAACTCCTACCTAGAGGACTGGCAACATGTGGCAATGGGATGATGGTAGAGTTTGTGTGTGTGGCACAGACCCAATGAAGCCATGGACAGCTGGATGTCAGCAGTTCGCTCCAGTAGCCTGAGCTAAACACTGCCTCACTGAGCTCCACAATAAAACCATATTTCTATACAAACTGACCCCAGTGCACACATCTCACACACAGGTCAACATTTACTGATTAAAACCTCCCCCTGTCACTTCCCAGCAGAGCCCCCAGCTCCACATAGCCCATACAGACCAAATGCTGACCTCAGGGCAGCAGATCTCACATTTAAAACATGTATTAAGTTCATCACACATGTTTTTTCCTGATTGTAAAAATTCATACAAGTAAAATTAAATGCTGCTTAAAGAACCTGTCAGACATCAGGCCACGCCTACTTCCAGTTACAGTCTAAACAGATATACTGTATATATCTATTAGCATCAGCCCAGAACTCCCATGGCAGTGTGTCCCTACATACAAGTATAATGGTGTGTGTGTGTGTGTGTGTGTGTGTGTGTGTGTGTGTGTGTGTGGTTGATCATCAGTTTCTGTCCGATGTCTGCAAGTAAACCTATTGAGTGTGTCTAGCTGTGATTGCTTCTACTGATGTGTGTGTGTGTGTGTGTGTGTGTGTGTGTGAGAGAGAGAGAGAGAGAGAGAGAGAGAAAGATCAAACATCCACGCTGCAGGTGACCCAGAACTTGATCTAAGAAAAGAACAACAAATAAAATCAGCCTGGCTGGACAGCCCTGACCTGCAAAGAGCAAACCGTTCAACTTTCAAAGTTCAAAGTGTCGCTGCACCAACAAGCGAAACAGTTAATACATAAATAAATATTAATAATGAAAATAAAAGACCACATGTATCCAGTAACAACTGGCAGATTCTACATAATTAAATGGAAGTAAATTTGGTCAGTGTTTACAATGGTGGTGAATGGTGGTGAATGGAACCAGACATCTGAAATGTTTCATGCCTAATGTGATACGTACAAAGTAGGTGTTTCTAAAAAAAATTGGCCAGTGAGTGAAAATATAAGGTGGGTGCTTCTAATAAAGTGGCCAGTGAATGGAAGTACAAAGTAGGTGTTTCTAATAAAGCTGCCAGTGAGTGGAAGTGCAAGGTAGGGGTTTCTAACAAAGTGGCCAATGAGTAGAGGTATGAAATAGGTGTTTCTAATAAAGTGGACATTTATTGGAAGTACAAAGTAGGTGTTTCTAAAATCATGGCCAGTGAGTGGATGTACCATATAAGGTAGGTATTTTTTTGATAGAGTAGCCAGTAAGTGGAAGTATAAGGTAGGTGCTTCTGATAAAGTGGCCAGTAGGTGGACATATGAAATAGCTGTTTCTGATAAAGCTGCCAGTGAGTGGAAGTGCAAGGTATGGGTTTCTAAAAAAAAGGTATATGTTTCCAATAAACTGGACATTGAGTGAAAGTATATGGTAGGCATTTTCAATAAATTGACCAGTGAGTGGAAGTATGAGGTTGGAGTGTCCAATTAAGTGTCCAGTGAGTGGAAGCACAAGTTAAGTGTTTTATCCAGTGTGTTTTGCAAGGGATGTTGGACTGTCCATAGGTCCTCATTAGCCTCCCCTGTTTCAGTTCAGGTAGGTGCTCTGGATGTTTTCCAGGTGCTACTCACTTCATGTTTATACTACCTGTTCCATGCTGCAAATTAAACTGTCTTTGAAAAAGACCTCCCTTCACCTCATGGTACACCTGGTATACCGCCTGACCCCGGAAATTTCAGGGCCACACTTGATGACAGAGAAAGACTGTGCAATAGGTGAGTTCTGGGCTGCTTTCCAGAGATATGCACTTGTTAATTAAAGTGGATTGCAGCCCTGCCTTCACCCCTATTTCCCCTCTACCCTGGATCCTCATAAACACCTCCAAAACTCCTGCGCCACCCGGGTCCATCTTTACACCCGCCTGTTAAATTCGGCCAGGGCAATTTCATTAAGAGCAGTAAATTCACTCATTTCCCGTCATTCACGGATCATTGGAAGAGCAACGGATGTCAGCCGTCCCTCTAAAGCAGAAATAGGACGTGTCAGAGGCTAGAACACTGTAATTGGTTTCTTTAATTGGATGAAATGGTTCCCGTCAGTGACTCAAAATGATTTAGAAGTCTGATACAAACACAGATTTAGAGAGGCCTCACTGGTGCTGTCATCATTTTTGCATTTGGATCGTCCTTCAAACTGAATGCTTTCACCTTAAATGAACCAGAGATCAAATCATTCCTTTGCCGCACATCATTTTGAAATGCTAAAACCAGTAGGACTACAGGAACATCACTTTTACGCCCCTTTGCCCTCGCCTTCCTTTTCACTATTTTCTTGAACTTGTTGAATATTCACATTTCCACATCCTAAACCTTCTCAAACTTTAATGAAGCATTATCCTTATATTGACGCGACTGTTTTGAACTGCTTGCTGAAAACACTTGAGAAGAAATACAGCCACTAAAATACAGCAGAGTCGCTCTGAGGTCAGGTTGTTACCCGCTGTTATTGTTGCAATTATTGTGTTTATTGGCCTTCACATTGCCCCTTTTATGGCTCTCTTATTTTCTCCTTCGTCAATTCGGAGTGTCCTAACCTTGTAAAGTCACCCTTCGGGTTAGGGGTTACCAGAGAAGAAGAGGAAAAGAAGTGAAAAGACAGCACACACACTTCAGTGCAGTGACGTTCTGTTCTTCTCTCATCTCCATGTCTTCAAATGAATATTGTTGTCTATGCTGGTCTATGCTAAGGGTGTCTATGCTAAGATGCCATAGAACAGCGTTCTTCAACCTGGTCTAGGAAGGCTGAGATTCAGCATAGCTTGAGGATTCCCTGATCAAACATACCTTGGACCAGATTTAAGGACCAGAGTTGGTCAAAAAAACTTTTGGGGAGTTTGGGGAAACATCTTCGTTGAGATGTGTGAGAGGCAAGAGCCATTTAGAAGTGTCACCCTTTACAAATCCTTGATGTGTGAAGAATGTAATTAGACTACCTCAGAGCAGTGCAATTGTCTAAGGGTTGCCCCTATCATGTGGGATTGTAGGGTCAACCCCCAGTGTCCTCTCTCTTTCTGGGTGGGTAGGATGGTCCTTTGCACCATTTACATTTACATTTAAGGCATTTAGCAGACAATCTTATCCAGAGCAACTTCCAAAGTGCTTTGCTATTTACCCAAGAAAAACCTCAGCTAGTTTGAAAAGACTAATAATTCAAAGATACCTCTAAGCTTTAGACATTACTAAGCACAAGTCAATAAGGAGACCACTCTGCTATTCACCCAAATATTCTCTGAAGAGGTGGGTCTTCAGTCTGTGTTTGAAGACAATGAGCAACTCTGCCATTTGGACACTTAGGGAAAGCTCGTTTCACCTCTTTGGTGCCAGGACAGAAAAAAGCCTGGACGCTTGTCTTCCGTGGATTTTGAGGGATGGCGGGTCGAGCCAAGCCGAGCCGTACTTGAAGTTCGAAGCGCTCTTGGTGCAGTTCGGCTTTTGACCATTGCCATCTAGTACGGTCCATTCTTGGCTTTGTAGGCCAGCTTCAAGGTTTTGAATCTGATGTGAGAAGCAGGTACAGGAAGCCAGTGAAGAGAACGCAGCAGTGGAGTGACATGGCTGAATTTAGGAACGTTGAAGACGATCCGTGCCACTGCATTCTGGATGAGTTGCATCACTCTGATGTAACAGAATTAGTAGTTTGTGGTTTCCTCCACTAGTGTGCTGGGGTCAAATTAGGGGTATGTAGGGGTAAGTCCTGTGGCACGATAAAGAGACTACAGAAACTACACAAATCCAAGCAGCTACCTTAGATACCATAGCAGCCACCAAGCAACCCCATATCAACAACCTAAGATATTATAGCCACTGCTAAGCAACACCAAGGCAACCGTTTGGAACTTCCACTCATATATCTTTGCTCATCTCAAAGTTTTTATTGGCTCAACCAAAAAAGATGAAGACCCCAAAGCCACTTATAAAGGAACCCCTGTGGTCTCCATACCCCACTTTGAAAATCAGGTTTTTAGGGATCCAAACTTGAAACAAACAGAATGGTTCTTTTATGATATTGATAACTGTTTAGGAAGAGTTTAGTCGAGTGACTAGATTAAATTGAACTCAATCAAATGTTTCGGAAGAAAAGATGGGCAACTACACTATATACACACCTGTAGACCCCTGGCCAACACATCTATATGAGCTTGTTGGACATCCCATTCCATGGTACATCTTGTAGCTTCAGAGCTCCCACACCACAATACAGAATGACATCAGTTACCGGGGCGACTGTTATTTATTTATGATGATTTCTTTCCTTCAAGGCTGGAATTAACTTTTAAAATTCCTGTCTGGTTTGCTGTAGTGTTCCGTCTGGTCACAGCGGTCGGTATCTCTCTGCATCATGCCAAAGAGTTTTCTCCCAGCAGGCTCGCAGAGACAATCGCACCAGCGTCACAATAATCCGTTTCCTGTACGATCAGATAAACGCGGGACATCGTTCTTCCTCTCGGACGCTATCTCCTTAATACTTTTTGTGAGGGAGCTGAGTTGATGGCTGTTGGAAGCTGGTCACCTGCAGACCACACTCGCCTCTGCAACACAGATAAGAGGGACAAGTTAAAGAGAAGAACACAGAATAGCTGATTTCTATCATATACATGTAAATTGGTTAGAAAGACACTGCAGTCATAAAAATAGCTTTTAAAAAACTTATTTATTCTCTGTCCAAGTTAACTTCATCTAGTGTATCAGAAAACTCTGAAAGATGTTTTATAAATACAATAAAATAATAAGCAAAATATACATTTATTAACATATAGTCACTGTAACAAAAATAATAGTACTGTTAATAAATATTTAATAATAATAATAATAATAATAATAATAATATAATTTATGAATATTATTATTTTAAAAAGTTATATCATCAATATAGTATTATTATTATTATTATTATTAGTAGTAGTAGTAGTAGTAGTATTGTTTTTACTTATTAATTAATTAATTTACTTACTTACTTATTTATTGATCCCTTATTATTGTTGGTGTTGTTTATCCTTCCCTTAAAGTTCATATTTTCCCAGTATGTCTAAGCTTAGATCTTTATTAACGTTTTTCCTGAGATATTAATCATGCTATTATTTAATTATAAATTGACTTTATCACTGTGTTACAGTCCAGAACCTCTAACCACTCCAGCTGCTAAAATACCTAAAAACTCTACACAGATGACAAACATGATCAGCATCGTACTCAATAACACACACACACACACACACACACACACACACACACACACCCACACACACTTTTTGAGACTACTCTTAGTGGCCAAGTGTCAGTGAAGAGCAAGCATGTCTGATCCATCTAACCTAAAAATAATATTCAGGGGCACAGACTGAGCCACTAAGTACGTGATGAGAGCACCATCAACATTCATCTTCTCAAACATTTCCTCAAAGTAAATTGAGTAGCAACGCCCAGCAGATCAAAAGAGCACTCTATTACAGAACTCCGCTGAATGGAAGGGTTTGGAGAACCGTCCTCAACACGACCACTCGAGCCTTCTCAGACACATATAGCACCAAATACAACACACACACACACACACACACACACACACACACACACACACACACACACACAAACACAAAAACATGTTTTGATGGCAACTAGTTTTGTGTCCCCTGGTCATGTATGATCGGCCCATTATATATGATTAAAAATCCATAACTAAACTTCAGTTCTTGTGAACATTACAAGAACTTTTTGAACTTTTATCTGCTATTTATGGCCTGTAGGCCTCACTGATCTGAGCTTATACAATTAGTTTT
This sequence comes from Salminus brasiliensis, assembly GCF_030463535.1. Classification (NCBI taxonomy): domain Eukaryota; kingdom Metazoa; phylum Chordata; class Actinopteri; order Characiformes; family Bryconidae; genus Salminus; species Salminus brasiliensis. The sequence continues at coordinate 21,743,946 of NC_132890.1, read as the reverse complement.
TAATTAGCATTATGTTTTTATTATTTTGACTATAACAAATACTCACATAATGCTATTTATCACATACTTCTTTGTGTCAACATTCCACAAGAATAATTGTTTTGTTAATTTTTTTGTAGTGACATAAAATAACATTGTAACCATGTTACAGAATGAAACCACATTAAAGAACAACAGTAACAGCTAGAAAAGCTAGAAAAAAAATCTATAATGGTTGCTAGGCAATTGCAGTTGTGTCCAAGGTGGTCACTAAGGTGTGTCACTAAGTTTATATTGACGCACCCACAACAAAAAAAAATAAAGACCCACAAGCTACTTATCAAGGCTCCTTTATGGTCCCTGAACACACATCGTTTCCAAACCACCACGCTCATCGGTGTAGATATATTCGCAAGCACTGTTGCTATTTACGGGTTGGACTGTTGCTGTTGGTGGGTTGGAAGATAGCGATGAGCATCGCAGTACGCCTTGCTCAGGGTGTAATATAGGGCTGATAATATCAACAAGTCTTGTTGTCCAGGCTTAAAATCTTTGGTTCATTATAGAACCATGACAATTCACATGGCTCTTGGCCTGTTTAACTCAGATGCTTGCAGACTGCGGTAAAATAAAGTAGAATGTTAATTTTAAAGAGAGGCAATCCAACCAGATGAATCAAAAACCTTTACGGTCAAAACCAGGAGAGTCAAAATATGAAACATGGCCATAGGCAAAAGAAGACTGTCCCAAAAGGTGCAAGGGTCAAAAGACTGTAGGACAATAAACAGATAATCACTTGGTATGCTCATAAAAACAGAAGCTATACCTCACAATGTGAATGCCACACTGACAGGCGTTTATACACAGGTGTACAGGAGACGATGATTTGGTGATGGGAATCTGCCAAACATATTGTGATTGGTTGGTGGAGGAATGAATTTGTTAGGGACATTGTAGGAGTTGAAGTCCAGGAAGGGCAGGACCAGGGAGCATGACAGGATCCTTCCCCAAGGAGTCTGGTCTGATAAAGACCACCCAGGCTCCTGCAGGGGCCTCAGGAGATGTTCGCGGAACTGCCTCACACAGCAAACAGGGGAGAAGGCAGAGTGCCGATCCTCCTGCCTCCTGTGCATGATGCTTAATCTGTTTAATCCACTGATGGGTGTTGTCCACTGAACTTGTTTGCTATGTCAGATCTATTCATTGAATGCTGACATGGGTGGTTGACAGCCAATGATGCACTTGAAAGTACTTTAAATAACTTTAAAGTAATGTAGGATGAGATGGTACGGAAACCATGTAAGCACAGGACTTATGCTACTCCCTGCCTCCTTTAATACCACATACTGGGGTAGTAGTTTGAAATGGTGTGACGTGTGAAAAAAGTGGATACCACCCAATGCCAATCTAGACCAATCTGTTTGTTGCCAAGGCAAGTTTGAGGAAGTTCCTGGTTCTTTCACATTGTGCACACTGAACTAAAGATGATACCCAATGCTTGAGCTGACAGACACGCCAAGTCTCTCACCAAGCTAACCCAACTTGTAATGTGATCTGAGGACTACGATCAGAGACCATATCCTTTGGTATATCCAAAACGTAAAATACATGGGTAAATAAAGCCTCAGCTGCCTGATAAGATGTGGTGGAGCTTTACATGTCTCAGAAGAAGCACATAGTAGTTTTCACCCTTCTAGTGCTGGTAGCATCATGTGATGGGGGGAAAAATAAGCAAAATCCCTTTAGGTTAAAGATTTCTTTTTTCTTTAAGGGTTCTTTAGCAAATGCAATGGTACAATATAGAATCATGAAAACTCAAAGAATTTGAGTTGGATGCTAAAGTAGATCTTAGCCTAGTTAAAGCATTCTTCATATTGGTGAATAACCCTTTGTAGATTATTCTACAAAAAAGTGTTCTGCTATTGCTATTGTAACAAACCTTTTTTAGTACTATACATAACACTGTTCTCTTAGAGTGTATAACACAAATTCCTGCCTTGCACACAATGTATTCGGGGTAGACCCTGAACCCACCACAACTCAGAAAAGAAGATGAATGGCCGTATTAATATCCATCTTCCAATTTCAATAACTTTTTTTTGTAGATTGGTATACTATGGAATTTACATATTTACATTTACATTCAAGGCATTTAGCAGACACTCTGATCTGATCTACGACTTACAAAACTGTATTACGGTATACTCAAACTTCTAATGCATAATTCACACTAAACAATTGTAGCCCTGATTTTCTGCTCGCCAACAGTTTTTGGTAGTTAATGAGAAAAACATCAGCTCGGAGGCAATTCGGTGTTCGCTCAGGGCTCAGAATTCAGCTCTAGTAGATCATTATGTGTGAATTGTTCAAATACACAATCCAACTGGCTCGCTGACTGATCGCAGAGTTAAAAACAATGTCTAGCATGCTAAATCTCTGGACCTGTTGATGAAAAGTTGCACAACCAGGTTATGACTGGCAGTGAGTGCGGTGTTGCGCTCCAGCCAATGAAAATCCAATGAAGAAGAGGAAGGACAGCTAGCATGGCTACAGCGAAAGTTCTACGGGCTTCTTGGAGTCAAGACATGGACGAGAAGTTTGTTGAACTTTGGCAGGGGCACCCCTGCCTTTTTGATGTTTCTGCCGACCTGTAAAATCATCACATTTGCTGTTTCTCATAGACCTGCAGTTGGGGTCCCATGGGCTTGTCTTGGGAAAGGGGAGTGAGTTCCGTTCCCGGGTCTAGCTATGTAAGATTGTGTGTCCAACGTGCTTTACCCATGAAACTCAAGGAGACTGTTTATGCCTTTGCATACATCCCAATGTACCTTACATGTACCTTACAGACGTTAATCCAGATGTGTCTTCATTTGTACTATGTCTGTTTAAGCAAAGATGGGGGGTGATTTTCACCTCTTATGATGACACTTGGGCTAGATGGTCGATGTCCCACATATGGGAAGTTACAACATGTGACGTGTGCTAGGGTATAAAACGTGAGAATTTAAATTTTCTAGAGAGAGAGAGAGAGCAGAGGTGCACAGAGAATTGGCAGACTCTCTCTACACTGTAATGTTGATTGTTATAAAATGTTTCATGACTGCAATTGAAAGACGGTGGTCACAAGTCTCCTTTCAAGAGAAGTCCTTCCAAGAACACCTCACCATAACAGAATAGAGAAAGAGAATCTGCAGATTCTATTCAGCAGCCAGCACACAAACAAATTTAACCGCTCGCTCCTTGTGGACATCCAAATCCAGGGCAAAAAACCCTTTCTCACACACAATATTGCGTCATCCTCGGTCACTTCTCGTGAGAAAACAAGAGTAGATAGACTTGTCTACGATTTCTTTTCACGGCCACGTGATGTGTGACTTGCTGTCGTTGAACAGTCATGGCGTGTGCAAACCACATCGTCTTAAACATTCCCAATTACAACAGACAGAGTTGTGTAGATTGGATAGTATAGCGACCTGACGACTCTACAAGTCGTGTAGTGTGTCGAAGCCATAAACTCAGACGCTGCTAAATATGAAAGTCAGGATGGGCACCATAATACTCAACATGCACTACACTTCGCCTAAGTGCTCTTGGAAGAGGTGGGTTTTCAGTCTGCGTTTGAAGACAGTGCTCGACTCTGCCGTTCGGACACCCAAGGAAAAAGCCTGGATGCTTGTCTCCCATGTATCCTAAATATGGTGGGTCAAGCTGAGCCGCCGTGCTTGAAGCTTGAGGGGCTCTTGGTATTTCATTATTTAGAATCCTGTGATGTTTCTAATGTTACCCAGTTTCGATAGAATGCCTGCTTTTGCTCTGTGTTTTGTTTATTGTGTATTTTGTGAACATAAACACACATAAAAATAAGTCTTAAGCATCTAAATTTGCTAAAATTATAGGTTGATTTTTCTTACCAAAGTATTCCTCCATTCAGGATTGTGAATACTGGAGTGTCCGTTCGCTCTGCATATTCAGGCCTTTCCTCAGAGATTCCCTTTGAAGTGCTGAACTGGGTCACTACTGCAGACCCAGCCCAGATGAAGTGAGTGTGCATGTTTAAAATATTGCATAATGGGCTAACTCTGTGTTCTCCTGCAGAAAGTTTTGCGCGAGCGGTGCTCCAGAGAGACCGAGATGTGATGAAAGTGGGTTTGCTTCTAAAGAGTAGGCGGTGCCACCTTTCAAAGAGTTATTCTTCGCGTAGGTACGTTTCATCAACACAAAGACGCTGACAACTACGACGCCAAATAACTGTATTCACCCAAATGCAGGGTTTGATATTTTGACTTGCACCTGGTGCCGGGTCACGCAGCTACACACGCTATAATTTCCCTGCCTATTGAATTACAATGGCTGAATTTTCTTGGAGATCCGAGATGTTAGCGGGTTTGTGCAGCGCTTGCCGCACAGCTGTGAAAAAGCCTAAATGAAGCCATTTTGCTGACAGTTTGTCAGGCCATAAGCATCCCGAGCTGTCTTTCCATTGTGTTTTCATCACAGTGTTGCCTCCTACCCCTACAGCTACAAGCGACTGTACATCAGTCCCGCTCCACTGAACAACCCATTTAAGCTTGACACCCCAAAACAATTAGGCTTTGGTTTTACGCTGTCTATCAAAAGTTTGATGACACTTAGCTTCAGGGCTGTAATGGTTTCTGGGTAGATGTGCAATGCACTGGCTTTCTGGGGACCCCATCCACAACATGTGTATTTGCTTTTGAGTCAAGTCTATGGGTCTTAAGTGAGTGTAGTCTTTAGACCTGTTAGTTCAAGTCTCATGTCTCTATGCCTTGAGTCGAGTCTTCAGTCTCTAGTACGAGACTCAATTCTCAAGTCTCTGGATTATGAGTTAAGTCAAGTCTTGAATCTATGAGTGTCAGAGTCAGAGTCGTAATCAAGTCGGATTTGTGCGGTGCTAGTCACAGTCAGGTCTTGAGTCTCTGGGTGTGATTCCGAGTGTATAAGTCCAGTCTTGAGTCTTGGGTATGTAGCTTAAGTGTTAAGTTTCTGGGTTGCGGGTCAAAATCAAATCCCCAACCTTCGGGATACAAGTCCAAGTCATGTCTGCAATCTCTGGGTCAGTCAGAGTCAAGTCTGGAGTCTCTTGGGTGTAAGTTTAAGTTAAGTCTCTGAATGCAAGTCTGAGTCGAGCATCTTGTTCATAAGTCACATGTACAGTCTCTGGGTTGTGTGTCCAAGTCTGGTCACTTGTTCTTGAGTTGAGATTTGTGTCTCAGTTCTTTGGAGTGAAGTCTCTAGATGTTGTGTCCAAGTCCAGTCTCAAGTCTCTAGGTCCTCAGTTGTCACTTTAGTCTGTGTTTTGAGCCTCAGTCTTAAGGCTCAAGTCTCTGGGTTCAAGTTGTGTTTCTAGTCTCTGGGTTGGGGTCCGTAAATTCTAAGGCTGTCATGACATTACAAAAATGTGGTAATGTCAAAATGGGCTGTTTTGCAGTTTAGTGTCTATAACAGCACAGTATAAACAGGAAGGGAATAGTAGGTTTGGATACTTCAATGTTTGAGAGGAAAAGTTTGGTTTTCCATGATATAGACGTTTTTAAAAGTGGGGATATTTAGGTCATTCCCACTGATTCCAGGTTTCTTAAAAGTGTGATGTCATTTATGGACTGTATTGATTCCACAGTAGTTCAATGCACAGTTTCTCCAACAGCAAGCAGTTTTTGAGAAATTGGGAAAGAAATTGGGAGAGATAAGTGGAAAAAGGGCATCACCTATGGGTAAAGTGAGTTTTTTTGGCTTCTGTAAGTCGTCTCGTTGGCCTCTGACAGTTATGAATGGGTCTGCAGAGATGCATCTGAATGTACAGGTCAGGTAGGGGGTGTTGAAGGCAGCTGTCAGTCCACCACTGGACTGATGGATTGCCCTGTAGATTGTCCAGGGCCTTTGAGTGAAAACCTGGGAGATCCAATCTGCTGTTTGTCAGTTTAGTGGGGTAAAGCTTCCAAATGACCTCTCCGACACCTGCTGCACGCCTGCTGTCATCAATAAAGCCACCCCCCAAACACCCCCCCACCCCCGGGAAGCTTGCACAGAAAGACATGACTGTTCAAAAGTCTGAAATCACTTGATTTGCATAATAAAAATTATAAACAATATCTGGTGTTCAGTTAAATTATTTAAGATCATTTTGAAACAGTGCACATTTATTTATATTATATTTGTATGTTTATTATATTTATGAAATATATATTTGTAAAAATAATTTGTTTTGAGATTTGATGAATACTTTTTAAATACAACACATTGTGACAATTTATTTATTAATATTATATTAGTTTAAAGTCATTCTTGATATTAATTTTGTCATGACGTGTACGGCCAGACCAAGAAGGATGAACATTCACAAAGATGGAGATCAAAGCAAGAGGGTTTATGAAACAAAATGAGCATAAACACAAGGGGTTTGAAAAATGTGGGCAGCAACTAGGGGTAAAACAAGAAACAGAACCTGAACGTGACAACCAAAATGGCAAACACAACATACCTGGGACTGGGAGGAGCCGGGAGCTGAGGGGGAAAACAAAGAGGGAACCTGAATGAAACCCTACAGGCAGAGCCTGGGCTACAGGGGCGTTAAAGTAAACAGAGGCTAGAGCCGCGCTTTATAAACAAAAGAGGGTTAGCTGGGGAACCAGCCGCTAGACCAAACGACAAGGCCGACCTAACCTGAATATGCGGCGTGCTGTCATGAATGTGGGTCGCCTTGCTTGAACATGGATTGCCTGGAAACCTGGACAGGAAGCGAGCGTGCCTCGCTCGCCACCAGAGTTAAGGGGAGACCTACTCCTAAACGTGAGTTGAGAACTAGAGATGACCTGAACACACCAGTAACGGCCTCAGGGCATCCTAGAGATCCCAAATGAGTCAATTCTCGGCAGAGAACAAAGGGGGTAAAGCTCCTTAAGTAGTCCCAGTCCCAGGTGAAACACATGAACAGTGAATCAACACAAATTAACATGAATTAAACACACATGAACTCAAATGAACAGAAATGAACTGAAAGTTTGAAATTTGGGCCTGTGGGCAGCGGTTTGGCATCGCCCCAGGGGAGGGCGCGAAACAGAGTGCCTGACAGTTATTAGAGCTTTGTTTTGTATAATAATGTTATTAGAGCTTTTCTGGATATCAATTCTATTAGAAAGGGATATTATTGTTATTAGAACAATATTCTAGATATTAATGATATCAAGGATTCATTCTCCCATTTAATCCTGGGTATTAATTTTAGAACTTCTAAATATTTTTACTGAAACATCATGAAAGGATAAAATACTACAATTATGTAACTTGGGTTATATTACTGCAAACATGTATCTGAGCTGTGATTGCTGACTGAGTGGGTGTTTACTTGATGCCAAAGATTCCAGTCTTGTTACTGGAAGCTGGGTAGATTTTATAGCCGTTTATCAAGGATGTTGTGAAATCAATGGACTATGAGAGCACAAAGAGAGGCTGTGAAAGCCAGGCCTCTGGAATGGAAAAAAAAAACATTTTAAAATCATAATTTAGGAGGACAGGGATCGCGAGCCAAGCTGCGGACAGAGTGGACTGTTTTTTAGCACTGGGAGTCACTTCAGTTCCACAGTGCTTGACTGAAGTGTCTGTTGAACTTATCTCTGTTAGATCATGACCTGAATATAATAAGATGAACTCAAGTGTCAAGTGGTTTTCACAAGCATGTGCACACACACATATGTGTATGTATGCTGTGCAATTATAAATGAATTTAAATCGACATTCAGAAAGTCTAATCGGTGTAATCTTGCCTATGTTGAGTATTTCGGATAGTCATGTGACTCCGCCCTATCCAGTCTGCAACAAAGAAGGATATACACTTGAAGGTCAAATCTCCCAGAACTAATAAAGATATGTAAACACCACTGATGTAGGTGATTATCAGACCTTTGAAATTTCAGTCAACAACACAGAGCATTCACAACAAGCATAGACAAGCATGTATTTATGTATTATTTACAGTGGGGAAAAAAAAGTATTTAGTCAGTCACCAATTGTGCAAGTTCTCCCAAAAAAAAAAAATCTGAAAATCACATTGTCTGATTTTTAAAGAATGTATTTGCAAATAATGGTGGAAAATAAGTATTTGGTCATACTTTGTTATATATCCTTTGTTGGCAATGACAGAGGTCAAACGTTTTCTGTAAGTCTTCACAAGGTTGGCACACACCGTTGCTGGTATGTTGGCCCATTCCTCTATGGGGTTGAGATCTGGAGAGTGGCTAGGCCACTCCAGGACCTTGAAATGCTTCTTACAAAGCCACTCCTTTGTTGCCCTGGCAGTGTGCTTGGGATCATTGTCATGCTGAAAGACCCAGCCACGTTTCATCTTCAATGCCCTTGCTGATAGAAGGAGGTTTGCACTCATAATACATTCTTTCATGTACACGGACCAGTTGTCCTAGTGCCTTTGCAGAGAAACAGCCCCAAAGCATGATGTTGCCACCCCCATGCTTCACAGTTGGTATGGTGTTTGTACCAAACAGTTCTACTTTGGTTTCATCTGACCATAAGACATTCTCCCAATACTCTTCTGGAACATCCAAATGCTCTCTAGCAAACTTCAGACGTGCCCGGATATGTACTGGCTTAAGCAGGGGAACACGTCTGGCACTGCAAGATCGGAGTCCCTGGCTGCGTAGTGTGTTACTGACGGTAGCCTTTGTAACGTTGGTCCCAGCTTTCTGCAGGTCATTCACTAGGTCCCCCCCGTGTGGTTCTGGGATTTTTGCTCACCGTTCTTGTGATCATTTTGACCCCACAGGCTGAGATCTTGCGTGGAGCCCCTGATCGAGGGAGATTAGCAGTGGTCTTGTAGGTCTTCCATTTTCTGATTATTGCTCCCACAGTAGATTTCTTCACACCAAGCTGCTTGCCTATTGCAGATTCAGTCTTCCCAGCCTGGTGCAGGTCTACAATTTTGTTTCTGGTGTCCTTCGACAGCTCTTTGGTCTTCACCATAGTGGAGTTTGGAGTGTGACTATTTGAGGTTGTGGGCAGATGTCTTTTATACTGTTAACGAGTTCAAACAGGTGCCATTAATACAGGTAATGAGAAGTTACAGGTCTGTGACAGCCAGAAATCTTGCTTGTTTGCAAGTGACCAAATACTTATTTTCCACCATTATTTGCAAACAAATTCTCATTTTGTCTCTTATAGTTGAGGTCTACCTGTGATGTCAATTACAGGCCTCTCTCATTTTTTTAAGTGGGAGAACTGTTGGTGACTGACTAAATACCTTTTTTCCACACTGTATATATTATGCCACAAATTGTGTCTACATCGAAGTCTAGTATTATTTCAAGTTCTCCTCTATATCATCCAATGCCTGCTTTAGTAAATTAGGGCTGAGTAATGTTAAATCAGCTGAACTTTTGTTACTTTCTACTGTATTCATGTTTACCTGCATCAGTTCTAATGTGATGTGGATCTAGAACAATGTGCTTAGGTGCCAAAAACGTCATTGGCTTCTGAAGAGAAGGGTCTGGCAAAAACCTCATATCTCCAAACTGCAGGAGAAGGAAAAACCTTCTTAACTTTCAATTTAAGTCGATGCAAAAAGATTCTATTTCAGTTCTGGAGCTTTTCTATTGGTCCATTCACCAGGATATTGATACATGTAATGAACAACAGCCATATTCACAAAAAGTCAAAACTGGCAAAATGGAGGTAAAAGGTTTTTACAATGATATGTGTATCCTGAGCCTCTGCTCTCTGTTTGAAGGCTGCGCTCTGTTTCCGTCCGGAAACAGTTCCGTTCCGTTTGCTGTGTTTACCGCACGCTCGTCTGCAGGTCATTTTCTCTGCATCATTTATGCTGCCCTAGGGTCCCCTCTGCTCTCCAGTAGCCCGTTAAACCACAGAGAAATGAGATCATTGAGTGTTTTAGCAGCTCGTCACATGCTTTCGGCAAATGTGTGTGTGTCGGGGGGTGTGGGTGCATTTTGTCCATTGTGGGGACCAATACTGAACAAAAACAAAAAATTTGGCTTTCGCTTCTGTTTATCAGAAAACATATAAAATACCAGAGCTGATCAGTGGCTGATTTTAAAGACGTTGTTTTCCTACACTTACTCCAAATGTACCTAATCCACTAAGACATGTTGACTGAAGTTTGGTTCTTTTGGAGATCTTAGACCCTTAAAATATATTCCTTACTCACTGAAGGTTAATGTCTGAAAATAGATACAAAAACCAGACATAGATACAAAACCAGACATATCTCTGCCTGTGTTTAGGGGTGTAAACAGTGAGTGGTCAGTTCTCAGAATTTGGTGCCCTAAAATTCCTTAAATGTAACTGACTTACATTACTTGATTAGTTCCATTGGATGAGTCATGTGAGTGAACGTTCTGCCGCCACTATATGGCTGCAAAGCTCATATTCAGTGTAGAGTTTGTATTAAATAATGCATAAACTAGTAAGATCTGGCATACAAGAGTTACAATAATTGATTCTTAAACAGTTTAGAATAAAAAAAAACAAAAAATATAAATGAATATAGGTTGAACATTTTAAATGACTCAATATATAAAAAAGTTTTATTAATGGTTTAGAAGTTATTAAAAACATGGACAAAATCTGTCAATCCTAATTTGATTACTTGCATTATGGTTTTTATAGGTTTGGGGACTTAAAATATTGCTGAACGGTCTAAATATGTATAATTAAATGTAACTGACTTACATTACATGATGAATTAACATGTCTTAAATAATAATACTACTAATAATAAATAAATACAATAAAATACATAACTAAACATAATTAAGGCTTGTGTTTTCTGAAAAAGTATCAGCATTTTGGTATGTCCCCACTGATTGACATTTACATATAAATGTATATGTTTATTGCACTTTTTATAAATTTGGTTTCATTTTAAATGTTTCTTATTTTTTAGTTCTTTCAATAAAAAAATTAAAAATGTTCACTTGAACTTATTGTGTTTGGCACAATTCCAAGTACAATAGCTTTTGCTAGCATTAGCCATTTTAGCACAAACCTTCAACTCATTTTTGAATGCTTATTACAGGGTTGAAAGACTTTTTCGTCTTCATGAAGTACTCCCATTTATGAGAATGTAAGTCTCTTCAGAATTTGGTGTACACTGTGTACCTGCATATACACACAACATTACCCTGTGGCTTTGTTCAGACCAACCTATGTTTGTGTTAACATTATCAATACAAATTATTAACACAAACACAACCACCAGAATTACAAACAAACTTCATATACCTGTATATGTATCTGCATTCATATTTGAACCAGAAGTAGGCGTGGTCTACAACTGACATGGTTTCTATAAACAACATTTCATTTGACCTGGATTTAAGAATGATGTAGGGCAGTGAAACATGTGCATTCAAGTTATTAAAATGTATTTATTTATGTATTGGATTTCCCAGCAGAGCTTTTCAGCTGCCCTGAGGGTAGCGAGTGGTCTGCCCGGGCAGAAAAGTGACAGGGTAAGCTTTTAAATAGCAAATGGTGAGCTGAAATGACGTCTCTGTCAGTAAATATGTAAATAAAAGCAGATGTGTTTTTATATTGTATGTATTTGTGTATTGAGGTCAGTTTTAATAGAAGTATAGTTGTATTGTGGAACTCAGTGAGGCAGCGTTTAGATCAGGCTACTAGAGCAAAACACTGACTGGCTTGTGTTTAGTTTTAGTTTAAACCACTACTGATCAAAAACTGGAAAGACATATTGTAAAACAGTGAATTGAGCGCCCCCTGTTGGTGGCTGTGTTTGTATCTGTTTAAACGTATTATCTCTCTTCGTAATTCTCTGTGTTTCTGAGTCATGCTTGGTGTAGCACAGCAGCATTTACACACACTCATATGAAATCACATTCGTCACTTATGTGTGTGTCCCTCCCAAGTTGGCCTGCACTCAAACACAGGAAACATTTCAGCAGGAACAGGAATATTGCTTTCAGCGCTTTTGCCATTTATATTTGTGAATAATCCGCTCTGCCTGCTACAGTTCAGAGCTGAAGCTTGGGGTGAAGCAGCTGCAAGCTTACCGACCTGCCTCAAAGGCTAAATAAACAAACAAACAAACAAACAAACTGTCAGTAATATGAGCTCATGGGGGGTTCCACAAAATAAGCTCTTTTGAAACAAGCCTGAACTTAAGCCTTGCTCATTTACTATAGCAATATATGATTTTGGACAAACCTGCTCAATGCCAGGCTAAAGTTGAGGCTCAGCTAGGCTTGATTAGTTCCATTGGATGAGTCATGTGAGTGAACGTTCTGGCACCACTATATGGCTGCAAAGCTCATATTCAGTGTAGAGTTTGTATTAAATAATGCATAAACTAGTAAGATCTGGCATACAAGAGTTACAATAATTGATTCTTAAACAGTTTAGAATAAAAAAAAAACAAAAAATATAAATGAATATAGGTTGAACATTTTAAATGACTCAATATATAAAAACGTTTTATGAATGGTTTAGAAGTTATTAAAAACATGGACAAAATCTGTCAATCCTAATTTGATTACTTGCATTATGGTTTTTATAGGTTTGGGGACTTAAAATATTGCTGAACGGTCTAAAATTGTCTAAAAACTTTCAGAATGCAATAAACCAATCAAACAAGACCGATTTAAATCAACACAACTAATAGAACCAATGCTTTCTCCAGATTCCACAAAAAATGCCACTTTTAATGACGACTGCAGTCTGAGAATTATCCATTACAAGCGTCTGTAGTACTTAGTATAGACCCTTTTGCTGTTATGTACCTGCTGCACACATACTGCATAGCCAGACACTAGCTTCTGGCAGCGTTTCTGAGGAATCTTTGGCCTCTAGTTCACTACTATTCTTGGGTTTGCATGCTGCAGCCACCTTCTTAGAAACCTACCAATGGGGTTTAGGTCAGATGACTGTGATGACCACTTAAGAATCTCTCAGGACTTCTTCTGAAACCAAGTCTTTGGTAAATCTTGAGGTATGCATGGAATCATTGTGCTGTTGGAAGGCCCAGTGACATTTCCTGATACTTGATTGAATCCATTTCCGCTCTGCACACAATGCAGGTTTTCAGTGCCAGGGGAAGTAGAGCAGCCCCAGAGCATCATCGAGCCACCACCATGCTTCACTGTAGGCAGGGTTTTCTTCCTCCTCCAGACCACCTCCAGCAATATGGCTTAGCTATATTTCTAACATGCAATCAGACATCATATGAAATCACTGCTATTAACTACCAAGGAGTACTGATCAATGACTACTGGAGTTAAGAAATACTTAAGGAATTATTGAAGGACTTAAGGAGTACGGATTAGTGAACTGTTAGTTTACTATTTACTAAACAGGAACTGCTAAGTATTACATATCTACTGGAGAACTACTTACCAATTACGTCTCCTCCTCCATAATAACTACTCATTAATTACTGGTCATATCAACATCAGCTGCTCAGCTGAAAATGCTTACATGAGAACTATAGATCTAACCTACTCCCATAATTCAATGTCTAAATGATCTTATCAGTGCTAATACAAAAGACGTCATCAAAGGAAGCATCGAAGTGACACCTCTTCCTGTAAGCAGCAACCTTAAAAATGTATCCTCAGCATCAGCCAAATATTAAATAAAACAATACACTATCTAGTACTCTGCTTACCTCCCATTTTTAGGAGAGAAAACATCACTTGTTTCTGATGTAGTGTTTCAGTGTTGTTTTTCCCAAAACAGTGCACCTTTGAAGTCCTCCCAATAATGTAGTCTATCAAAGAGATGGCCCACAGAAATATATGGCTCACAAATGAATAATCATTTTTTGTTTGATAACGAACTGTGTTGTTCTTTGAGAGTTCACTGCAATGGTAACTCATTATTATTAAACAAGATATCACTGTGTTCTTCATTAGGAAGAACACAGTAGAGCACCAGGCTATTGATGACAGGATTGTGGGTTCAATACCTGGGCTCGGCAAGCTGCCACTGTTGGGGCCCTTGAGCAAAGCCCTTCACCCTCTCTGCTCCCTGGGTGCCGTAGCAATGGCTGCCCACCCCTCCGGGCACGTATGCTCACTGTCCACTGTGTGTGTTTCACTGGTGTGTATGTGCATGTTCACTGCATGGCTGGGTTAAATTATATTTATATTATAGGTTTTGTGTCCAACACAAAATAGTGTACATGGTTGTCCTAGTCTTCGTTAGGAAACACCTGCCTTTTTGTTTATTTAACATTGATTCTATATAGAAGGCATAATAGGCAGATTAAATGCTGAATCATTAAAGAATACTGTTCCTGATCATCATCAACACCTAATGAAGAACACAGTAACACCTAGCTCATTGCTGATGAGTTACAGTGTGTCGCAGTGAACTCCCAAAGAACAACACAGTGGTGCTTAATTCATTATCTAACAAAAAAGAATTATTCATTTGGAAAAACAAATCCAAAGAAGGAGGAGGTAGGACACAACATACAGTGAGCCATATATTTCTGTGGGCCATCTCTTTGATTGACCACATTATTGGGAGGACTTCAAAGAAAGTTTGGGAAAAACAACACTGAAACACTACATCAGAAAAATTTGATGTTTTCTCTCCTAATTGTGGTGTTTTATTTCATATTTGACTCTGATGCTGAGGATTACATTTTTAAGGTTGCTGCTTACAGGGTGAGGTGTCCCTGCCTTCATTTGAGGACGTCTTTTGTAGTAGCACTGGTAAAATCATTTAGACATTAAATTGTTGAATTCGGCTGGTTTAGATCCAAAGTTCTCATGTAAGATTTTCCGGCTGAGCAGCTGATGCTGATGTGTGTAATTAATAAGTAGTTATTATGAAGGAGATGTAAGTAGTTTTCCAGGAGTTTAGTTGATAGTGAACTACCATAGACATTGGTTCACTACTACCAACTGACTAATTATTCAATTAAACAGTACTGTAAAGTAGTACCAGTTGAAGTGTGTAGTGGTGGAGCTGTGTTTGTTTGTGCTAACAGGGAAGCACTTAACCTGCCCCTAATACTACACACACGCACACACACACACACATTAGTACACATTTTCACATTGCTATCACTATCTATTTATGTATCTTTGTTTCTTATAGGTTCTCCTTCTCTCTCCCCATCTCCCCCATCTCATTTCTTCACTCTCTCTCTCTCACACACTCTCTCCCTGTCATTCTCCTCCTCTGTCTCCCTCCATCTTTCTCCTCTTCCTCTAGGCTGTTATTTCTTGCTCTCTCACTCTCTTCTCTGGCTTCTGTAGCTCTCTTTTGTGTGCTCTTTCTCTTTCCCATTCTCCCTCTATTCCTCTTATTTCTCTGCCGTTCTTTCTTGCTCTCTCTTTTGCTTTCTTCTCTTGTTCTCTCTTTCTCTCTCACTGTCTCACCCTTTCTCCTGTGTTTAATACTCTCTCCACCTTTCCTTTTTCTCTTCTTCATTCTCTTTCTGTCTCCCTCTTTTCTTCTCTCTCTGTCTCTCTCTCTCTCTCTCTCTCTCTCTCTCTCTCTCCCTCTTTCTCTCACTCTCTCTCTCTATTCTGTCAGTAATACATCTTAGCAAATATTCATAATTGATTTTTTGTATTAATTATGGGATGTTTAATGTGTGTCAAGCTCCTGCATGCTGCATTTCTCTAAATGTTGATTCTTTTTTTAAATATATAGTGTGTGGAGGAGGTAGAGGTGTTTCTTAGGAATATTTGTATGTGTATAAAAGACAGAGAGAGAGACAAATGGAGAGAAAGAGAGAGAGAATGAGAGAGAGACAGAGAAGCAGCAGTGAGTGAAGTGTTAGCTGGAGAGACTGAGAGAGTCTGAGAGACTTTCAAACAGCTTCAGAGCTACAGCTGAACTGCAGAACGAGGCAGTTCAGAAGGCCAGGTTTCTGTACTTCCACTCCTTCACTGCTTTTGTCATTGAAGTTTTGGATTTGACTTATTTATTCTTCCTATTTTTTTGCTTTTCTTGTATTATTTATGTTTTCAAAGAATTTTCCCTCTGGTTAGTGCTGCAGTCCAGACCATTAGAGGCCAGAACAAGATCTGAACACATCAAGTCCAAGTCAAAACTGAGCCTTTGAAGTGGTTCTCGGGACCGAGGCCAGGAGTGGACGAGACTGAGACAAGACTAGATTAATAATTAAATTAGGAGAGAAATTTGTTTACAGTTTATTTAATTACATTGATGATCGAATACAGATAAACTCAGCCGTTCTTTCTGATCTGTTAGCCCGAAATATCTCCAACATATGCATGGATTGATTACAGAATAGCCTATTTTTCTTCCATTCCACATTCTGAGTGCAGATTCTGAGTATGACATGGTAGTTGGTGTCAGAGGGAGTGATTTCAGTGTTTCTAGAGCTGCAGATCTCCTGGAGGTTTCAGCACAACAGTCTCTAGAGTTTAATCAGAACAGTGTGATAAAGAAAACACACCCAGTTCACAGGCAGCTCTGCAGAGAAAGAGGTCAACAGAGAATGGCCAGGCTGGTTGGAGGTGACAGAAAGGCTACAGTAACTCAGATAACCACTGTGTACAACTGTGGTGAGCAGTAAAACATCTCAGAATGAACAACAACTCCAACCCTGAGGCAGATGGGCTACAACAGCAGAAGACCACATCAGGTTGCAGCTTTTGTTCACAGTCAAGAACAAAAAGCTGAGGTTGCAAGTTCACCAATACTGGACAGTTAACGACTGGAGTAACATAGTCTGGTTGGATGAACCTACATACCTGCTTAGGAACACGGTAGGTGATGGTAGGACTAAAAAATAGAGTCAACAGCATGAATCCATGGACCCAATCTGCCTTGTGTGAAAAGTCCAGGCTGGTGGAGGTTGTGTAACAGTGTTGTGAAGGTTCACTTGGCACGCTTTGGGCCATTAATACCAATCAAGCATTGCCTCAATGCCACAGATTATTTGAGTATTGTTGCTGACCATGTGTCACAGTTGCATGGCCACAGTTTACCATCTTCTTTAATATGGATACTGGCAGCACAATGGTGCACCATGTCACAAAGCAAAGTCTCTTAAACTGGATTCATGAACATGTCAACATGCCTTCTCAGTCACAGGATCTGAGATGTGGTAGAATGGGAGACTGAAATATCTGCAGTGATGGGACCAGTCAACATGGACCTGAATCCCAAAGGAATGTTTCCAACATTCCATTCCATGAAGTTTTGAGAGCAAAAAGAAGCAAAAGGAATGGACTCCTAGTAGTATTACCAAGTAGTGTTCCTAATGAAGTGTTCAGTGGGTATACCTATTACCATAATTTAAGATATAATGCCATATAATATACACAACATATAATTGAAACATTATGTGTTCACATTTCAGTGGTCCCATCACTTCCATCATAAAACTCCATTAGGAATGTTTTATTTAAGACTGAGCCAATTCTTCCATAGCTGCAGTTAATGCTTCTGTGCTTTACAGCTTCTCGTAAAACACTCGCTGTAAATGTCTGTTGTTGGTCAAAAGAAGATAAACTGACAGACTGATTAATGTTATACTGTCACTTGTAAACAGCTGTACAGCGGGACCAGACCTGCAGGCTGACTCTCAGACTCCTTTGTTAATGTAGAGTCCCAGAAGAAGATTGGTACAAATCTTTCCATTCAATTTTCTGGATCAGGTTGTCACAGGTCTACCAGGTCTACCTCCTCTTTCCTGAAAGTGAATGTGCTCTTTAAAAGTAGAGCCCACTTAGACTGTCAATGTCCTGTAATCCACTTTCTGCTTTACTTTAGGATAATATCAGATGATGAGGATTATATTTCCTGATGAGAACATGCTCTTATTTATTTATTTATTTATTTATTTATTTATTTATAACTAGAATGTATCCAGCCCAAATTTGGAATATTTGAAATATATACATAGAACAATATACAGTGTATCACAAAAGTGAGTACACCCCTCACATTTCTGCAGATATTTAAGTATATCTTTTCATGGGACAACACTGACAAAATGACACTTTGACACAATGAAAAGTAGTCTGTGTGCAGCTTATTTAACAGTGTAAATTTATTCTGCCCTCAAAATAACTCAATATACAGCCATTAATGTCTAAACCACCAGCAATAAAAGTGAGTACACCCCTTAGTGAAAGTGTCAATATTTTGTGTGACTACCATTATTTTCCAGAACTGCCTTAACTCTCCTGGGCATGGATTTTACCAGAGCTTCACTGGTTGCCACTGGAATAAGTGTCATTTTGTCAGTGTTGTCCCATGATATACTTAAATATCTGCAGAAATGTGAGGGGTGTACTCACTTTTGTGATACACTATATAACATATATAACAAGACATACAATAAAAGTAATAAATCTCAAAATATTTATCATTGCTGCTATCCAAAAAAATAATAATGGAATTTTTGGAGCCATTCCGGAGATTCAATGTTTACCCAACTGTGGAACACACCTTCCCTTGCTTGGTGCCTCAGTGATCATAGATGGTAATTTGCTCTGTAGTGTGATGGCCTTAAACCGTACAGATCACATACTGTCACATACTGCCTCTGTCTGTAGATCTACTAGACTGCCCCTACTAGCTTGCCTGGTAGGGTGACAGTCTCTTACATCATTTATTTGTCAATAAACCCGTTAGATTGCATGCCAACCTCTCCTCCACTCTGAGCCAGAAGAGACTGGCACTTCTCTCTCGCTCCTCATTGTGCCTCACACCCGGCGGACAGGGCAGTCAGAGCCTTGCAGCTTTGTTCTGAGGTATTTGGAGCTCAGACAGATCTGTTTTGGCTGCCCCCGAGCAGACTGGTGAGCAGTAATCAAGGTGAGAGTTTAGCACATGCTCTGGTGTAAAGCTTTTTTTGAGCGGCTTCAAAACCTTGATCCCTCCCTGTTCGTTTTAAAGATGATGGTTAAAAAGTTCCTTTCCTGCGGAGCTCACGGCTGTTCAAGCAGAGCTTACAAGCTGTTCATGGTAGCCAGATTTGATCAAATCCCTGAATTAGCAATGTAATGCAACTGGCTGGCGTTTTACATTGCATATGAATTGCATGATATTAAAAATCATGATAAAGAAATAGAATGCTTACAATAGTGTCAAATTTGCAAAAGATTTTCATTAATATTTAAGGATATTTGACAATGAAAGTATTCTAAACTTGCAGCCTTAGATAGTCCATCCTTCCAAACGGTGAAGTCCAGCTCCGGGCTTGTACCGCTGCCCCGTTACTGTACAGTCTATACTTAAGCTCTCTCAGTGGCACCTGTGTGGAGTCATCTGGCCTGTCAGGCACTCTTGTCCAAGACAAAGCAAAGCCTCCCTAAGCCCATTTGATCTGACTCTGAAGTGGAGACTTAGATGAATCGGGGTTTACTTTGAAGTGGCTAATTCCCCTGGCTGCTTCAGCGATGGATTCCGAGCGGCGCTCATATTCGAAGCCCTCATCAGAGACTTTTTTGTCTTGTTTGGCAAATTGGAAACGAGTTGCCCCCTTTGTTCATTAAAAAAAAAGTTGGGACTTCAAAGATTGATCCGTCACTGCTGCCTCTGCGCTGTTATGCTCTGCTGAAGTTCCTCTATAGCAGATAATGCCCAATTCCCTAGACTGGCACAGCACAGCATTCACTCCCTATCTTATTCATTTATTCATCAGCCCAAAGTCACTGCACCACCATCAGTATCTAAGAGGTGATTGCTTTTGTTAGTCATGTGCCTTAGGAGTGAGCACTACCGGCATTACATACTTCACAAAGAAGTGGTTACTGCAGTGGAACCAAGACTCATGCAAATGTAGTCTTGCAGGAAACAACTTGAGTAGAATGGGGATTGAGGATAATTGAGGATAAATTCAAAAAAGACTTAGTCAGCAAGCTTGACACATTCTAAGCAATAACAGTCTAGCAATCTTTGGTGCTATGTAGAATGTTTTTCTATAAGAAGAGGGTTCTCCTTGTATTTCAAGAACCATTTTATGTGGTTCCTCTCAGTGTTTCTTTCCCATGTTTTTAACCGAATGCTCTCAGTGAATTTCTCCTTTTGAGGTTTGGTTCCTCTCTGTGGTTCTTCCTCATGATCCTGGGGAGGTTCATCTTTTGAGTCTTGGTTTCTCTTAGTGGTTTCTCATTGTGCTTCTCCTTTTAAGTCTTGATAAATCGCCATGGTTTTCCCCATGCTCTTAGGGGAGGCACATCCTTTGAGTCTCAGATTGTTTCAGTGGTTCTTCCTCATGGTCCTGGGGAGAACATCTTTTGAGTCTTGGTTGCTCTTAGTGGTTCATTCTTGTGCTTCTAGAGAGGTTCTCTGTTTGAGTCTTGATTTTTTCTCATGGTTCTCCCCATGATCCCAAGTGAAGTTCATCTTTTTTTCTGCCTTTGTTCCTCTCAGTGGTTCTTTTTGATGCTGTTATGGAGTTTCTTCCTTTTGATTCTCCTCAAGTGGTTCCTCTTTGTGCCATAAGGAAGGTTTCTCCTTTATATCTTGGTGCATTTCAGAGGTTCCTCCTAATTCTGTTAGGGAGCTCTTTCCTTTAAGTCTTGGTCCCTCTAGGCAGTTCTTCATGCTCTTAGCGAGGTTCTCCTTTTGATTCTTGTTTCATCCCTGAGGTTCCTTTTCATGCTCTTATGGAGGAAGACGGAATACTCTTTAAAATGGCATCCTCTTCTGTAGGACCCTGAGTGTTTGCACTTGTGAGTCCTGGTTCCTCTATGTTCTCCTTTCTTCGCTTAATAGTGCCATCCTCACTGAGGTGGCTGAATTTACTTGATTTTTATGGAAGGTAAAATACAGCACAGAAATTGTACACAGCAGTGAAAACATGGTAGCTTACAGAAAGTACTTACAGATTCTACACACTGATCTATATTCTGTGTGAAGTTGCACTACCCTAACTCTTCTGATGGCAGATTTGCACCAGTGTAAGCACACACTCAACCAGTACATTTCATGACCACCAGTGGAATGACCACTAGGGGGGCAGTCTTCATGACTTTCTTCTACACCATCACACATATTGTTTATCTGATATACTTTACATATCCCATTTGCCCTTACAACATACAATCACACAAAGCCGGAGTGTGTCACTGCATCAAACATCAAAACATTACATCTAATCACTGAAATTCAGCTGTAGCTCTGTGTGTGTGTGTGCGTAGTGTCTGAGGGGTTAGTTAGAAATGCCTGTTTGTCGAGCAAACCCCAAAAGACAGAGAGATGAGACAACAGAGAGGGAGAGAGAGAAAGAGAGAAAGAGAGAGAGGGAGAGAGAGAGAGAGAGAGAGAGAGAAAGAGAGAGAGAAAGAGAGAGAGAGAGAGAGATAATAGTGAAGGAACAACAGTTAATGACAAAAAACAGGAAGAAAGATATGAAGATATCAACCGATATCTAGAACACTAGGAGAACCAAATTTATAGAGTGAACTAGAACACTATTAGGTCCTAAAAAGAGAGTATAATCCACAGCAGAGACTGATTTAATGCCAGTTTAGTGAGCAAAGACCCCAATATTCCTGACCCCTACTGTACCACATTCCCCACTTACTTCAACACCCTCCAACATTACTGACCCCTTCCTCACCTTAGCCCAACACTACTCAACTGTATCTTATCTCCCCCAAACATTATTGACCTCTACCTAACCTGGTCCAACCTACCTAGCCCAACATTACTGACCCCTACCTCACCTTAGCCCAACACTACTCACCTGTATCTTAACTCACCCAAACATTATTGATCTCTACCTAACCTGGCCCAACCTACCTAACCCAACATTACTGACCCCTACCTCACCTTAGCCCAACACTACTCACCTGTATCTTAACTCACCCAAACATTATTGATCTCTACCTAACCTGGCCCAACCTACCTAACCCAACATTACTGACCCCTACCTCACCTTAGCCCAACACTACTCACCTGTATCTTAACTCACCCAAACATTATTGATCTCTACCTAACCTGGCCCAACCTACCTAACCCAACATTACTGACCCCTACCTCACCTTAGCCCAACACTACTCACCTGTATCTTAACTCACCCAAACATTATTGACCTCTACCTAACCTGGCCCAACCTACCTAGCCCAACATTACTGACCCTCTACCTCACCTTAGCCCAACACTACTCACCTGTATCTTATCTCTACCAAACATTATTGACCTCTACCTAACCTCAGTCCAACATTACTGACCCCACCTCACTTCACCCAAACATCACTGACCTTCACATCACCTCACCCCAAAATTATAGACCTCTACCTCACCACACCCTAACAATACTGCCCCTACCTCACCTCATTCCAACATTACTGACCCCAACCTTACCAGACCCCAACACTGCTGACCCCTACCTAACCACACTTTATCACCAACCTCATTCTGAAATTAGAAAGGCAGAAAGAAGAGAATGCATGAGAGAAAAGAGAATATACAAGAAAAAGCAAGAGGGAAAGAGAGCAATGTACGAATTACAAGAGAGGGAGAGAGAGAGAGAGAGAGAGAGAGAGAGAGAGATAGTGTCTCAGTGGAGAGGGGATGAGAGTAGAGTAGAGAGGCTTGTAGGCTGATGATGTAATGTAAGAACACACTCACGTGGCATTTCTGTCTCTGGGCAATCTGTCAGCTCCCTTTAAATGCATGGAATAAACAGATGCTATCAAAATGTTCCAAAATCAATTACCCCGCTGGGATTGCCCTTACACACACACACACACACACACACACAGACACACACACACAATTTTGTTGCTGAGAAACCCAGTAATATCAGGATCCTCCTGCTTTTACATGACATCCTGCATAATGCCGGGAGGAAAGCAGTCTCTGGGTAAAACACTACTACTACACACACACTTTCTAAGCCTCAGAGACTACAGTGTTTGCCAGCAATTATAAAACATGTTGTAATTTTATATGTGAGCAAAGAAATACGAATGCAGATTGTAAACTTCCAACTCAAACCACATATGTACCTGTAAGTAAAAGAGGATTTCATTTATCGATTTTACAGCATGATGTCAATGTTGTTTGTACAGTCTTGTTGTGTGAAAAGAAAAACTTTTTGCTATGTTTTGTCATGTTTTGACCTGTGGTGTGCCCAAGGGCTTAGTTCTTGGGCTGCTTATATTTGCTTTTACATTATTTCCCTTTTCTTCTTAGAGGATTTCTGTGACCTGTGGCGTCCCCCAAGGCTCAGTTCATGGGCTGCTTTTAGTTCCATTTGGCCAAAAGACTACACAATATCTTACCACAGTTACAATACTTTGAATTGTTTAGCCCTTACACCAAATGACTGTGGACTATGGTATGTTGGTGTTTGGAACATTGTACCGATAAAGTTTCTGATAAAGTGACTAACAGGGCTCACAGTAAAAACTGTGCTTTGATAAGGCCCAGTTCTGTGCTCAAATAGGTACATTTGACCCTCTAGACCTAGAAATGACCCCCAGTTACCCACAGCAGCCTAGAAATAATAGTAATTGTTTTTTCTTCCCTTGGTTTTAAACAGTGACCAATAGTAGTGGTCTCTTAAACTGGCAGGAATCCTCAAGGGTGTATCATAAATAACTTTAAAGATAAGATTTAAAATGCAAGGCATATCCCACTTAGTGGTGGTTTGATCTTACAGGATATGAGTGTTAAAAAAGTGGGCTCTGCTTCTAAAAGATACAAGACGCAAACGTGAAAACCTGGAGCAAAGAATAGTAAAGATCCTCTGCATTCTTCTAGTACTCTATAGTAACAATAGAGTCAGAGCCTGCTGTTTACAAATGACAGTATATGTCTAAATGTCTGTCAAACTACAAGAGAAGAGTGTATAATATACTGGGCTGTGATTGGATGTGATCCAGTTGGGGATTGTATGACTCCCTTGTTCAGATTGAACATTTCCCATCTACATTCACATCTGGTAGAGGTTTGCTGGTAGAAGTTCTGCAGCGGAGTTTAGGTTGATTTGGGTCTTTATTGTAGCATAAGTGCTCTGAGGCTTTCATCTTTGGCTCAATTAAGTACAATAAACAATAAATCAAATCATGTTCTGTAGCTTATTATGACATTTTATGACATTTTATGACATTTTATGTAAGTGGAGTTAGACATGAGGTGGTGCTGGTATCAATACTGTGTATAGTCAGCCGAAATCTAAGCCATGAATCTGAGTAGGTGTAAAAACAACAGGGTCACACCAGTCCAGTGGCAGAAAGTCAGTGATGGACAAGAGGGTAGTTGTGAATGTTTTAAGGAGGCAGACATTTCAGAGGGAGATGAGTTGGGCAGAGGGGTATGAGAGCGAATGTGTCTGTCAGGCGGAGATGATGGAATTAGCATTAAAGCACCTCCCAGGCTGCGGCGGGGGGGGCGCCTCGCTAATGGAAACCCTTCAAGGTGGCTCCGTGGCTGCCCACTGCCTGCCATCCTTCAATGAACAGCAGATGCAGCATGTGCTGACAGGCTATTAGGACCCCGGTACAGAGGGGTGGGCGAGGGAGCTCAGAGAGGCGGAGAGGGAGGAGGACACGATTCAAGGGATGCGTTAACCTTACAAGCCTTATTACTCAATTATGATTTATTGCTCTGATCTGAACTTTTTTTTTTCCAATTTAGTTTCTGTCCAGCAGGTAGGTGTTATCTATTACATAATGCTGACAGCTGACATACAGTAAACCTTCTAAAACATCTATAAAGGTTTATTTAAAAATAAGTAAAGCCTGTTGTCATTTTAGCCTAGACATCTGACATATGTTGACCTTTAACCTTTAAACCTTTAAAGTGTTTATGTATGTTGATATTAGTTGTCATGTAAGGCTTGACACCATTCCAGTGTCAGTCTAGGGTTCAATTCCTGGCTGGGCAAGGCAAACCAAATACCGTAAATATAATGTAATCTTATAAACACTGCCCTTCAGTAAAGAGTTCCCATAAGACTCAAAGACTGTGTACACAATTCAGTCTTTATATGCCAGTGCAGGTTGTTTGCTGAGGCCTAATAATTAGGTAAGATTAGGCAGAAATAGGAGGAGCTATAAAATGCTCTTATAATCATTAAAATCTTATTTAGCCTTATCAATTGACAATTCCAATAGCTGATTAACTTGACTGCTTGTTACTACACCATCAAGCATCATCTAGGGTAAATGAACCCCTTAACGCAAAAAGGGCTTATTACACACTAAGGTGTATTATTCAGTAACTACCGGAACTTCTGTACACATTGGTAGGGTTATTTGTTGGTAATAGAAGCTTGTAATAACACTTTCGGCCCACTGGTGGGCCATGGGCTCTTTAAGGAGTTAAAGATTTCCAGACCACAAGAAGACCATATATAGCCAACCTATCCTTTCCAGCTGCTGTTTGCTACTATACACACTTGGAGGAGAGAGCCAACTGTCCAACACTGTTTACATGATCCAACAGATGCCCAAGTCTAGTTAGCATTGCACCAAATGATGCAAAATAGGCCCAATAGTGTTCTTTTGGACTCACTGGACACCTAGGAATTGAAACCAATCAGTGTTAAAAGGGTCCTTTTGGCGATGCCATAGAAAACCATGCCTGATCCACTGTAGGCTGAAGAACTACATATGGTTGGTAGATGGTTCTGGGAGGAATCATTCTTGTAAATGAAATGTGAGAGTGTAAGAACCTTATTAGGGGTTTGTTTCCATCTAGTGCTGTAAAATTCCATCTAGTGTCAAATTCCAAAGGTGAGAACAGAGAGAGGTAAGGAATAAAAAAGGTAAAGTCACTACTACAATTCCATGGAAATTCAAAGACTACTTCCGGGTGGGACATGCGCTTGTGAAATGTACGATGTATTCCCTGTGAGACTGTGTGCGCCGTTACTGGAGTCAGGCAGGGCCTCCTTAGGGAGATCAGGTCTCTCTACAGTCATTGCAAACTTTGCACATTGCTGCTACAGTAGTTTCAAGTTTGTCAGCCTTTAGGGGCCCCTCGTTGGCCTGGGGCCCCAGCAGTTGCCTGCCTTGCCTGGTGGCAAGCTGCTCCTCTGGGTATGGGATCAATAACGTGTCATTATTTGAGTTCAGGAACAGAGGCCTTGCAGGGTGGTGCATGCAGTCAAACACATCATCAGAAGCATTTACCATCCCCCCTAGAGCTTTTTCCACAAGAAGTGCAAAGCTGAAGGACCACCAAACCCTATTCTTGCTGCTGCACCCAGGAAAACGCTACCACAGACTGAAGACCAACATAGAGAGCCTGCCTGTCTCCTGAACGAGACACAAAATTGACTGCAATACTGCTGCACTACACTGCACAAGACCTCTATCTTCCTGTCCCTTTAATGAATACACCATGTCGATATACAGGCCTAATAGATGTATCTGTCATATTGCTTATCATACTCGTATAGCATGGCTCTGGGTATGTACAAACAGTTTGTATACTTTTAACTCCCTCTCACCCTTCACAAATATGCCATGTAGATAAAAATAGATGTGTGCCATAATGCTTATCATAACCCATTGTATAGTCTTCAGCACAACTCAACGGTGCTATATATATACTGTACATGGCCATGCCATTTCTTCCTGCTCCTTTTATTGGTACACCATGTAGATATACAGTAGATGTATATTTTTACTTATACCATTTTACCCTGTTTTATTATCTAGTTTGTATCTAATGTTGCTTGTAATTTTGCTCTTATAATTGTGGTTGTAGTATGAAAAGAGAAATACTGAAATTTATTAAATATTGTTTGAGATGTTTAATCTGTGGCTTCTCCCCCTCAATTTGTTTACCGTTGGCACTAACCCATCTGCAGATTAAAGCACCCTCATCACATGCCGGGGGTCCTTTCTATTCTCAGACTCCTGACCATGGAAGGCTGAGGTGTTGATGGTATTTGAACTTATGATCTACTCTCAACAATTAGGCAGTTAAACAGTTTGTGCCACTCTAGAGCTGTGAAACCATTTGACTAATATGACCTTTGAATAATCTACTGATTATTAAAACAATTAATCAAGTATTCAGATTATGAATCACTCAATTATAAATTTTTGCTTTCATTTTATTTATTAGTTCATTAGTTTATTAGTATTTTGAGTTACTTCTTCATTCGTTTTAGTGACTTTTGTAACCACCAGGCTGAATGGCTCTTTTTGTTGAGAAACTGGACTTTATCTATAACCAGAAAGCTGATTGGCTCTTTTTGTTAAAGGGCGGGACTTTATCTGTAAACAGACGCCATGTTGAACGTTGCAAGAACTCCCGCTGATACTTCAACCAGTGGCCGTCGTCTCGACGTTTATAACGCCATTCATTTCTCCTGTTTACACTCAGAGTCCATATGACACTGCCACAGCTCACACGTACAGAGCTTTACTCACCAGTGTGATGGCGCCTCAGATTTGTGTCTGTTCTTCCTTCATGCTCCTTATCGGTTTTCTCCATGCGCTCTGTTCACGTGACGGACAGCTGTTCTGTCTGCATGTTTTGTGCATCCCTATAATTGATGCATTATGAGAACTTTTGACTAAACATTGATTAATTGGTGAATAATTATCACTAATTGTTATATACTTCAGTGCAGGGTTCACATTACTCATGCAAAATCAGGAAAATTAAACTTGTGATTCAGTGATTAATTGCAGTATTGGCACAGCTCTAGTGAACATGGACAAGGATGGCAAAAGGACCATCCATCCCCGCCCAGAAACGACCTTCTCCGTCTCTGCCTTTGGCTCAGCTGCCACCACTGGAAGGAAATTAACTCCCCTGACTTAATTTGGATGGTGCTAATTTGAGGACGTGACGCAGCGGGCCGGGATGAAGGGATCATTTCCCGCAACGTGGCGATGTATTTAATATCAGGCTCCCAATCAGACGGGAGGATTAATATGTCAAAGACAGTATTAGACATGCAAATTTATCATCTCGCTTGTATGCAAATAAGCAGTGACGGACGCTTGGCTTTACACTCCGGGATGTGCAATCACTTCTTAAAGGGGGAGGGCATGAAGGAAATCCATGAATAATGCTGTGTCGATGTGCAGTGTGTGCAATAGTAATCACAATCATTTTAAATGGGTTTGATGTGGATTCGAAAATTCTTCTGCACTGCTAAAGTATAAGATATTTGAGGAACTTTTGGAGGTTTGAAATTGTGGAGGACCCTCTTAAGGTGCTTTGAAGAGCCTTCAAGAAAATGTTTTTTAGAAGAAAAAGGTTCATTGAAGATTCCACAAAGCTCCTCCATAGTTGATGAACCTTGATGAACCTGATGAACCTTCAAAAATGCAAAACAAATTTGTAGTGTTTCTTCTGATTAGCCTTCCATGCCATGCGGTAACAGCCTATATTATACTGGAAAGACTTTAAATTCAGCCTCACACAAGAGCATCATTGAGGCCAGGTACTGATGTTGGATGATTAGTTCTGTCACTCTAACTCATCCCAAAAGCATTGCGCTTATAAATGTGCTACAAAATGTTATTTGAGCGATACCGTAGAAGACCCAACTACTATATGTTTGTAATGGAGATGTGTGTGTGTGAATACATTTTTTAAGAGAAATTACTTCATCTAAAGGTTCAATACAAATTTGAAAAATCTCTATTACAAATATGATTCTTCATGGAATCATAATTGAATTTCTATGGCCGTGTTTCTGAGCCCTGGCCCTGGGGTCACCTTGCCATTGTCAGGTCTCAAGTTCATTTACATCATGTGTGTTTGGTCCAGTTCATTTGTGTTCCAGGTTTTGATTACTTTTTGTCGTCTGATTGTATCATGCATTTTACCTGAGGCTGTGGGTACTTAAGGGGCTTCCACACAGACTCTACACCAAGAATTAAATGGTTTATGGTCTAGGAACCTTGAGGTTGCCCGAGAGGTTCCCTTTCATTGTCCACATAGTGTTAGGCCAGCTTCGGCTCTCCCTTTGAGCTGTTACGGTTGTGTTTGGTTTATCATTTTGCCCTGTACTTTCTGCTTTTTGCTACGTTCTCCCCTTTTTGTTATCTCATATTCTGTTAATAAATTTACTTGCATTGGATCCATCACTGCGAGTGTTCATCCCTCTGTGTCTGGCCTAACCTGCCATGAAAGCCATGCACATTTTAGTTCTTTCCCTGCCCTCAACACACCTGATTCAACTAATCAGCTCATGCACAAGTCCTTTACAGGGGGTGTTTTAAAGCGGGGAATCCAATAAAATGTGCAGGACCAGGGTTGAAAAATACTGTTAGCAATTTGTAGCACATTTTTAATAATGTGGATGGAGCTCCATAACTCCAGAAAACTCTACAGTCTAATGATGGGGGGCTTTATACACCTCTGGCCCAAGCTGGGCTTTGGGGGTCATATGGTCATGTGGTTTTGGCTGCTTCGGAGTGTCCCATTCAATTGAACAGTGCTTTTTTGTGGAGGCTATTCAATCTGAATTCTCTCATTATAAAGGTTGCCTGGACAAAGAGTGGGGTTTAGTGGCAATAGAGATTTGATTATCAGTAATAACAAAGGCATGGTGGAATTTATATGAATTGTTTGATTTTAATAAACAGTACAGTTTTGTTTGTAGGTAGAAGATGATTTATTTTATTTTGGAGAAGTAATGATTCGGTGCAGCTTTGTTTTGCCCTTTTTTACCATGGTCTTGTCATTTTTGGCATTAAAACAAACAGAAAATAGCTTAAATGCAGACTCAAACCAGGCACAGAATGGAAATCAAATGTTACTACAATATAAATGTGGATGTGATTATGTAATTGCATTTAAATACTGTAACAAAGTGACAGTAATAACTATAAACTTCTAAGGATTAATTTCCCCTGTGGTCTTCTTTTTTCTGCTACAAATGGGATTATTCCAAACTCCATTTTAATAGGCTTCAGTTAGTTTTACTTCACACACACATACACTTACTCACTCACACACGCAGGACAAAACATGGAGAAGAAAAAGAAGAAATAACCTGCAATCAAGTTTCTTTTCACCTGCACTTTAAATAACAAGACCCAGGAGTGCCATAGACCATAACAGTAAAAAGCTAGAATTACCGGCCATCGTAGATAAGCGCCAAATAGACTGGCCCAGACTACATCTCTGACAGTTATGGAATGTTACCTTTTGATTACAATTAAGAGTAATTTCAAAGGGTTTTGATGTGCTTTTTTGATGTAGAAGAACAGGCTCTGAACTCACATACACTGCCAGTCTAGGGCTTGGACACATCTACTCAGAGAATGGAAACTTTGAAATGCTCATGGAATGTAACTTCAAGGGAAAAATACATCAGATATGAATGTTGAATGTTGAATGGTTGTATCGATGTAATTGTATATGACCATCAGGCTACAGAAGCTGTAAAAGTCATGGGGAAAGCATGTATAAAAGTGGCCCCAGAACAGAACCCTGGAGTACACCACATCTGCTCAGTTGGTATAGTTAATCATTTTACCAAGCAATTCCTGTAAGGGTGACTTGAATATATAGGATTATATGCACTAAAATCATGTAGAATAGACCAGGCAGAGAGCAATTGACATTTTCACATGGTTTGATGAATTGTCATGTTTCTGTCTAGAACCATTGGTCCTAGTAAAGAACCATTAACAATTGTGTATGGTTGGGCCAGAGTACAACCTTAAAGTTCTCAAAGAAACCATTAAAATGAACTGTTTTTTTTCCACCGTGATCGGCTTTGTGGTTCCAATAAATGCAGAATGATTGCACATGTATCCTGCACCCAAGTGTGGTTTCTTACATCCACAGGTTGTTCAGTTTTAGCCAAACTATGGCTTCATGAATGACACTGAAAGTTCTGAAAAGCCTCCTTACATCTGGAAAGACGTCTCGCCTTAGTTTACATCTTGCCTCCAGCCTTGTCATGTTATGGTTACCACACTTTCTTATGACAACGGCTATATTCTGCCCCTTTGTTGCCATGACAATGCCCCTTTTGCCCTTTTCAGCATGCTCCTAATCAGGCCTTGGCACCCTACACAACCCTCTGACATTCCCTTGGCCAGCAGATTACACATAAACACACACATACATGTTTTGGACACTATAAGGACATACATGTCTCCTATATAATTAAATAAATTAATTAATTAATAAATAAATTATTATTATTAATAATAATAATAATAATAATAATAATAATAATAATAATAATAATAATCTGCCCATTGTTTAATTATTCATTCAATGTCTTATCTGCTTACTTTTAGTAAGGGTCATGGTGGGTCAGGAGTCTACCTGGAATCATTGGGGGTGAGGCAGGAATACTTCCTAGACAGGATGCCAGTCCATTGCAGGGTATTCCTCATATGTATTATATACATGTGAGTATCTACTCTACTGCACTGCAATTTGAATTTCCAGAATTTAACACATTAACAGTTTCTAAAAGAAAAACATCACTTTATCAAGTCAGTTGCAGTGTGTTGTTTCTGGTTGGTCCTATAGGTTTAATCTCTTTTACTACAGAGTAAAGCCATGTTTGTCTTGAAAATGTATAAAAACAAACAAACAAATACACACACACTCCCCAGGGACACACAGTGAGTGTGAGTGAGCTGGACAGTTCAACCGGCCGGCCTCTGTTTATACACTCCAGCTATGCTGAATAATGGATTCGCCGTCAGTGAAATGAACAGCAGTGTCCTCCTGCTCTGGTACCACTATAAGAACACCTCCCCCTCTCTCTGTATCTAAAGTGACTCCACTGCCCATTTCCATTTGTTTACAGTGTTTTATATCACGCTTTAT
The DNA here is from genome assembly GCF_030463535.1 of Salminus brasiliensis. Lineage (NCBI taxonomy): Eukaryota > Metazoa > Chordata > Actinopteri > Characiformes > Bryconidae > Salminus > Salminus brasiliensis. The sequence goes on along the minus strand of NC_132890.1, from coordinate 21,712,236 downwards.
TTGTCTTGAGACTTTGTCTTGAGGCTCACTGCTTCACTGCTCCACCTCCAATTCAACTCAGATCAACTTTATTTATAGCTGTAACACATTACAGTAAACACATCACTATATACAGTTGAAATCAAAAGTTTACATACACTATATAAAAAGACATATTAATTTTTTTCTCACTGACATGAATTTAGAATAAACTTTTCCTGTTTAAAGTCAATTAGGATTATCAAAATTATTTCTATTTGCTAAATGCCAGAATAATGAGAGAAAGAGATTTTTAAGCCTTTGCCTACAACTGATGGGACTGTTTCAAACTACTGAAAAGAGAGAGGAAAACAAGGAATATTAAAGGCTGTCAGTAACAATGGGTTTGCCTTTCTGGTCTATTTATACTCTGACTATCTGTAGAGTTTTTGTTCATCACGTGAATCAAACGTTAGCAAATATGAAACATGAAAAATAGCTATATTGACCTTGCTTTGCCACAAATCCATGTTATAGATTTACATTTACATTTACATGCACGAGTCAATAAGGTGACCATAGTACTCTGCTATTCGTCAAAGTACTCTCTGAAGAGGTGGGTCTTCAGTCTGCGTTTGAAGACAGCGATTATGTACATTTATTTAGGGACTAAAGCCCTCTCTGAACTTACCCAGAGATGGCATTGCCACCCCCACCTTTTTATTCATCTCTGGTTTATAATCAAATAAATTCAAATCAAATGTATTTGTATAGAGAGTTTTACAGCTGGTGTTGTCACAAAGCAGCTTTACACAATCAGTAATTAGTAAAAAGACAAGAAATATTAGAAATATATCATCAAATGTAATATTATACTTTCCTCTGTACTTACGTCTGGAATAAATATACACTATATTTTCAAATGTTTGTGGACACCCTTTCTAATGAATGCATTTAGCTACCCATTGCTGACACAAATGTGCAATTGTAGATTGCCTGTAGAGAGGTATTGCCAATAGAATAGGACTAAAATAGGACTAGAATAGGATAAACATGAACCTATTGGCATTATGCCTAAGGCCAGGCATAGGCTAGGGGGGTATAAAGACCACCTGCATTGAGCTGTGAAGCAGTGGAACTGTGCTCTCTGGAATGGTGGTGCTCCATCCAATAATTTTGGGCGGAGTTGGGGATGAGATGTGGTGGTGATCATCTAACATCCTGACCTCACTAATTTTCTTATCACCTGTCAGCTGACAGTAGAGACAGTTACTCCTGAAAGAAGAAACAATGAATGAGCAGGTGTCCCAATACTTCTGTCATATAGTATAGCTGAGACCCAAAGCTCTTCTTTTTCTTCTAGCACACCTCTTTTACTCTGTTCTTTTACTCAGCAAATGTCTTTCCTTCTGCACTTCCAATCTACCAGCCTCCAACCAGTCTAGCGTAAATGATTAGAACTGAGAAATGTTCTACGCTGAACAAGCTGTCTGTAACAGCATGCTTATAACATCTTTCTCTCACTCTCACTCTCATCCTTCTCTCTCTGAATGAAGTGTAAGGGTCACTTCACAAACAGACAGCTGTTGTTCATGCTGCCCTGCCCTTAGAGCTTACAGAAAGCATGCTGCTCTCTGCATTCCTGGCTGTAGTTCGCAGGTTACTGTTTCTATAAAGCATTCTATTGTTGAATAGAGTGAACTGTGGTTACCCTACTTTGGTCAGTGGCATTCATCGCTCTCTGAAACCCTCAGAAACAGTCAAGGTAGAACAGAAAAAAGCTATATCGAGTTATATAAAGCTTCCTATCACAAGTCTCACTGATGGACTGCACGAAATGATTTTCCTACAATGCATATCCACTTCAACAAATGTCACTTCACTTCTTAACCTTCAGAAGTAGTTGTTAAAAGTATAAAAGGTAGCAGTTATCCTTACAGAAACATCATATATAGGTATAAAAAAAAATGTAAATAAAGGGATGAAATGTGAAAGATCATTCCTTCAAACTGCATGTTGCATATGATAATACATTTTTGTTGTTATTTGTTATTAGCTGCAAAGCTACGAAATAGCTACTTTGGTCCCCTAAAGCAGTGGTTCTCAAACCTCTCAAAAATCTGATGTATTGTGAATTGGGTTGGAGCAAAACACTGGACCATCTGTGATCTGAGAAACGATTGCATCAAAGAACTTTCCAGGGCATGTTTATTTACAGAACACTCATGAATATTTTAGAGCATTCATGAGTGTGAAAACCTTTTTAAGATTCAAAGAACCTCCACATGAGCCAAAGGTACTACGAATTTGAGGTCTTTAAAACAGTGCTTCTCCAAACAGGACCCTGGATTCTTTGTCACTGTTTTATGAATTGGGTTCGGTTTACATCTCTGGCCCATTGCAGGATCCATTCAGGGAAACACTCAGGGATATTTACCTTTTTAAATGTTTACAATGCCTCCAAATAATGCAAAGGTTTTAGGAATGACAGTAAACTCTGTGACAATTATTTTAAACCTATTAATGTTCTTTTTACTGTCTAATCTCATTTCTGTATGGTTCCTAAACTTGCATACAAGGATTCTCAGATGTTCTGCGTTTTTCCTTCTATTCCTATGTGTTGTGATTTGAGTTGGAGCAAAACTCTGGCACTTCTAGGAATCCCTTGAGGACCAGGATGAGAACCACCACATTAAAGAGCCTTTCAGTAGATGGCTTGCGGCACGTCCCTCTAGGGAGGGGTGTGGTCAAGGCAATCTGATAGGTATCCCAGCATTAGACACGCAAAGGTTCAGTGAAACCCAAAGGGACATTTATTAACACATACCCTTCACCAGCACCAAATAAAACCTAAACAAACATAATTCTAAGCCCAAGTGGGGCTCTACAAGACAAACATGCTTAAAAAACAGGCCTGCGGGCTTTGACCCATGCTTTCACCTCTGTGTCTCATTCAGTCTCTGTCTCCCCCTGTGTGGGCTGACTGAGCCCTTTCATGCACCACCTGGAGCATGTTGCTTTAATGTCCAGGCTACTGTGGGGGCTGACCTGCAGTTCCCCTGCCTCCTTACGGCCACAGGTTATTTAGAGAACCATCTTTGTAAATGATACTTCGATATATAATGCATAGCTTCTATGCATGGCAGTGAATTTGGTATAGAACCTACACATTAATTCACATTAAAGATTCTCTTAGCCTTCATGGTTCTTCATACTGACACTTTGCTTATCTGTAGGCGGGTGGCACTCAAACCTGCTCTCAATAATCCTTAGATGATCCACGTTTTCCTTCTATCCTTAATCCACAAAGAACTGGTTTAAGAATTAGGAACCCAGGGACCCAAAAGCAGCTCTTCTATGGCATCAAACAACTCCTTTTAAAGAATGTAGCTAGGTCTCAGGAACATTATTTATTTCACTTGATTCACCCTGTTTGTATACCATAAAATTAGTTTGGGTGGTGATTGATGTGATGAACCTGTTTGAACTGAAATGACTCAAGTAAGTCACTGGCTGTGGGTTGCATTGAAATGAACTAAATTGAACTGAACTGAATTCCTTGAAAAAAAAGCAGTAATTGCAGGATGCTGCCGAGTGGGCCCTAAAATGTGTCAAGGCAACATAAACAGGGTCGCCGGAGGGCAAATGGGAGAATAAAGGCATTTCAAAAGATTCTCCAACCAGCTGGTGTCTCTGCAGGTGCTCATGTATATGAAAGCTGAAGTGTTACACACCTGAGACGCAGTGTTTACGGCTCTCTACACTGAAGAGAATTTCAATTCTACTTTCCTGTGAGTCCCATTTACACGCCAGCCTCGGAAGGGATGTCTTCTGTAAACAGTGAGTCGCCATAATTTAGCTTAATTCACCAGCAATTCATTCCAGCGTTTCATCAAACGCCTTGAGAGGAGGCCTAGGAGGAGCACAAAAGGACTGTGGCTCAAATGCCAATTTTCCTGCCACTCTAATTACTGCTATTGATGAAAGGCTGAAAGCACTTACGTGTAATTATGATTCTTTTGGATGCAACAGCTGTTGTCTTGAAAATGCCAGAATAGTGGAAACGTGGCTAAAGGAATTCGTGGAGGAGACAGCCACCACAACGATGATTAATATCATCATGCTATTGTGTTTTGTTGACATCAAAACCTGCATACATTCTCATTGTGCTCTTTTTCACATCATATTGTCAGGAGTCCAGCTGGAGTGTAATTCTGCATATTAAAGAACTGCTTAAGAAATGGTTTAAAGCGCTTTTGTAGTAATGTGTGTAAAACATTAAAATAAATCCAAACATACATAAAGACATTGGCCAGTGATTGTGTCTACCTGTATAACTCCATATTATATTAGAATCAACCAGAAAAAAACCTGGTCAGTGGTTGTGTCTACCTGTAAAACACTATATAACATTAGAATAAACCCAAATATACATAAAGTCAGTGGTCAGTGGGTGTGTCTACCTGTAAAACTCTATATAACATTAGAATAAACCTAAATATACATAAAGTCAGTGGTCAGTGGGTGTGTCTACCTGTAAAACTCTATATAACATTAGAATAAACCCAAATAAACATAAAGTCAGTGGCCAGTGATTGTGTCTACCTGTAAAACTCCATATTATATTAGAATAAACCAGAAAAAAACATGGTCAGTGGTTGTGTCTACCTGTAAAACTTTACATAACATTAGAATAAACCTAAATACACATAAAGTCAGTGGTCAGTGAGTGTGTTTACTGTAAAATCTGTACAACACTAGAATAAAATCAAATAAAGATAAAGTCAGTAGTCAGTGAGTGTTTACCAGTAGCAGAAGCAGAAGTCCTGGCCTTCCTCCAGGGGTGTGATAAAAATGGTAAAAACACATAAAAGAAATCACAATGTACTTTTTTTCTTGTTTACTTTATTTACTTATTCTAAGATGTTTACACATATTCCACAGATAATAAGATGGTGGTTGTTTGATTAACCAACTGGAAATACATTACTGTTAATTAAACTGTGCTGTCTTTGAGAAAATGATTAATTCTTATCTCTTTTATGTAAATCAAAGTACTGTTTGATTAAACTGTGAGGCATAATTAAATGAAGTGCAATTTATTCTTCGACAACAGGAGACACGTAGTGCACACAATTTTTAAAGGTTCTTTAAAGAACCATGTACAAGGCATTTTTCTTTTAAATTAGGTCATTTAACGTTCTCTTTACGACATTACCCTCACTAAAGAACCTTTGAAGATAATAGTTTTTAATTAGTCATATAACAGTATGGTGGCCAATAAATGACAGGTGATGAGTAGGAAGCTACTAAAAAATAACAAATAAATAAATTAAACAATCAAGAAATGAGATGTGTCTAGAATGATGATGATGATGATGATGATGATGATGATAATTCTAAAATGACAGCATTAAATATTCATATAAAATAACACTCGTAATTCCTAAGCAGATAACTCGGAAAGCAGATGGAAAAACAAAATCCCATAAATAACTAGAAAAAGTGCATTTCCTGGTTGCGCAGCACAAGTGATTCCCACTTCCAGGCTGTTGCTAGGCTGTTGCTTTGTGTTCATTAGGGATCAAAACCTTTTTTGCAAGGGTGATAACTAGGTGGTTAGTATGATATTACTTGGTGGTTGCTGTTGTGGTGTTGCCCAATGCATGCTATAGTGCTGCTGGTTGTTAGACATGTGCTGTGGTATCCCAGGAGGTTGCTATGGGGTTGTATGGTAGCTACTTGGTGGTTGCTGTGGTGCTGTAAGGTGGTTGCTATAGTGTGACTAAGTGGTTGCTATGGAGTTGCTTAGTGGTTACTAGGGTTTTTCTAGATGATAGCTTTTAAGGCCACTGGGCAACATGCAGGCCTCTCTCCAAGGTGAGACACTTTCTCTCTCAGATAAAACTGCAGCTTATTTCAATGTCTCCTAAACTTCTTTAAGACACCACTTTTTATAGGACGGTCCCATCAGAGGCGCAAGGGCAAAGATGCTGCCAAGCCTACGAGCTCAGAGCGGTTTAGCTTCGGAGGAGTGCTTGGCCTGCAGAGCCATAGAGAGAGTGATGTGACTGATGTGAGGAATATCACTTCCACACTATTCCACTTTACTAATGCCCACCAGAGGGGGGTGATTGATTTCCATCTTAATCAGAGCGGGCAAACAACAGCCTCCAATACACAGAGGAGAGAAAGAGAGAGAGAGAGAGAGGAGGAGGAGGAGGAAAAGGAGAACAGGAGCAGGATTTAAATGAAAGTAAAAGAGACAGAGTGATGCATGAAAAGCAGTCTCACCTGTCACTCACCTTTTGATTACTGTCAGAATATAGCAATATGTGAATCATTATTGTATTAATAGTATTAATATGAATATATAAACACAAACATATATGTACACACACATGTGCATATATATATATATATATATATATATATATATATATATATATATATATATATATATATAAATCAAGAATCATGAGATGTGTTAGTTTAATTGGTAAAGAACCTTTTCATCAAGTGACCTTTCAATGGCTGTTCACACTCACATACACCCCTCTATCATACATTAATATAGTGCCTTATTAGTATAGAGCATAGTGCCTTATTAACCAAGGGTTCTTAAGAAGAAAGTTCAACTTAAGACCCAGTTTTCACAAAGATTTACCAATGTTTTCATATTTAGGATTTGTTCAATTTACATGAACAATTACAAGAAATGATTTTTCTCAAGAACAAATTTATAAACCTTCTCAGGAAGATATTGATGAATGAAGCCCATTGTTCTATGTGGAACCAGCGCCGTTCTACTGTGGCAGCACTCAAAGAACCATTTGAAGCGTCTTCATTTTTAAGAGTTTCATTTTTATGAATTAGTATAAAGTGATTTTTTGTGAGGAAATCTGTGTCAAAAAATCATTAATTGAAAAAATGCTGTTGCATGCAGTAACCCCTGTGCTTTAGAAGCTCTGAGTTACTCCTTACAAAGTGTTCACCTTCTCTGGATAAAAGATCCTCTTACCATTAGTCAGACTGCAAATCTGAAGGAAAGCTGTTAAAATGAAGACCAAAGAGCATTCTTGGGAGATTAAAGATAACTTTAGACAAAATTGGAAAAAAGGCTATACAACTAAGATAAAGTGTTTGGATCTCCCAGTGAGCTCTGGGGGATCAACTGGAAGCAACTGGAAGCTGAATCGTACCACCAAGCACTGCCTAGACAGGACTGTTCCTCACAACTCAGCATCAGAGCAAAAAGGAGACTGGTGAGGGGAATCCACAGAGAGACCAACAGTCATTTTGAGCAGTCAACCATATGCCGCAATCAGCCATATCAAGAGCTCCGCTACAACTGATATATATGAGAGGGTGACTAGAAAGAAGCCGTTCCTGAAGAACAAACACACCTTAAAACATGTCTGTGGTTTTTAAGAATTGTATGTGGTCAAATGAGACAGAAATGCTTTAGTCAAGTGCCTCAAAACCTAATACTTCCCATTTCCCTCTTAAGCACCATCCTAACAGTAAAGGAATGGTGGATGGTTTTCTCAGCAGGAACTGGGTCTCTTGTTTAAACTGAAAGATGCATGGATGAGTGGACGAATGGTGCACAATAGACAAAGTTACTACAAGACAACCGGCATCATCTTGGGAAGCTTAGAAGAAACATCACCTTTTAGAAAAGAAATGAGCCTCATTCAGCTAATTGCGACATCTTCCTAAGAACATGTCTTAACTTTGTTCTTGAGAAAAGTCAGATTCATAAGGGAGTTTTTGAACTGCAGAATTGTTAACAGCTCTGCTTGTAATGATGGATCCTATTGTCCTCATAAACAGAACAGATCCCAAGAAAATAACAGTGAAGAAAACAATGGTGAATGTCAGAACTTTGTGAAAACCTGAACAAACTGGAGCAGATGTGTTGAAAGAAAGAGGGAAAATTCTCCCAAACAGTGAGCAAAGCTGGTAGAGCCTTGGTTTCTGCCAGTACTAGTCTAAAGGGGTTGAATACCTATGCAAGCTCTAAAATATTCATTTAAGCCTTTTGTACAGTTTGACTTCTAAATTTTACATTTCAAGAATGTAGTTAATCATAGTCAAACAAGACAATAAATGAAAGGCAGCTGTTCACTGCTGAATAAACATACTGTGCATGTTTAACATGATAGGATACAGAATGCAAATGGATTGATTAGCAAAGACATATTTGATTATATTATGGAGATTGATAAAGTTGTGTTTATGTCTGGTTAGTATAGAAGTAGAGATGTATTGTGGAGATTAATAAAGCTGTGTTTATGTCTGGTTGGTGTAGAAGAAGGGGTGTATTGTTGAGATTAATAAAGCTGTGTTTAGTTCTCGTTAGCAGGATAAATATTTTTTTATTGGGCAAAACTTATATATTCACTTATCAAAGAATTCTAAATATCCAGGATTCTCTGCAGACATAAATTGATTGCTACTGTCAGAGCAAAAGATAGACTGTGTTTGTTAACTCTTAAACCCCACCTTTTCAATATCACATGCAATCTGAGAGTCATGTAGACATAAAGTAATTCATAAGGGGAGACGAAACAATTCCAATATCAGTGCAGACAGTGTCATTAATTCTGTCTGACAAAGTGAATGATGGGTTCCATGTTCTCCTCGATTATTTTGAGGTGCTTGTGGTATAGAGTACTTCCCTGAAGGTGCAATAATACAGTTAAATATGTGAGAACCGTTTCTTTCATCAGCCAACAACTTCACATACCAGTAAACACACCAGTCTGTATCTGTTAACATGTTTCCTTGATCTTCAGTTTGTGTGAGTGTGTCTAAATATGTATTCATGTTTTTGTGTGTGTGTGTAATTACACTTGAATTAGCATGATATGCTGTTGATCTAAAGACAGCCAGTTTCATTTATTAAGTGGTGACAGTGGTGCAACTGGACCTTATGAGCTCCAATGCAATCAAATCAATTCATCTGTCCAGCCACTTATCCATCGGTCCACCATCAATTAATCAATGAATCCATCCATTCATCTATCCACCCCTCAATTCATCAAATCAGTCATCAATTATTTTTTCAACCCATCAATTATATAATTAATCCATCCAGCCACCTATTCATACACACATTCATCTTCATCCATTTATCCATCATCTATCCATTAAACAATTCATTCATCCATGTATTCATTAATTCTTCCATTCATTCATCTATCAACCTACCCATATATCCATTAATATGTCCATCAATCCATCCATTCATCTTTCAAAAATTCCATCAAATTAATCCATGAATCCATTCATTCAGCAATACATTTTATCAATCCATCTATTCATGAATCCTTCCACACATCAGTTAATTAATCCATTCATCCATAAATCCATCCATTCATTCCTCAGTTCATTAATCTAGCCATCCATCCATCTCTCCATGCATCCATCCATATACCCATTCACTCATAAATGAATGAATTCAGTCATCTATCTATTCATCTATTCATCCATTAATTAATCTATCTAGCCATTAATTCACTCATCCATCCAACTATCCATTAATTAATCCATCAATTTATCAATCTGTTCATCCATCCATGTTTTAGCATCCCGGTGAGAATAGAACCCAACCAATGGATGAATACATGATCACACATATACACATTTAGCCCAGAGCTTTTGTTAGTGTTGTTCACAATCACTGCTCAGATAAGAAGTCGTGATTGTCTAAATAAAGAATAGATTAGTAACAAAGTTAAACCAGCAAGAACCCTGCACTAAGATTCTTTCTGCCAAGAAAATGCATTTAGTCATTCCACATGTAACAAGTTTGGTGTCCAAAAATAGTGGCAAAACAGGTCAGCATAATGCAGATAAAACACAGCCAAAAAAAAGAACTTTCACAAAACATATTTGGAGTAATGCAAACTCATGCGTGTCAAATTTCACTTATTCTTTCTGACTGGATTTACTTAAGAATAATTCGTGATTGACCACTTTGTTTTTTACCCTTCACTCATTCAGTAGACTAAGTAATTTTACACCTTGATGATCAGGATGAAAACACACATTTATTTTAATAATGTAGCCCAAAGCCATTCCCAAACAGGTACATTAAAAAAACAGTAAAATCTCCAGAGCTCCAGAGATCCAGTACTGCTCAGTTATGTGCAGCTGTAAATAAAAGTCTGGAAAGCTTAAAGAAACATCATGTACAATTGTACTTCACAAATAGCAGCTTCAGAATCATGTTGATGGCACACTGACTGTAATGGGTACAGTGGTGTCTCTGTCATTCCCACTCTGGGCCAGAATGCTTCTACTGCACTATATAACTTTGGTGGAGCCTCACGGGACCTCGACTGAACTGCATAACACTGCAGAAGTCACACAAATAAGTTATATTTGTGTTACATATTCAATCATAGTACTCTACCAGCCTCTCAGATTGCTATCCAACAGATATCCCTGAGGGGGCGCTCAAAGCGTGACTTGAATTTACAGCAGTGGAGAAAAAATAAATTACACTTCTCAACTGCAGGGGGAGCCCAGGATCAATAACGACCCATTCTTGCTAGGCTGTTGCTATGAGCTAACTAGGGTGGAACTGTTTTTACTAGGTGATGGCTATAGTATACCAAATGGTTGTTAAGTGGTTACTATGGAGTTGCTGTGTGCTTGCTATGGTGTTGCAACGTGGTTGCTATGGTAACCCAAGTGGTGGCTATGTGGTTGCTGTGGTACCCCATGTGGTTGGGTGGGTGTTACTAGTGAATCAAAAAGCAACGAAGAATCCCAAATTCTACACACACTCTCTTTCCCATTAATGTATATCATTCAATAATCATCACTCTGTCCTGTATGAGTGATGTGGGAGAAATGGGAGGGGGAGGGTGGATGCAGGGCAGATAAATGTGTGGGCAGTATGTTCGGTGTTTGAGTTTCTCTCTAAGATCCAAGCTGTCAAACACTCGTAGAACATTAATCCCTGTGCCCCCAAACTGACCCCTAACATCACTCACAAACACCTGCAAACAACAGGCTGGGATACACACAGGTGCTCTGTATGTATGTATGTGTGTCTGTGTGTGTAAAAAGACAGAAACACTACTCTTCAAAACCAGGGTACCAAGTGGAACCAAGTAAGCTCTAAATAAGGTTTTGCTCTAAGTGTGAACAGGAGGACATGGTTCAGATCACACAGTGTGAGGTGTTGAGATGAAAGTTCAGGCTTCCACTGAGCCGATTTATAATGTCTTATTAACATCAGCACTCTCGTAGTCCCTTCATTTAAATCTTAGGTTTTAATCCCGAAGGCATCCTGTATGAGACTGTAGTGCATTAGAATGACCCTACCAGAACCTCCAGGGACCCTAAGATGTGTGATCTGACTCCAGAGGTTTGAAGGTCACACATTTTTTTAAAAATTCACTCGGAAATGTTGAATTTAAAAATGTCTTCTGCAGCTGTTTTTGCATTTTAAAAAAACGGTCAATTTAAATATCCAAAAAGGTTTGGACACACTCACTGAAGGGCCCTCTAGTCCAAAATCATTGTCTGGCCTTATGAATGGTATTCAGCATGAATGGGCAAAAGTTCCTACAGACACACTCCAAAATCTTGTAGAATCATGTAGAAAGACTAAAAGTATCTTTGGATTTTTGATGATGTCACCCCACACTTACATATAACATTATAACTCAAACATCTATACAAAGACAAGTGTCTTTGCAGTTCTGTTTTCATGCATTTGGGCACCCCTGTCAACACAGTATAAACATAAAACAATATTTTCAGCACATCCTATTACATAGTTACTCTCTCTCATAATAATCATAAAATCATAAAAATCAGCAATGGTCTGTGCATCAATTTGGGCATCTAAAGCATGGAATGCTATTAAAAAATAGCCATCCAGGGGAACTATGGAGGTCAAGATGAGATCTGCTCATGTGCATGTAAGAAAGACAAATCCAACCTCCCATATGAGTGCCAAGAATCATCAAAGGATTTAGCTGAGTTGGAAGGGTGGTGCACCATTCTACTGTGCAGCATTGCTTGCACAAACATACTCTAAAGGTTACTTTTACATAAGACTGTATATAGAATTATAAGTGTATCTAAAGTCTTTGCAATGCTGTGACTTTAGCCTAAATCTCTAATATGTCTCACTGAGCGACTGCTGTATGAGTACGATTTAAATTTATTTGCACATAATATAGGCATTCTATACTCATTTTGATTATAGAAAAACATCTAAGTTCATTGGTGGATCATTTTGATTGTTTCTGGTTTGAAACAAGGTCATTTATCTTATAAAAAAATAAAATCATCTAAAAACAAATAAATTAAATTGTAGAAATAACATGAGTCCTATAATGTTCTCAAAGTAATCTCACCGTGAGAAGTAGTTGCTCTAATGACTACATTTTATATGATTTCACTCACTATGATGTCTTGGAAATTATGAAAATCCCTCATTCAGTCAGATGTGTCTAAACTTGTGACTGAAACTGTGGGCCACTAATCATATGAGAGTGATGAAGGTATCCTTGTTGTTTCAGATCATTTCCCTTCTGAATTTTATGGAGCGTCCTCTTCACCAGCATTCATTACCATCACCCTCATCCCACTGAACCGAGCTAAAATAGATAATATTGTCGTGGGATTTTTTTTCCCCTTTACTGGATCATTTTCTCACGACTAATAGTGTGATCTGACTGGCTAAGTGCTTCTTTTGTTGAACTTTATTGGATTTAAAGAGAATAGATTAATTTCCTGCTTTGTGCATGGATGTTTAAGATGAATTCATTATGGGACCTGTCAGTGGAGACCTTGGCCTTCAATCCAGTGACTTGTTTCCTCTGTTTTTCCTTTTACTTCTCTTATTTATTCTGAATTTCACTGTTTTGAGTTGATAATGATTTGGGGGTCACACATTTACCATGGCAGGGAAATCCATCTTTCTTTACATTTTTGGCTTGAAAATATGTCAAAAGCTGTCTTCGATGCATTCCCTACACGTACACTGTGAACCACATGTCACAATATATCAAAAGAGGTAAATTAGGCTAACTGTACATTATATTTTATTCAAGCATGTTAATGACTTATCCCTAAGGGAGCCTTATAGTAAAGTTCAAAAAGAGACATTTCAAAGCAAGTTCCATTTTAGTCTTTAATCAGCCATCCTCGGAAATAAATTGAAGTGTAACTTCGACTTATGTTGCTGCATTTGCAGGACCATCAAAGTGCACGTGAAATGTACTTTAATTCCCTCTACATGAGGCCAGTAATTGCTTGACTCGCTTTTTTTTCCCTCCTGCCTAAAATCCAGGACTGACCCTGAATCTGTCATATTGCATTTGTACCAAGCAGCCAGAAATAATGTTTTCAAAATTTTAGCTCAGGCTTTTTAATTGAGATTGACGTGTGTGTGTGTGTGTGTGTGTGTGTGTGTGTGTGTGTTTATTTGATCATGTAAATTCAGCAGGAAAACATGAACTGGTTTTAGAGAAAGTGCTGTTGGATTCTCTGGGGGTTAGAGTGATGTACTGGCTCTGTTGCAGCAGTTTTAGGGGCTAATCATACATGTTCTGCTGTACAAACCTAAAGGCACAGTTCATGGACATGAAAGAAAGCTAAAGTGTAAAAAAAATATCTATTTATGTACTGAATGTACCATAACGATACAGTGAAATTCAGTAAATAAATATTAGCTGCGTGTTAAACGGTGCAGAACTGCATCTCTGTACACAAGGTTACTTGTTTACTCTTAGAATATCTAAATACTGTTCTAAATACTATAAATTACTGCTCAGTGGTGGAACTGACTCATGCAATGTGACTGTAAATGCACATACATAACATGAAAAAAATTACTGTACAGTAAATTACATTTGTAATTACATATTGTAATTACACTGATTGTGTTGCCATTAGTCAAGATGCCATTGGTCAAGTTCCTAAAAAGTGTTTCCTCCAAGTTTAAAACACTGCCGTTGATTTCTTTTTTAAAAATGTTAAGCTGTTATTTTAAGGTAAAATGCTACATAATGCTTCTTTAAATGTAAAAACTAAAAAGTTCAATATTTTGAACAATGTCTTGTAATTAAATATAAAGTGGACTAAAAACAGATACTGAAATCTGTATTCTGAATACATATTATTAATGAATTCTTAAATCAGTGGTGCACTGTATGAATTGAGAAGTCAGCTCAAGTTCTTATTACACATCTCTTCCGCAGGTCATTAGCTTATGAACTAATTAGCTTTGACCTTACAGTTTCTTGAGGGGTGGCATAATCGCTTAGACTGTTGTACCACTTGCATGTCAAAAATATTTAAAGTTTGTTACAGAGTTTACTTAAAATTTCTTACTTAAAAACAGAGTAGTTTACATAACATGACAGATGGTTGTTCTGTTGACTTCTACATATTAAATTAATCCACATTTTTAGGTCAGCCACAAATGATTAGTAAACTAAATTGCTAATATTGTATATTTCACTTTTTCACAATTGTATCCATTTTATTTTGGTAAGAAAAATGACTATCCTGGGCAATACATTTAATCTGTAAATGTATCATTCTTTCACAGATGGAACTAGTTTCCCATGGGAAGAATTTGTGATAATTCACTGCAGTGCTGTGGGTGAGTTTTCACAGGCTCTACCCGATCGCCATGGAGACCAGAATACCTTGGAGAAGGCAAAAGTTGATCTAGTGTTAAAAAGTTAAGATAAAACTTTAAAAGAACACCTAAGATATTCTCTCAGTCTGAGCACCTGTACTGTTAGCACTGATCAAGCGCATACGGTATTTGTCTAGGAGTATAAGCAGCTGAAGAAAAGTCGTCTTACTTAAACTGCTCTGACATTACCTTGAGCTGAGGTATCTCTGAGAATCACTAGCACATAAAAAAAAAAACATTTCTGTCACATTTTACACACTAGCATGGAAGTAAAGGTCTTAAAAAGGTAATGGAACAAGTGTAGCGGAAAGCAGCATCACAAAGGTCACCGGTAACTCTGACTAGATGATTTGTGCAAATTTGTGAATCAAGAGCTGAGAACATTTATATTCGTCTGCTAAGCAGAAGAAAGTAATTCATCAAAGATCAACTAAACACTGTTATCTGAAGCAGAAAGCTGAAAAACCTGACAGGTTCTAAAAAGAAAGACCTAAGTATTTGCTCTTTCCTGTCCGGCAGAGAAACATTTAGCCAGCCTACAGGTCCATGGAGACAATGACCCTTCTCTAATAACCAATGAACAGTGAAAGATTATGAATTGGCCACTTTATTAGAAACCTCTGTTTTATACCTCCACTTTAGTGGTATATTACTTGAGCCCTTCATTAATTGTCAGGTTCTGACCACAGAGCTACTCTTAACTTGACCTTTTGTTTTCATTGGACCAGATCTCAACCTTAAACCCCAATCAACATCCAATATCACTGACTTGAAAGTATCGATATGTCCATCCATCCTTTTATCTATTTCTTTCTGGTCAGGGTTGCGGTGAGTCTGGAGCCTACCTGGAATCATTGGGCACAAGGCAGGAAAACCCCTGGACAGAGTGCCAGTTCACCACTGGCCACTTTTGGGGCATATAAGATATTTTTTTTAAAATGGCCATTGAGTGGATGTGCACTAATAAAGTGGTGGGGAGTGTATTTATGCTCATATCTTATGAGATATGTTACTTGCCGCCAAATCTGACAACTCTGACACTTTTTATATGAAGGCACATCTGTAGCCAGTCTTACTGAATGGAAAAGGAAAATTAAAGAGCAGCTTAGAATAGCACTCAGGGCTTAGAGTGATCCTGGCAGGCAGCCGGATACAGTCATCCTCTGAGAGGGTTTCTGTAGCTTTAATTGTGTTTCTTTATCTTACCCTTCCACAGTCAATTAATCTTAGAGGGTGGACAAGCAGTCATTAAACACTTAACCCCAGCCACGTCCTGTGTGAAGCTGATAGGACGTATCAGGAAGGGGCGTCTTTACCACTGACACCAAGGCCGCACCCGTCCGCCATGTAATTATGCAGTCTGTCCGCTGCAGGACAGAGACAGAGGGGTGCGAATGCAAAATCTGACCTTTTCTTTCTGAGTCCCTGAGGACAAATGACACACCTAATATTATTATTAGCCTGAGAGCTGTCAGGAGATCAATTTCATCCTTTAACTTTTAGGAGTCTATAGTTCTTGTTGGGTTCCCCATCCATACGTACTCAGTATACTGTAATTATATATAAATGATATAGTTAGTAACATGATGAATTGCATATGGACAGCATCTACCAGAATTGCAAAGATCAACCTTGACTAGATAATTCGTGCAAATTTGTAAATCAAGGGCTGAGAATGTTAAATTTAATCTAAATCCAAGCAGAAGATGATTATTTGGTGCTGTTATTTAAAGCAGAAAGCAGAAACCTGACAGGTTCTAAAAAGAAAGACCCAAGCCTTTCCTGTCCAGCAGAGGAACATGTAGCCTGCTTGCAGGTCCATGTAGACAATGACCCTTCTTTAATAACTAATCAACAGTGAAAGATTATGAATTGGCCACTTGTATCTCCATTTTGGCTGATTTGAACTTTTCCACCTAACCTAGATCTAAGTTGTTATTTATATTCATATTGTGTACAAATGTCTTGACTGCAACAGCAGAAATGCTCCAAAATGACAATTAGAATGACTTCCAAGTTTTATTCCACCCCTGATGTTTTGTGGAACATCAAACAAAATGTATGCTGTCCTGGATAAGAAACAAATATCACATTTCTGTTTGTATGAAAAAGAATAGATTTTGTTATGATCGCGCTCTCCCCCAGGGCGCTCCCGAGCCACCGCCCACGGGCCCAAATAAGGATTTACTGTTTGTTTCTGTTCTATTAAGTTGATTCATGTTCATTTGTGTTGATTCACTGCTCGTTGTTTGTTCATATGTTTCACCTGGGACTGGGAGTGCTTGTTCACTGCCGCAAATTGACGTTGGAATCCCTGGGATGCTCAGAGATTCTGCAGGCATGTTCATGTTGGCTCTAGGTTGCGGTCCATGTTTAAGTTCTCCAAGCTACTCTAGAGGCAAGCGAGGTACGTTTACTTTCGTTTTGGTTATAAGGCAACCAATGTTCGAGGCAGCATGCTGGAAAGTCGGGTTAGGTCGGCCTTGCCCTTTGGTCTAGTGGCTGGTTCCCAAGCTACTCCTCTTTTGTTTACAGAGCGCTGCTCTGACCTTAGTTTGTTGAGTGGCACTGGGTCTTTCTTAAGGCTTGTTTTGAGGTGCCTGTTCAAAAATATTCTCCAATATTTATATATCCAGCTTTCACCTCATCTGAGCATCTGGTTTATTGGCTTTCACTAGCTGGCTTAAACTTGAGGTCTGTAACGAAAATGGTTTGACAGGCAAACATTAACATTGTGCTCAAGTTGTTAAGCACTCTAAAACCTCAACTAACATCAATCAAAATCAAAACCTAACTAATATCAATCTCACTCCTACACCCTTGGTATATCCACTTAGTTTAAACTGTATTGTGGTGCTGAATCTCCAAGTCATATCACCACCTGTAAAGCTACACTCGACACAGCCTAACTAGATTAGATCTTCACCCTTTCTCCATGTACAAACTCTAGTCCCAAATAGATTGCTTACACTTTCACTCTGCAGTCCAAACACAGTATAAGTATTCCCATAATCATATGGGAATTAGATCTGTAAACATCTAAATTGGTCAAAGATAACAGTCAGTTGGTTAAACTGGACAGAAACCCAAACAGAAAGCTGGCCAAGAACACACAGCAAACAACTACAAATCTTGTTTAAACATTTATATTATATTACTGATTAAACACCTGCGTCCATCTGAGCTCTAGAACAAGAAGGTGAGCAAAAACACAACATCAAGTTCACGCTATAGAGGCCCTGACGGCCGGCTCCGCCGCCTGTGCCGAGCGTTAATCATTTATGTGTTGTGGAACATGAGTCATGTATTATTGAGATTGATTATATGCTGCAGGTCCTGTGGGAGGAGACACGATGGAGATTGTGCATGTTGATCAAAGTGTTCTCAGATGATAGGATGGCCTCTCTGGCCTATTACACCGGCTCTGCCCTTCACAGAGGCTTAAAGGAAGTAAATGTCAGCATGTCTGTCTGCTTGACCACGGTCAGCCCACCTCAAACAATACATTAAACCTCTGAATGAGGTGTTCCATCACCAAATTAGAGCTGTAGTGCAATGCAATGGTGACATTTCCCAGGATATCTTCAAGGGAATTTCAAGGGGCAATATACATATCGGTATGTAAACACCATGAATGTTGACTCTAAACACAAGCCTACAAAGTACAGCCTCCATAAAGGGTCAAAAGTCTGAGGACGGCTTGCATTTTTTCCAATAAAGTTTGATTTCCACTGTTGATTTACAAGAGAAGAACAAACAGAAGAACACAAATCTGTGCAAAGGTAGGCAGTGCAGTTTTTCATGCTGTCGTGTTAGTTCAGAGTCAGTTTGGAGATAAAACCCTAACTGGTGGTTTAAGCTCATTAAGATTTATTAAACGGCACCAACAAATGGAATGACATTTAACCATATTCATATTCACATAATTACAAATAATAATGCATCCATAAACATGTAGGCAATTGCAGTGTTGCAGAATGGATAGGTATTGTAATGCCAATATGCAATGCAATTATAACATGTGGTATTCCTAAGAGATTATGGTCCATTGGTGCGTCCAAATTGTCAGTGAAAGCAGTACTGTAAACTGTGTTTTTACAGTCCTGTAAATACTTTTCTGCTGCAAAGTTTGTTTACTTTTTGCAGAATTCTAGCAATCTGGATATGAATGTTACTTGCTTTTCATTCTGGATATTACCATTATTAGAACTTTGTCCTGGGAATTATAATAATGTTATTGTTTAGTTGTCATTATTGTTGTTTGGTATATTATTGTTGTTGTTATTATTATTGTTACTAGTAGTAGTCGAATAGTCAAATACAAGTATTAGTCAAATACTAGAATAGTCGAGTAGTTAAATACAAGTATTAGCTATTACACACAGTTACAACAACCCCCTGAAACACAATACCAACTCCATAGCAACCACCTGGAATGGCATAGCCATGACAACAGCATCAGCCTATTAATAGAAGTAGTAGTAGTAGTTGTAATAGTAGCACTGACAGTAATAGTATTAGTGCTGCTAGTAGTAGTAGTGACAATTGGAGAAGTAATGGCAGTAGCACTACTGGCAATAGTAGTAGTAGCAGTAGCAGTGGCAGTAGTAGTAGCAGCGATAGTAGTAGTAGTAGTGGTAGCAGTACTGGCAGTAGTAGTATTATCAGTAGTGGCCCTGGTAGTAGCAGTAGTAGTAGTGGCATTAATGGCAGTTGAAGTAGCAGTAGTGGCAGTAATAGTAGCAGCAGTGGCAGTAGTAGTAGTGGCAGTAATAGTAGTAGTAGTAGTAGCAGCAGTGGCAGTAGTAGTAGTAGTACTAGTAGGATTTCAAACATACAAGGGAGAATGTAGAACTTCATTAGAGACAGAGCATTAAAACTAGATCCAGAAGAAAATCCCCACTTTAAATCTGTCATTATACATCAAACACAATGGGTATTTTTTTGCTCTCACACAGTCATCTTTTGTTAGTAGTAGCAATAATAATGAAAAATTACCTCCGACCAGAGAGATCAGAGTGGACTCTGAGCTGCATGCAGTGTGGCCACACTAGCCATGCTGTTCCTGCCCTAAAGGCAAACGCTGGGTAAAGTAAGACTAAGCCACTCAAATCATTAAATTTTCACTCATGTTCATGCCTATACACGTTTGTATTCACCAGCTCACACAGCGTTTCTTCTGAAATTGCAGCTATTAATGGGGATTTATAATCAGTAACAGCTTCTACAGTACTGAGAAACCGTTATTTTAGATATTGGAACATTGTTGTAAGAGCATCAGTAAGGTTGGATACTGATGTTGGATGATTAAATACTAAAGGTATTGAATAGATCTTCATCACTTCAGAGAACAGCTCCACTGCTCCACAGCCCATTTATATCTCTCTAGCCCGCGCTTGGCATTGGGCATATGGAGATTGTAAAAACTGTGTGTGAACACTTTTGTCATGAATGGAAACTTAAAGAAGAGCCGTCCAGATACTTTGGGATATTTTATTTTTTTCACTCTGTTTTCTCTCTCTCCTTCCACCCCGG
Source organism: Salminus brasiliensis (assembly GCF_030463535.1). Lineage (NCBI taxonomy): Eukaryota > Metazoa > Chordata > Actinopteri > Characiformes > Bryconidae > Salminus > Salminus brasiliensis. Next base: position 21,692,063 of record NC_132890.1, on the reverse strand, counting down.
TCTTTTCGTATGTCTCTCTCTCTCTCTCTGTTTCTCCTGCTTCCTCTCACTGGTCTGTAAAGGACAGTAATGGTGACTGAAGCGAATCCAACATTGAGACCACACTGTCAGCCCAAAGGGGTTAGATTTTAATTAGAACAGCATCGGCCACATTATCAATACACCTCCTGTCTCTCTGCCTCATCAGTACAACTGGAGAAAATCACCATTCACTACTAAACACGTTCAGGCTTTCAGTGCATCTCTCTAATGATCAGCTTTTTGTTCACTCCTCATTCAGGGATTTAGTCCACTTAACACATAGATAGATGTATAAAGGGACAGATAGCCAGACATATGGATGGATACATGGATGGATGGATGGCTGGACAGATAGCCAGACTCAAGGGAGGGACAGAGACAGATCGATAGGCAGACAGGCAGATAGATATACAAACAACGACAGATAAAGAATAACTAACTAAAAAAAGTTATATTATGCACAAATACAATGATTATAAGTAAATTCCGGGTAAAAATGTGCAGAAGCTGAAAATAGGACATAGAGCACAGGTATGATGGTTCCAGCAGAAAAAAGGGGAAAAAGATCATTTTCTCACCCCCAGCATTTTAAATTCAACCTTTCACACTCGAGGATGGCTTGTGCTTTGAGGTATTAGTCATTTCTTTCACACACTCGTAAACTAATCCCAGCTGTTGGAATGGGGAGGAAATGTTCCCATAGAAATGCAGCAGCAGGCAAAATTGCATAAACACAACTTGGAGAAAACCCTTTAAGCATCGCAGGGATTAAATCTCCCAGCTAAGCCAAAATCAAATATTTGATTGTTCAAGCTCCCTCAAGGTGAGGAGAAATGAATAGGAATGATGAAAAGGAGCATATGCTTCTTCTGGGTATCGCACTCCTCTGAAATCTATACCACTGATAGATCTGCTGTTTGTGTGGGATTATAAAAGTTACTCTTCAACACTCTAATTTGTAATGTACGGTGTATTTACTTTGGATTTTTTTGTGTGTGTGTTTTTCTGGCAAATCCTTTTTTGGAGGATGCATCTGAGTGTTATTCACACAGACTGAGTAGGCAAGAGCTTATGATATTACTAGGGGTGGACATACTTAAGAGACTGTATGCCATTAGTATTTGGTTGTATATTACTGTCTTACTGAAACTGAATACGTAATTACACAGATGAGCCAAAACATTAATACCACTCATATGAAGATAATGAGTTGACTATTTCAATGTGAATAATGTTGATTATTTCAACATTATAACAACAGTGCATGTGAAGGTCTGGGATCTCTGTAACAGACAGGTTCATTAAATTAACACCTTAAACAACCTATGGCTAATCGGTGGGTCAAAAGTGTTATCACAAACTTCTATTACCAAAGAACAGCCCCATCAGTTTGTACTGAAGTCCCTGTAGTTACTAAGTAATATACCTTATTGTGTAATATTGTGTAATTCAGCTGTTGGTGAATCTGAATCTGCAAGCTTTGGCTTGTGTGAGAACTAATCATATGGTACAGAGCAAACTTGCTACACTTTCACCACGGCGGCTCTAGAACCTCTCACAAAGTTAGCGGTTTCCAAGCTGCTACCACTCTTCTCCCGGTACCCTACTATCATGCCCTTTCGGACATCAGTCAAATTGTGTTCTTTGCCCATGTTTATTGTTTTGCTGTCTGCTACAACTGACTGGTGTGCTGTTTTATCCCAGACTAAGTTCATTCTAACCAGTGGTAGTTAAAATATTCTGTTATTATGTTCTAGAGCCGTCGTAGTGAAGGTGTTCGGAGAATGGACCTCTCGCACATTGAGTGCCTCTCAGTGGCATAACAGTGGTGACCCATAGGCCATTGATGCCAGAGGGGATGAGAACTCAGTTGAGTAGTACAGAGCAATCAATGCAACTCTGTGGGCCAGATAACCTCTATAATGGACACTTTCTGTCACTTTATACAGTTTATGCCACCGCGTCTTGCTAGTCTCCATTCCTGGGAAGGTTTTTCACACTATTAGGTAGTTGATCATAATATTCTGAAATGTGTACCATATGTATTTTTATGCATATATTATTTTATATATTATATTTATTTCACACTTCACACCAATGTTCAAATTTAGAAATTGATGAAATGTTGCTGGTTATATTGTAGAGGATCTATTACTGTCTGTCAGGTCCTGGTGAATATGAGAGGAATCTGATGCCAGCTAAGCTCACCTACCCTAAAATGCTTTATGAATATGGGCCCTGATGTTTGTGGTGGATTATAAAAACTATGCCTACAGGTCTAGATTTTGTGTTTTAGATTTTATTTTCCATTTGAAACCTTTGAGGGCAACAGAAGGGCTTTATTAAAGCTATTTTATGGAGGCCTGTGACAGACTAAATGAAAATTTAAGCCTTACTCACAACCTTAAGGCCATACCATAAATGATGCAATAGTGTGTAATTTATTTCTCTCAAAGCCACTTTAGAGGACATTCAGTACTGTTAAATGTGTATAAGGTACTCTAATGGATTCAGTTTCTAATGAATTGTTTTATTTTTATTATTTATTCCCGATTTAGGCATTGGATGTTGGTGGTCTCTTATAGCTTTTGTTACAGCTATTTTATTCATTTATGTTTATTAATACCTGAAAGAGTAAAAACTGAAGCCTGAGCCCTTAAAGCTATACATAAATGATGCAACAGTGTGTAATGTTCTCCCCGAGCCATTTTAGAGAAGATATCAGTGATGTGGACTAATGTATGTCCATTCACAGATACTGTGTGCATACCATCTCCACTATTATGTGCATATACAATTATAAAAGTTACACTAAACAGCCATTACATAAAAAAAAAAACATTGACAGGTGAAGTAAATAACATTGATAATGTGGTTGCAATGGCACATGTCAAGGGTCAGATAAATTAGGCAGCAAGTGTACAGTTAGTTTTTAAAGGTGATGTGTTGGAAGCAGATACAAATGGGCAAGCATACGAATCTCGACAAGATCCAGGATGTGATGGCAAGACGACTGAGTCAGAGCATCTTCAAATCATCAGGCAGGTCTTGTGGGGTGTCACCAGTATGCAGTGGTCAGTACCTACCAAACGTTATCCAAGGAAGAACAACCAGTAAACTATCGATATGGTTATAGGGTTGAAGCTCTTGGATGCTCATGGAGGTCCAACCTAAGTCCTCATAGCACTTATAGGATGTGCTGGTAATGTCTTGGTGTCAAATACCACAGAATAACTTCAGAGGTCTTACAGAGTCCATGCCTCAGTGGGTCAGAGCTGTTTTGGTGAAACGATCTGCACAATATTAGGCAGGCTGTTTTATTGTTAGGCTCATCTGTGCATTCTTAAATACATTTTAATCCCTTAATGCAGAAAGACTTATTACACACTAAGGTGTATTATTACAGAGACTTTTGTACAAACTGGCGCAGCTATTCTGTGGTAATATAAGTTTGCAATAACACTTTCAGCCTGTCAGTGGTCCAAAGGCTTTTAAAGGGGTTAACTGCTTTTTTTCTTAGAGCCATTTCAGAGAATTAGCCTACCACTCAAGCCTTTCACTTCCCAAATGAGACTTATTCAGGAATCACATATCACTGTGGAATGACTAGAACCAAGACTGTATAATGGCCCTCAAAAAGGTCAGTTCAGTTTGTTCAGTATGATCCAGGTGTGAGACGTTTTGGGTGTATAAATAAAAAGCTCTGAATTTGCTCCAAGGTCAGCTATTTGCATACTTTCATAAACTACGATAACGAAACTAAATTAAAACTGAAATTGCCTTCAAAGCATGTAAACAGTGTTGTAATTCTCTCTCATGTTGCGCCTTCTTTCACAGCCGTCAGTGAGGTGAGTGTTTTTCATTGCGAGGCTTCGTGTCTATTGAGTGTTTACTGTGTTAGCATGCAAGCTAATTACTTTCAAGGTCCATGGGGTGAAAGAAAGAGCCAGCATTAACATCAAATCATCTCTTTTACTTTTACCACTGTGCCAATGTTTGAACAAAAATTGCTTTGCTTTGAACTGAGGGTAAATATGTCTATAATTAAGTCCAGATTAATTAAATCCACTGTCACCTAGCCCTGCCCATGGCAAATGAATATTGAGTTTTTTTTTCCCCCCTCTAACGGCTAACGTTAATTTGTGCTGAATGGCACAGTGTCAACAGTGAATCACGCAGACATATTCAGAGCAAAGAAAATGCATTTGGGGAAGGTATTCTCTGGAAAAGCATCAGGAGTTCATGTTGTTTGCTCCGTAATGGATCTAAAGTACTGGGCAAAATATTTCTGGAAGAAAGCCCTCAGAAAAAAACAACCATTAAAACCTATGCCCATGCCTACAAAACAGCTCTGACTTGTCAAGGCATGGATCCTTTAAGCCCTGTAGGTTGTGAGGTGGGGCCTTGATAAGCATCAGTGAGCCTAGGGTGCCTGTGACTCTGTCGCCAGTTCACTGGTTGTCCTTCCTTAGACATTTTTGGTATGGACTGACCACTGCATACAGGGAGCACCCAACAAAGACCTGCCTAATGTTTTGGAGATGTTCTGACTGAGTTGCCAAGCCATCACAACCTGGATCTTTACAAAGTGTCTGATTGTTATGCTTGCCAATTTCTTCTGCTTTTAGCACAATTTCAAAATCTGACTGTTCACTTGCTGCCTAATACTCTGCTCAAATAACACTCAAATAACACATCCTAGATCTGAATGAATGAAATATTCTCATTGAATACTTTGTTCTGTACAACAAAATAACACAAAAATCAATGGAAATCAAATTTATTAACCAATGGAGGCCTGGATTTGGAGTCACACACAAAATTAAAGTGGAAAAACACACTACAGGCTGATGGAACGAGACATGATGTCCCAGATTTGCTCAATTGGATTCAGGTCTGGAGAACGGGCGGGCCAGTCCATAGCTTCAATGCCTTCATCTTGCAGGAACTGCTGACACACTCAAGCCACATGAGGTCTAGCATTGTCCTGCATTAGGAGGAACCTAGGGCCAACCGCACCAGCATATGGTCTCACAAGGGGTCTGAGGATCTCATCTCGGTACCTAATGGCAGTCAGGCTACCTCTGGCGAGCACATGGAGGCTGTGCAGCCCTCCAAAGAAATGCCACCCCACACCATTACTGACCCACTGCCAAACCGGTCATGCTGAAGGATGTTGCAGTGTGCTCAGTGTGAACAGGGCGCCAGTGGCGAATTTGCCAATCCTGGGGTTCTCTGGCAAATGCCAAGGGTCCTGCACGGTGTTGGGCTGTGAGCACAACCCCCATCTGTGGACGTCGGGCCCTCATACCATCCTCATGGAGTCGGTTTCTAACCATTTGTGCAGACACATGCACATTTGTGGCCTGCTGGAGGTCATTTTGCAGGGCTCTGGCAGTGCTCCTCCTGTTCCTCCTTGCACAAAGCCGGAGGTAGCGGCCCTGCTGCTGCGTTGTTGCCCTCCTACGGCCTCCACCACATCTCCTGGTGTACTGGCCTGTCTCCTCGTAGTGCCTCCAGCCTCCGCATTGATGTGCCATCCTGGATGAGCTGCACTACCTGAGCCACTTGTGTGAGTTGTAGAGTCTGTCTCATGCTACCACGAGTGTGAAAGCACCACCAACATTCAAAAGTGATCAAAACATCAGCCAGAAAGCATATGTACTGAGAAGTGGTCTGTGGTCCCCACCTGCAGAACCATTCCTTTATTGAGTGTGTCTTGCTAATTGCCAATAATTTCCACCTGTTGTCTAATCCATTTGCACAACAGCATGTGAAATTGATTGTCAATCAGTGTTGCTTCCTAAGTGGACAGTTTGATTTCACAGAAATCATTCATTCATTTCATTTACTTGGAGTTATATTGTGTTGTTTTAGTGTTCCCTATATATATTTTGAGCAGTGTATATCCACCCCTTGACAGGTGCCATTGGAAACAGATCATCCTTATTACTCAATTCACCTGTCAGTGGTATTAATGATATGCCTAATTGCCATATAAAAAGATATGTTACTTACCTAATTGACTGTAACTTTGTAGTTTTTTTGTTGTAGACTTTGTATTGCAATTGCATATTTAGAAGTGCAGTTACACAATTACATAAGAAATTACAACTATTTGCTTAAAAAGCCAAATATGGACTAAATAACACATCACAGATAAATTCATATGAAAATTAGTTGATGTACAAAATACTAGCAACTGTAAATTGTGATCAATAGTGGAACAGCTGATCAAACTACAATACAATACACAGGTTTTGGCTGATTAAGCACATTATTTACAAGCATTTACAAACAAGTTTTTACTGTACAAACTTTAGATCACACTAGAACAGATTTTGATGCACACTAGAACATAAATCCAGTAAAAAGTAAGAATTTCTCAATTTCTAATTTTGAAAAAAGATACTTGACGAGATACTTTGAAAGAGATACTTGAGATAGTGAGCTAGTTTAAAGAACAAAGCTTGGTCCCAGATTTGTCCTGGCCGCCCCCAGCCAGCCAATATACAACTCTACACCAGCTTACCTGATTAAACATCATTATGGCCTGATTTTCCAAACCAGGTGTTGGATGGTACATATAAATAATACTAGACTCTCATTAGTAGAGCTCTGGAAATGTTTATTGAATATTTTAACGTAAAATCTCTATGTTTTGTCTAAATGTCGTTTGTATTTATTCTAATATCAGTGTATTACTGAGTGAATAAACACTTAGTGTCCAAATAAACGGCTTTCAGTTCTTAATTGTTTGTGCCTAAAACCTTTGTACAGTAATGTACATTCAGACTATCTGTAAGGTGTTTTGTGTAACTATCAGTTTGCATGGACATTGTGTTGCAGGCAACTTTCAGCGTATAACTAAGTGTGTGAAAGTTTCGCTGAACCTCAGTGAGCCTTAGTTTCTGTATCAGTGTGTTTTTTCTGGGATACAGGTCTGACATGTGTTAGATTCTTCCAGCTTCACTCAGCCAGAGTCAGTGTGATCCAACACTTCAAGATGGCCGAGCAGCATGAGGCCCAGTGTCCTGTAGAGAAAGATAATGAACTACTGTCCAGCTAACAAGACTTCAGGAAAGACGGCGTCCAGACCATTTTAAAGCATATAGCCATTACAGTGTGAGTGCACTGGTGTGTACATATGGTTTGCTTTGGGGCTCCCTGATCAGTGTAAATCTTCTCCATTCTTCTGCTTGTACATCTCAATTTACTATCCTTCCATTCACCAATGCATGTAGAAATATGCAATAACAAAGCAAATTGAACTATAAATATATGGGATGTACTGTACTGCAATAAAGTTTTAGTCCCCTGTGAGAATGGAAAAGCTGTTATAAAGCTGTGTAAGTGTTATTTACTTTGTAGAACATTAATATTAGAATAAATACAAATAACATTTACTCAGAAGTAGTGTTTTTTACATTCCTGTGTTCTTTAAAACATATCCAGACCTCTCCTCATGACAGTCTAAGATCATGAGAGTTATCATCCAACACCTGGTTCGGTAAATCAGTGCTTAATGCTGTTAAATCAGATGAGCTGGTGAATTGAACATGTCCATGTGCTGGGTGGGGGTGTCCAGGAGAAATCTGGAACCAAGCTTTGTTCTTCAAACTAGCTCCCAAGATCTCAACTAATTTATTATTGTTGATTCTTGTTCCTTTTTATTGTAGTTATGTTTACGTACCTACCTGTTCTCATGTGATCTGGAGTTTTTACAGTACAAACTCTCTAATTGCTGAGAGGAAGGCTTTTAAAGAATGTAATTTTATGTCTAAAATCCATGTACTGTACTCTATTGCCGTTTATTTAACTAAACAGGTACAGGTTATAGTACTTATATCTGTATTTGTATTTGCATTAGATGTCGGCATGGCCTCAACCTTACCTTTATCATCAAATATTATGTTAAACAGGTCAATGAAGCAACATTGTGTTAAGTCTCCATGATATTAGAATAACAAACAACAAGAATAATCACATGAACTTTCACATGTATTTATGTATTCATTGGAGACCCCAGCAGAAATATGCTGCCCTGAGGGCATCCAGTAGTCTGCATGGGCTACACGGAACAGGGAGCTCTGCTGGGAAGTGATTAGGGGAGGGTTTAAACAGTAAACGTTGAACTGAAATGGTACCTCAGTCAGTAAATATGTGAATAAAAGTAGATGTAGATGCGTGTGAACTCTTTTATGTATTGCATCTGGAGTAAAATCAGCTTTAGAAGAAGTTATATAAGAAGGAAATAATCAGAGACATTATTATAAACATGGTGATTGGCTTCGTCCCACACAAAGAGGAAAAATGTAAAATATTCACAGTTTAATGACAGAAAGTAATGTCCTTAATACAAATGTGTACATTACTGTCACATAAATTTGAAAAAAAAAAAAGATGTTGATGTATCTTATTCATGTGGAAATGAAGAATACATTTAAATCAGGCAAATTCCCTGCATCTCTTTCAGTCTGGAGATATTTGAGGGAGTACTGAAGCGCTATAAGCAACTCCATTAATGATAACACAGCGGAGGATTTCCTGCTAATCCTACATTAGCTGAAATCCTTCCATTTCCTCCCCAGTGACATCCGAGTGTAAACAGCGACTCCCTTCAGGACGCCGCTGATCATTTCTCATTCATATTTATAGCATTTCAGTACTGCCTAACATATAATAACACATCCAACCTTCAGCTATAGGCTCATTTCGGCTCCACGCGGCACTCGACAGACTCTGGACAACGATGTGTTTCGCACCTAGTGCCTTTGCCAATGCTGATTTGTCAGGGGCCAAGCGTGTCCTTGATTTCTGTCAATGGTGCAGGGGAAGCTGCCAGTGTGGACGCAGGAGGCCAGCTGAGAGTTCCAATAAAACATGAGAACATACTGGCCAGCTCGGCTGACTCTGAGCAGGGAAAACACATGGAAATGAATGCAGCTGGAAGTTATCAATCATGCTACAGCACATTCTTCACCAGCTGATGTTACTTACTCCCACCTGGATGAGTTGTTTATGCTCTGTTTTGTTTTGTTCGGCCTGTGAATTCTCTAGATTGATCTGATTTTCCTTTCCCAAGACAAATGATGTCTCCTATTGCAAATAAATTCCAGAATAAGCCCTTTGAGTCCCCTGAAATTAAACACAAAAATGACATTTAAGGATGTTATTGCATTGAAAGTTTAAATGTGCCAAAGAATACATTTATTATTAAGGTTGTTGTTTGATGTACAAATAGTAAGCATGTGACTTTAGCTGGGGAGAAAAATGTTCAGATGAAGTTTAACAAGTCTATTTACCACCCTGTTATTTTGCCTCAGAATGAAATATGCTGATTTTCCTTTACAGAAAGGGTTTGTAAAAAGAAAAATCACATCACTGTTACGATCTAGAGGAGCTATGTAGCATATATAACTTGTTAAACTGCATCTGAACATTTTTCTCTCCAACCAAAGTCACATGTATATATATATATAGCCTTGTTTTTAGCACTGTAACAAGAACACAGTATTTTTCTTTTGGATAATGTCTTACCGGATAGTGTGGCCGTCCTCTCAGTGCCCTGATCCTGGCCTTTTGTGTCCCTTCTGTGTGTTTTGCTAAAGTTAGCTAAGTAGTCAGCTAAAGTAGTCCAATTTGTTTACAAGCACTAGCATTAGCTTTTAGCTTAGAACAGATCCCAGTTTGTGCCCTCCACATACACTGGCACAGGAAAAGCCACTGTCTGAAGCCTGGTTCACAGCAACCCATATTTTAATTACTAGAAGATCCTGGATAGGATGAGGTAGTATGAACACCACTATATCATTGAGTAGCTGAGGTTCCTAAGGTAGCACAAAGAGCCCAGTCGAGCAAAAGTACATGGATATACATTTATCAGAAGCCATAAATATACCTGTACTTGATTTCCTGCACTGCCTCTGCAATGTTCTCTGACATATCTGTGTTACTTTCTGTAAAGTGTGAACGGCAATGTGTTTTTGTACAGCAGATTGTTGGAATGGGATTAGTAACTGGAATGGATTTTGCAGGAGCACAGATGTCATACAGATGCCACTTATTTTCCTCATGACCTCATCTCTGATCGGGTCACCAGATACGCTGCCAGAATGTCCTGGCATGAAGACAACACTTGTTAAGGCAGATGTTAGATGTAGTACGAGCTTCTACAAGAAGTAGTTTTCCCTGTCTGCACTCGGTGCCAATAAGGGTTCTTTGGAGTGACACCCTAAGACAACACTTTTGGATCTTGACAGAACTTCAACAGACAGATTGCAGATGTGTAAAGATTAACACATTAATATTATTCATATTTAGCAGTGTCGCAATTTAAAGCACTGTTTATCATTTCATTCTTTTCCACAAAGATTTTAATTTTAGTTTTGATATAGTACGACTGACATAGAAGCTAATCACTAAAGGATGTGCTAACCAAGGCTTAACATGAGCTCATGTACTAACTGCAAGCTAAACATAAAAAAATGTAGGCTGTTAAGAGCAAAATAAGGTGCCAATTATGAGATAATATTGTAACTGCCACTCAATGTACTAACATTAACTAGCCATAATGTAACCATGAACTTTAAAGCCCAGTCCTGATATAATGTGCGAACCATGCGCAACTTAACATTGATTTTTTTTTATGAAATGAAATGAAAATAATTACCTTAATTTTATCTAGTAACAGAAATGTAAATACAAGTATAATATATTTAACATAAATATTATACATTACCATCTATATATATATATATATATATATATATATATATATATATATATATACATGAACTTAAAAGCACAGTTCTGATATAATGTGCGAACCATGAGCAACTTAACATTGAATTTTTTGAATGAAATGAAATTAAAATGTAAATATATAAATAAAGATATATAGATAGATAGATAGATAGATAGGCAGAAAGAAAGACAGATAGATACATATATAAATAGATAGAGACACAACACTGAAAGTCAATTAGATTATCCAAATAAAGCAGACAAAAATAAAATGAGTCATACTGAGGTTTGTGTAATATAAAGTTTTAGATCATTTTGATATTATTACACAACACACTTTACCAATGACTACGCTCTTCATTGACACTATTAAAAGGTCCTTTAGGGATCCAAAAAGTGTCATCACTTTAAAGAATTCCTTTTGGTTTCATTAGACTCTTTGATAACAGAGGTGATGTAGATGTGGTGTACAACTTAGCAAAGAACCATTTAAAAGCCTGTACTTTTTTAAAGAGTATTTCGTCCCATTTCTAAAGATGTGGTTAGCCAGGTCAGGTCTTAAATGGTGCGTATGTGTAAGAATAATTACAGGTGATGCATTACTGTGCAGCGTTAAGTCTCTAAATGGAGAAGGCTTTGGTTGAGATAAAGAAAAGGTGCTTTTCCAATCCTTCTGCTAAATCTTCCCCTTCTAATCATACATTTCTAACATATTCCATCATTAGACACCTGCATTTAGCACAAAGCCTTATTCCCTTAGGCTGATAATGGTAATGGCTGTTTATCTTGAAGTCATTTGACCCTTTCGTTCATATCTATGTGGTTTTTTTTTTTAGTGCTTGGTCCCCTTAAGATTGCTCTAGACATGCTGAACATGATGGGCTGAGATAAATTACAGTTGTCCAGATGCGACTCCTCCAACTCTATGACTCAAATTTACAGCTTTTATTTCATAATGCAAATGTAAATACCTCTAATGAGTCTTAATTGAGTAAGAGTGTGGAATCACTGCTAATTAAAACTCTCATTAAAAGAAGATCAGTTCAGTTCATGTGAACTTTGAACTATAAAAATCTGTTTATTCATTTATTTCTGTAATTGAACAAAGTTTTTTTTTCCATAAAAAGGGCATAAATCATACAAGCCACATTGGTGTGAGGCACAAACACTGAGAATGGTGTGTATTATAAAGGGGGGAGAAACAGACAAATAGACAAACGAACTGATGGATACATGAAGAGACACATACATAGATAGTCAGATATTAGGACAGATAGAAAGAGCCTCAGCAATCAGTTTGATGTTATTAAAGCCTAAGTTGCTTTGACAGTCTCCTACTGAGCAACAGTCCAGTTATTTTTCTCCCAGGTTAGACACTTTTGCCATTATCTCTGCCAGTTAAGGAGTGGCTTGATATTAGGAATGTGGCAGTTGTAGCGCCCTTTCCTGGAGACATATGTATGTGGTGGCTCTTGATGCACTCAGTTCTTTAAATTGAATTTTCTTGTCAATCCTCTCAAAGTTGCAGACACCCCAGTTGCTTATGCACCTTTTCCTACAACATTTTAGCATGATGTTCTAGCATGTGCGTGTGTCTTAGCATGTATCTACTAGTGTAGACACACAGACATAAACATACACATGTATAGACAGTACTGTTCTTACCTCACACAGTGCTCAGAAAAACATTTTAGTAAATAACATAACATCCCCTCACTACCACTCACTACAACAATCCTATCACTACCCCCACCACTTTTCCGCCTTCGGAAGGTGTGAAACTGCTGCACCAACACCTTTAAATTACAGCTGTTTTCCAGTCAGGTGAGGAAAGTCAGATGAATCATTTGTCAGTGTAATGTCTCACCTGTCTGGGTCTCTAACAGCAGCTAAATCAGAAAGTGACATCCAAACATCATTAACACTGTAACGTGGCATCAACTTTTGGCCACTTCATCAGAAACTCCTTTGTAACAGGCCCACTATATAGTTATGTTCAGTTACAGCACAAGGTAGAGGTTTCCAATAAAGTGGCCAATGAGTGGAAGTACAAGATAAATAACAAATAAAATGGCAGAGGAAGTACAATTTAAGGTAGTGGACAGTGTGAGGAAATACAGGTAGGGGTTTCTAATAAAGTGGCCAGTGAGTGGAAGCACAGATATGGACTTTTAATGAAGTTGCTAGTAAGTGTACCTACATAAAGAGCAATACATGAAAGCTGGTGGATTGCCTTTAATTGATGTTAGAGGTTATATTGAAGACATTTGAGAAGTGTGTGTCCATCAGTGTTTGTGTGTGTGATGTGATATTCATGTTGACATTAATGAGACACTAATGCCTGCTTCCTCAAGGGAACCCTTCACCTGTCTGTGATGAAGACAAACGAGTTGACAACAATGAGCCTCTCTGAAGCCTCTACAGTCAGTAAGCAGTCAGGTGACTAAGGCTGATAAGGAACCTGTTGCCGTGGGAGATGCTTTCCTACAAGGTTCCTTTTTTACAAGCTGAAGCTAAAATCTTGTCTCAGCGCTCACAGATGGTGCCACTAGCGTCGCTCCAAAGACGGATCATATTGACAGAAGATATACATGACATTAGGCCCTGAAGAAAGAAAGCATCTGGTCAATGAGCATGTATTTTTAGTTTGTCTTTGTTTATTATAATATTTCAATATATCCTCTCTTTTTCTTTTTAAAATTAGTTATAGTGATCTGAGAGCTTCAGGCCTTGTAAGCCCACATTAAGCCCTTGGCTAGGGCATGTTCTATAAGTTTGGCAAGATCATTGTCATTTTTGACAGGATGAATTATTAATATAGCTCTGCCTGCAGTGCAGCTAATGAGGTAAAGCACTTCAACTTGCTAAAAAGCCTTTTATAATTAGTCCAGTAAAAAACCCCAATAAAACCTTTTACATTAAAATGGAAGATATGAGTCGATAAATACACTAGAATATAAGATATTAGCCCATTAACAACCTTAATAATAACACTAATAACACTCGGAAAGGAGATATTAGTCCATAAACAACATAAGTAAACACTCCTACACACTAGAATAGGAGATATTATCCCATAAACACCCCAATAAACACTTCAATACACTAGAGTAAGATATATTAGCCCATAAACACCACAATAAGCACTCTAGAATAGGAGATATTTGTCCATAAACACCTTAACAAACACTCATATACATTAGACTAGGAGATGTAGTATGTAAACAACTACAATAAACACTCCTATATACTAGAATATGAGATATTAGTCCATAAATAACCCCAATAAATACTGCTGTACACTAGAATAGGATATAATAGTCCATAAACAACCTCAATAAACACTTCTAGACACTAGAAGAGGAGATATTAGTCCATAAACAAACTCAATGCACACTCCTATACACTAAAGTAACAGATATTAGTATGTAAACAGAGTAGGGGATATTAGCCCACCCTATACCACTTCCCCCTCCCTTTCTCTCTCTCTCTCTCTCTCTCTCTCTCTCTAATAGTCTTCTTCAGCATGCCTTCCATTGGCCTTTAGGCTGACCATGCTGTAATGATCTCACTGGATACCCATGGTGGTAATGAACAGAGAGCAGCGCAGCAGACTCTATTTTTTTCAGCAAAGCCTTGGGAGGAAAGAGTGTGAATCTTTTCAACCCCCCAATTGCCATAACTTCACACTCTTAATTAAACAAAACAAATAAAATGGAACAATAGAACAAGAGAATCTCTCTCCATCTCTCTCTCTCTCTCTCTCTCTCTCTCTCTCTCTCTCTCTCTGTACCCTCTTATCTCAAGTCTTACCATTTCAGCCTCTGTTTCCATTGGCAATTATCCCATTGTAATTACTTGTGAAGAACGGCATGGCTGTGGACATTCATCAGAGTGTTGTATGGTTATTTTGTCCTTGTTTAAATTATCCCACCTTTCTAAAGCTCAGTGTTCATAATCATAATCCCTGTGTTAAACAGATATCATCAGGTCTGTTTAATTGCAGTGGCTTGTCTGAATGAGCTTGAGGTCATAACCCCAAACCAGAACGCTAATACGGGCTAATATCTCACTCGAGCAGCTCTTCTGTAATGTCAATCATAACCTGCCTAAACCACGCACACACAAGGGCTTAAATTCATCTCACAGTGTGTTGCACATGTTGATGCAAATGATCTCCACACTGTATAGAGAATATTAGATAGAGAGAAACATATATAAAATCTATATAAAAAATATATAAAATCTATAGCCTCTAGCCTTAGCTAACTGGACATTTAAAGGGGAATTCTTATGTAGAATAGTTTAGAATAATGTTGAATGGAAACAGGCATATGACCCTCTATAAGCACTCACTGAAAGTTACTACAGTAAAATGCTATGAAACAAATACACACCAAACATGTTAATCTCAAACCCTGTGTTATGCAGCAACTGTAAAACATCATTCTTTCATTTCAGGCACATTGTGAGCACACCTTCACTGACGTCTACATCTGGACCTCAAAGTCTATGGAAACAGCTTCAGCACTCTGGACAGCGACATGGTGCTGAAACACTGTCCCCAAATCACCTTCTTAGCTTTTACAGTTAGCAATGTAACCTAACAGACCATTCAGTGTGGCATTATTCATCCCATTTATGCTTTTAATTGAGCTGGATCTTAGCCCTGCTATGAAAAAGTTAATTTTGCTTTATGAAGTGTTTGATTACTGATGACCCTGGAAGAGAAGAGAAGAGCGGGCTGGTCCAGCTGATCTAGAACAGAGAGAGAGAGTTGCATACGTCGTGTGTCAAATTTTTCACTTCACTGCTCCGTAAGCAGAGCCAGCTTTATGGCCTGAATCACGTTCTTTTGTTTAAACAGACTTGAACACAACGCAAGGCAGTGTGACCGGCATAGCACTAATGGAGGTGATTCCAGTTTTGCTCATTGAATATGAGCGAACAGCAGCAGTCGGAGTGGATGGGATGTTAAATGGCATCGTTAACACGGTGTAATAGCTGCCTCAGTTCATCAGCGTGGGGAAATAACGCTCGGCCAGCTGAGACAGATTGGCTGCAAGCTTCTGCGAAAATGAAAATCTAAGAGTTGGTTTGTACCACAGCGGCAGAGATGGCGCAAAGGCATCAGGCCCACAGAGGGCTGAACTAGAACCAAGGGATGGTCTGGACACAGTGGCTGGTCATTATAATTATGAAGACACTTTTCCTAAACAATATTGATGATGCCCGGGCTCAGAAACAGCACAAAACAAACCGCCAGGGCCTGGGTCCTGACACATACAAACAGGTCTAGATTAGATCATATTTATTGCAGAAATTGCAGTGAACTTTCAAAACTTGCAGTGAAATGAGTCTGACCTTGTTGTTTATCTAAATATTCCAATATGTTTACTCTTTCTCAACAATACTTACAGTTTAGTTATAGTGATCTGGGAGGATTATGCCTTGTAAACCAATATTAAAGCCCATAGCTAGGGCATATCCTTCATGTGGCAAGACCATTGTCCTTTTTTACAGAAATATTTATTATTATTGCTTTGTCTACAGTGCTACAGCGTTCATGTTAGCCCAAACAATAAAAATCCGATACACAAGAATAAGAGATATTAGTCCATACAAAATCTCACTAAACATTCATATACACTAAAGTAGGAGATATTAGGCCAAAACCTATTTTAATAAACAGCCTCAGACACTAGAATAGAAGATATCAGTCCATAAACTTCAATAAACACTCCTATACTCTAGAATGGGATACATTAGTCCATAAACCACCTCAATAAACACTCCTATACATTGGAATAGGAGATATCAGTCTAAAACCTATTTCAATTAACAGCTTTATACACTATAATAGGAAATATTAGTTAAGAAACAACATCAATAAACACTCATATACACAAGAAGAAAAGATATTAGTCCATAATCAACTACAATCAACACTCCTATATACTAGAATAGGGGTCATGAAATAGTCACCAAGGAAAACATATTTTTAAGATTTACCTCTATTTTACCATCAAAAATGGCTATATATGTGTTCCATTCATTATCATTGTAAAGAAATCAGAGTTGGTCAGAGTTGTTTTTTACAACTAACCACATTTCATCACATCAAACCCTATTCTAACTGTGTTCATCTCAATTAAGAGATATTATGACATATGCTTGTATCTGTAGACCAATACAGTGGACTTGTAAAATAAGTGTTTCCAGTAAAGTGACCAGAGACTGTATCAACGCTGTCATGTGGTTTCTGTATAATTTCCAAGTTTGAGGTTCTAGCTCGACTGTGTAAAATGACCCAGATTCAGTGTAGTACTGTCCCCTCTGTAGGCTGGATCCCTTGCTACTAATTATCCTGCATTTCTGCCCATTTTTTCCTAAAAAACGAGCACAAACACTCTCCACTGAAAGTCCTTCACTGGCCCTCATAATTGCTCCTTTGAAACTGCTCAAGGGCCTCTGCAAAATCTCCACTTTATCCCTCACAAACTTTCAGCACTGTTACTGTCTGTATGGTCTGTAAATGCTAAAGCGGCTATTTATTTCTGGACTGACAGACATTTCCTGAAAACAGATGATTTCACTCTACATTTCTTTACAAGAATGAGGCACTGTAGCATGTGAAAACATCACTGCATGTTTCTAGTATTCATCTTCCACAACCAGCATCTGAGGATACAGATGGGTTATGGGTTGGTATAGAGATTGGGATGGCTATGGGTGGGTAGATTTTGGGAGGGTTACGGGTGTTTAGGGTCTGGCAGGGTTATGGGTAATAAGAGTCTTGCAGAGTTACAGGTGGGTATAGGTATAGGTTAATGGGATTGGGTGGGTTACTGGTGGGTAGGGTTGGTGTGAGTAGCGAATGGTGTATTTTATGGGTGGGTTATGGGTGGGTATTTAGGTTCTGGCTCAGTTACGAGTGTTGTAGATTCTGAGTGGGTTGTTGGGCCTAGTGTTTGGCTATCAAGGAGCACACTGTCATATGACCAGCACTACTGTTATCTTACACACTCACACAACCCCAGTTTATATTATGAAGAGTAAATTGAAACCTCTTGACGCACAAGGACACTTCTGTAAAGTGCACTTTTAAATCAAGCATAACTGCATTTATATACAGTAAAAATGAAGTGAAAAGCACTCAGCTTGTCTGAAGAGCGTTCAGGAAGCTCGCAGAAAGAAAAACTCCAAGGTTTCAGCTCACTACCTTATACTATAATGAGCCATAAAGGGAAGAGATTCTTTCACAGACTAAATAAACTCTCCAGCCTTAAAAGGAGCTCAAGAGGGGATCTGCTTAAATATGATAGGAGGAGGAGGAGGAGGAGGAGGCAGTGGAGGAAGAGTAAAGAAGTCTGCAAGAAGTTAAAGAAAGTGTGTGGGTGAGGAAGGAAGACAGAGTGAGAGACCAAGACAGAGTGAGAGTGAGAGACAGGGCTTAGGCCAAGTCTCTGTCGCTCTGAGCCTCAGGTAAAGGGCTTTTTTTTTCAGAGACAGAGGGATGAAGAGATTAGAGGAAATTACATTCAGGGGAAATTAACGGAAACAGACGAGTGAGGAGCTCTGGCTCTTAAACAGGGATCAGAGTTCAGGGAGAGGGAAGAAGGAGAGGAGAAAAAACACTAGACAGAAACTTTATGGGAATCTGGGCTGCACCATGTGGAGCAGGACAGTCATTCAACTTGTTTTTGCTGTTTTTCACATTTGGAAATAGTAGTGAAGATGAATAGCACTAACTAAAAGTCAGAGCTTCCTTCATTTGTTTCATTTTCAGTCAAAACCATTTTTGTTTAACAGAATGATACAGAAGCTTCATCAACTAAATCTAATCTCAGATGTTTGAATGTTTGGAGTGTCCACCTTTACTTTTAATGCAGCTTCAATTCTTTCCAGGAGATATTAGTACAGGAGATTATTATTATTAATAGTATTAAGAGGTATTATTCCATAAGAAATATCATTAAATACTCATATACACAAGATATTATATATTAGTCCATAGCCCACCTGAATAAACATTTTTATACACTAGAATATAATAGTTTAGTCCATACACAACCTCTGGAATAATTTATGTAAACCTGAATAGGAAATATTAGTCCATAAACACTCCTATACACTGGAATATGAGATATTGGTCCTTACACAACCTTAGCAAACACTTATATACACCTGAAAAGATGATATTAGTCCATAAACTCTCTTATTGTCAAAGTCAAAGTGAACTTTATTGCCATTTAGACTGTATATCAGGATTGCCTTTCTCCAGGCTTCAATGTGCAAATATAACACAAAACACTGGAATGGGAGATATTAGTGTATACACATCCTTAAAAACAATTCTATACACTAGAATAGAAGATATTGGCCCCTATACAACATCAGGAAACACTCATATACACTAGGCTGTGATATATCAGTCCATACACAACCACAATAGATGCTTCTGTACAATGGAATAGTATATACTAGCCCAGAAACCACCTCAATAAACACTACTGTACAATAGAATAGGAGATATTAGTCCATAAACAACTACAATATACACTACTATACAACAGAATAGGAGATATTAGTCCATAAAAAAATACAATAAACACCACTATACAATACAATAGGAGATATTAGTCCATAAAAAAATACAATATACACTACTATACACCAGAATAGGCGATGTTTATCCATACATAAGCTCTGGAAATACTCATATATATTAGAATAGCAGATATTAGTCCATACACAACCTCGAGAAACACTCATATACACCAGAATAGAAGTAATTAGCATCAGTATCAATAAACACTCATATACACTAAAATGGTGTACACTCTAAAACACAAGAATTGGTAATATTTGGTTATATATTGTCCATCAGATCATCAGTTTCAACTCTGCTGTTTATCAGGAAGACAAAGACAGAAAGTTTTGAGACAGATTTGTGGTTTTGTAAGCATATTGGTGAAGTTCAGTGGTAATGGCTGTGTATCTGCCAGTGCCTGATGGTGATGGGGTCCTGCGGCTAAGCGGCAGGAGCTAATGTAATTTGCTATTGTTTAACCTTGTGCTGCCAGGTCTCGTGTTTTAATGGAGTCTCAGATTAGTTTCCCTCACACATGTAATTGGATAAGTGATGAAACATATTATTGCTATCGTATTACGAAACGTCAGGACACACACTTTTTTCAGTCCTGCTGTTAAATTAGCAAAGATCTCAGCAGATCTGAAATGTCACGTGTAATTTGTAATGTGTAATGTGGTGCGATAGGTTTATATGCATCATCCATTATGCTGAGAATATTTTGCTGTGAAATTTTAATTGGATGCTCTTGAGACACTGAGATAAGACATTTCACCACAAAGCTCAACAAAATTTTAACTGTTAATGTAAGGAAGGGGTGGAGAACCTGGGAGGTTTCCAGCATAGTAATGTCAACATTAGCTACCTTCTAAGCTAGCACTACCTTACAAAAGTCTTTACAAATGAAACACTCTAAAAATATTGACCAACACATCAATGTGCCAATCCATTTTTTGGTAGGGAGGTGAAGGAGTGCTAAATGGGTGGGTAAGACTTTGAAGGTATACAGAGGAAAGGGATTTGGGGCTTCACAAGTCGTGTAATGTTGGCGGAGTTAGAGAGGATTTCATGTAGCAGGTTTGAGGCAATTATAGGTAATTTAGGGGTAAGTAGGGTTTGGGTGGGTTATGAGTGGATTGGGTTTGGGTGGGTTGGGTTTGAGTGGGTGTATGAGTTGAGTTACAGGTGGGTGGGATTTTGGGTGGGTTACATGGAAGTTGGATTTTGGGGCTGAATAGGATTTGGGGGTTCATAAGTAGGTTGGGTGGGTTATGTGTGAGTAGGGTGTGAGTGGGTTCTAGGTGGGTTGTCAGTGGGTTCTGGGTTGGTTATGGGTGGGTAGGCTTTGGGTAGGTTTGGTGGCTTTAGATGGGTTAATGTGTGTGATTTGAAGAGAAATTGTAAATTGACAACTACAGAGTCACTGTTTTCAATAATAACAATAATAATAAACCAGTCTGATACTTAGATTAGATTACATTTACATTTATGGCATTTAGCTGACGCTCTTATCCAGAGCGACTTACAAGGTTACTCGTATTACAGAGGTGGGTCAGTGTAGTGTTAGGAGTCTTGCCCAAGGACTCTTATTGGTGTAGCGCAGCATAGTCACCCAGACCGGGAATCAAACCCTGGTGTTGTAACTCAGTGGCAGGTACTGGTGTTATCTGTTGCGCCACACCAAGCACTAATTTAGATTAGATTAGCTTTGTGATGCTCAGGTGCATTAATGAGTTCTTGGCTGGAACAGTGTCTGTCAGTGAACGTGTCATACACAGTTAAAGCTGAAGAATGCCCGACTGAATGTTATTGAGTTTGAAATGGAATCTGCTGTATCTCTTTGAGCAAAGACCGGACAGCAAAGAAACAGATGGTCCAGCTCCTCTACTCTCTACTTCAGAGCAGCAGGGGGCCAGGGGTCATCCTGCAAAAACCAAGGTGATGGGCTTTCATTTCTTCATTACCCAACCCGCCGAACAGATTGAGTCGTGCCGGTTTGTGAGAGCATGTCCAAAAATAATTCACCTCCTCATCTCTGAGGAGAGTGAGAGAATGAGAGAGAGAGTTGACAAAAGGCCTGGTTATGATTTAGGATTTCAAGCTGAGTGTAGAGCAGTAGATCACTTTAAATGTATGGAATTCATAACCACCTCAAATGCAGTCAAGACATATTTGGTGCCTGAAGTTTGAAGTCTGCTTCTGTCATTTTACACTGGAGCTATACTGCTAATGTAGACCCTTCATACAATTAGAAGCACTAATCCCAAACTGTGACACAAACTTCCTGTGATTCAGTGCTTTTGAAAATGACACGGAACGGAAGCAGTAAAATCTGGGCAAACCTTGCTGAACAAAAAATGTCAAGACAAATCTTCTGGGATGGATTAACAGACGGGGGAGAAGGAGGCCGCAGAGGAGAAGTGGAGTGTGGCTCTAATGAGACGCAAGAGACACAGCACTTCTTTTGATGTAAGGTCTGAGAGAGATACAAAGAGAAAGATGGACAGAGAGAGCGAGAGAGAGACTCTTTCTGATGATAGACGAGCTGTAACAGTCACTAAGCAGTCAATACAGTGCTCTAGTGTTTGAAGTAGACCAGCTTTCCAATCTAAATACATCAAAATATCTGCGTCCAAATAAATGTGTCAGCCCATTCAAACTCATCTCATCTACAGTATGCTTCTGATCCACCAGTGTCCAGAACAACAGCTGCTGTGGATGTATATGGGGGAGGGTCTCCAGTTGTTTATTCTGAGGATCTAAGTGTCAGTAACAGTGTGTGAAACCTCCACCATGTTTGGAAGCTGTACCTTAGACTGGCTAGCTCTCACTGTGAGTTGTTGATCTGCTTCAAAATGGTGCTCTATTATGCCAGAAGCGAGAAGAGTGAGAGAGGGTGAGGGAATGAGCAAGAGAGAGGGAGAGGCACTGCATTAACTAATGCAGTAAAGCTCTGAGGATTTTGCATGCTCAGCAAAGGTGAGAACAGCAGTCATCAAAGCGGGGGCGCACAGGACCACCTTAACCACCTACAGAACACTGGGAGGAGATTCTCTTTGTAGACTCAATTCTTCCTCCAACTAACTGTTTGATGAGATCAAAGATTGAATTCATTCTTCCTCACTTTTTGTTCTTTATTTACAGCACCAATTAGAATATTGTGACCACCTACCTAGTAGAGGAATAACGACGCTTGGCTCAGATAACACAAGTGAGATGTTGTGGCCTGGACTGTATTAGGTGATGAAGGTGTTCAATATGGAGTCGTTCCCCTTTGTTATCAATGGCCCCTGTGGCTCCACTGTTGGGAAGCACTCAATGTGCAAGAATCCCATTCTCTGTACACCTTCACTATGGCAGCCCTAGATCCACAAAGTTTCTGAGATGCTACCACCCTTTGCTCATGGTCACAGTCACATGAATTTGTACAAATGAATTTGGCCCAGAACATCACAGTAGACAGGGTTTGCAGCACATATAAATAAGTAAATACATCAGTCAGTTGTAGCAGAGCAAAACGATCATCGTGGGCAAAGGATGCCATTTGACTCATGTCCAAAAGGGCATGATAATAAAGTACCAGTCGAGGGGTGGTAGTATCTCTGAAACCGTTAACTTTGAGGGATGTTCTAGCTCTGCCATAGTAAAGATGTGCCGAGACTTGTAGCATATCGAGTGCCTCCTGACAGCATAACAGTGGTGCCCTATTGTCTATTGATGCTAGAAGGAAACAACAACTCTGATGAGAGATACAGAGCAAACGATGCATCACTGTGGATCTGTTAATATCTAGGCCAAGGGTGGTTATTTCCAGTGTGAGGTGGGTGGTCATAATATTTTGATATGACTGTATGTTTCTCTGAGTCTCTGAGACTTAGGGCCTGGCACTGTGTCCATTTACAACCTAGTTCATCCACCTTGTAGATGCAAAGTCAGAGACAGAAGCTCATCTGTTTGCATAGTTTGTGTTGGTCATCCTCTAGTCCTTCATCACTGGTCACAGGATGCTGCCCAAAGGACGCTGTTGGCTAGATGTTTCTGGTTGGTGGATTATCCTCATTATCAGCACAACACATTGACACACCACCACGTCAGTGTCACTGCAGTGCTGAGAATGACCCAAAACCCAAACACAACCTGCTCCATGGTGGTTCTGTTGGGTCCTAAGCACTGAAGAACAGGGTGAAAGCAGGCTAACACAGTATTCAGAGAAACAGATGGACTACAGTTTGTATTTATAGGACTACAAAGTGCTCCTATATGGTAGTTGAATACTTATAATAATGGGCTGAGTTCATTCCTGTAATACTTCAGACTTTAGAATTCTGATTAGATTGGAATTCTGGAGAATGTGAACATGGATGGGAGCTTTGAGTCACATGAGCAGTCAGGTGATCTCCCAGGGGAGTCCAATGAGGCAACAGTCTGATGCATGACAATTCCAAACCAGTGGTGATCATAATATCTTATATGACTTTATATTACTTAAATACAAGTAGAGAATCACTTTCCTGCCCACTGTCCAAGCTATTACTGTCTGATGTAACTGGGTAGAATCAGACCTGGCATAGCACCTCCCCAATGTTCCCAGAGAGAGCAACAGACTCCCAGGTGACTCAGGTAAAGCCCGTCTTTCAAAAACGAGAAAACAGTCAAGGATCAAGTCTCGAGTCGAGGGTCACAAGTATGAGTAATCAGATCAGATCTCTGGGATGCAAACTACATGCTAGCCAACCAAGACGCAAATCCAAGATTGCAAACAAATTTATTCATTTGCAGCTTCAAGATGGGTAGTCCTGAATTGAAAGTTTTTATTTCTTGAGGCACAAGTCAGTCAGTAGGTCACTGGTGTGCAGCTTAAGTCCACATGTCTGGTGTTTACAGTTTATCTTGAGGATGTTTGGTCCTCTCAAAGGGAGAAAAACCAATATAGCCACACACATACTGTCTACCCACATGAATCTAGTCCACATAAAGAGCTAGTTAACCACACACACAAACACACACACACACACACACACACACACATGATTTCTATTCTGTTGCTGGCATTACATTGTCTGTGTGTTGTCAAATTGCTCCCTCGGTACTGAAACAATAGTGTGAATTATTGAGGGGAGTATATGGCTGAAAGCAGGCAGACAACTCGCAGCCGATCACACCTCGCTTGGCCAGTTTCACATGAAGGCTCAGTGGCAGGAAGTTTGACCTTCCTATGCTCCAGCTGGCACTCGCTGTGCCTCAGAGCTCAACTCAACGAGAAGAGAACAAGTTTTCTTCTCCCAAAGCAGAAAGCAAGCAGCATCTGATAATGCCAAGCTTTTGTCAAAGTCAAATTTACCTAACTTTCCATAAATGGAGGCAATCAGCAGAGAGAGGTTTAACAAGGGGTTCTTTGAGCAAAACCATAGAAGAAGCTATTTTGGTTCCAAAAAGAACCAATACTGTATATATGTACAAAAGGCCATTCCCCCCTAATCATTTGCTAAATACAAAAACAGCAGAGATTACAACATTACTAAAAGAGGAGGAAAAGAAAAGAGATCCACCACACTTATATACCACCATAATAGTATAATTAACATTCGAGTCAGCTGGGGTCATGCTAGGTTCAGTTCCAACATTCTTAAGTAAGCATAGCAAAACCCAGATCAGAAGGATCTATCCAAAACTGGTTGCAAAATCTTAATACAACCTTCCACATTGTTTTGAAAGGTGTACGTTATTTTTGGTCATTCTTATTAGCACCTTCATATTTTTAGCATGGTGCTAACTGAATGTCTTGTTATGTTGTGTCAACCAGAGGAGGATGGGTTCTATGTTTAGGTTTTGGGGTCTCTCAAGATTTTTCCTTCTTTCGCCTGTTGTCTTTGGCAAAGTAGGCATGAACCGGGGCTTTGTAAAGCTGCTTTGTGACAACATCCATTGTAAAAAGGCACTACATAAGTAAATTTGAATTGAAATTGAATTAATTAAACCATCACACATTTTCTTCAAACCATGTGGAGGTGTTCAGTAATCTCTAATAGACTCCGTTATGTGGTTTGTAACACTGCCGGATACACTGTTATCTATAATTATGGAAAAGAGGTTAATTAGGATTCCTGAAAACAGTGGTAGCATCCATCTAGAAGCCTGGGTTTGTTCATAGCCTACATTTGGAGTAAAGGGAAAACTGTAAACCTTTTTTTTTTTGCTATTCCTTTTAAAGCCCTACCTTCCAAGTTCTTCTTCACACATCCCCACTAATTCCCAGCTGTGCATGAAGTGGTGGGTCTTAGTCAAACAGTGGAAAGTGCTGAAAGAGAGTAATTTTGTGGGGAATGGAGCTGATATCAGTATGGAGAAACCTGCTAAAGCGGGTTATTTCCCTGTATGGGGAGCGAGAGACGGCCTTTACAACGTTCTCTGTCTCTCTCGCCATACACCGAACAGTTAAATCTCTCTTTTGAAAATGCATGAAAGAGTATTGGAGGGGGCTGTACAGTGATTCTTCACTATTCGGACCCTTTTTCTCTCTCTCAACGCTGGCGATGTTTGAATAGGATTATGTCAGATAATAGCGAGGGAGCTTATTAAAAAAACGGGGCCTTCCTTAAACAATGCAGGAACTTTGCAGGGAGTAGAGTGGAGGAAATTACAATCCTGCAGTTCTCTAACGGCAGAGGATAACAGCCCTGCCTTTTACTGCTGATCGGGCGCTGGGAGACAACAATAAACAACATTAAATTGAAAATCAATGTGTAAATACATCCAGAAGTACAATAGCGATGTGTCTCCGGACAAGCAGTCAGCAGTTTGAATGGGAGCTATGGTAGAAGTTGAGGTTGATATGTTCAATCTGAAGCTTCTGATAAAATAAACAACAGTGCACTGAAAAGCCATACAACTACACAGCAGTTCTGGTCTATAGTAGCATGAACAAGTACATGGAGGTATCAGCAAGCCGAGGTAGCAATGATTCAATTCAAATTACTGGTTTCTAAATGCTAGTACATGAGTCTTGATTTAAAATGTGCAAAGGAAGAAGCACTTCTAATCCCTGTAGGTCAGTGGTCTGCATGTCCCATCCTGGAGGTCCACTGTCCATCACATTTTAGAGCTAACCTTGCCTCCAGTACGCCTGACCCAAATAATCAACTCATTTACAAGTCCTTGAGTGAGTTGAAGTCAGTTTATCAAAGCAGGATAAGCACATTCTTGGACAGGACCTGGGTTGGAGACCATTGCCATAGACTATTTCAGTGTTTCTCAACCTTGGTCCTAGAAGCACCCTACCCTACACATTTATTGCCTTCCTTTCTGCCAACACACCTTCTAATTAATCAGTTATTTAACAAGTCCTTTCACAGTTGCAGGGGGAGTGTTAAAGCAGGGAAATCATCAATATGTGCTAGGCAGTGTGCTTCCAGGACCAGGGGTAAGAAACACTGGACCATTCTATAGCCTTGGAGCGGTCGACTGCAGATTCATGGTCACCTTTGATGGGAGCCTAGCAAGAGGAGCAGCCGGAAGCTGTTTAGATTACCACCTCATGGATCTCAAAGCAGAAGATGGACAAAGCAAACCTAAAATACACCCTAGAGCGCTAAAAAAATACTAAACCGTGTATTGAATTCTAAAATGAAGTGGGAACCAGTGTAATGCTGTTAATACTGGAATAAAAGACCTCCACTTTTCGCACCACAAAGAACTTCAGTATTAGCATTTAGCAGCAGCAGCAGCAGACGCAACAAGGACGACTGATTAACTCCAATATTTAATGTGTTGCAATTTTGTAACCTTGAGTACATAAAAACATGATTATCTCTTTTAAATCACCAAGATCAAGGAAAATTTTTATTTTAAATTTTACAGCAGCTCAAATAAATAAAATCAATTTACAAGCTAAATGTAGCTAAATTACAAGTTATAATAATACAGAAATAATTTTTCACTCAATCAGGACTAAGCCTAAAAGTGCCCCCCGGACATTTCTTTATACCAGATCTATATTTGATGCTCTCACTCTGTACCTTCTGCACATATATGGAAAAAAACATTCCTGCTAAGACACTGTATTATAGAAATATGTGTTTTCTACCTCAAACTACTGTGTTTATGTATGTTATAGGCTGCATATACAGTGGCAATCAAAATGATTCAACCCCCATTGCAAATTAGGTTTATTAGCAAAATTGCAATAAACCAATTAAAAAAGGAGTGGTGAAACAACACTGGAACTTTTCATGTCTATTGATCAGTGGTATGTCTGGAGGAGGAAGAATATAGTGTATGCTGAAAAGAACAACCTGCCTACAGTGAAGCATGTACACACATGGACAAAATTGTTGGTACCCCTCGGTTAATAAAAAAAAAAATCCACAATGGTCAAAGAAATAACTTGAATCTGACAAAAGTAATAATAAATAAAAATGCTATGAAACCTAACCAATGAAAGTCAGACATTGCTTTTCAACCATGCTTCAACAGAATTATAAAAAAAAAATAAACTCATGGAACAGGCCTGGACAGAAATGATGGTACCCTTAACTTAATTATTAAGATGGTACCTTTAACTTATTTTGTTGCACAACCTTTTGAGGCAATCATTGCAATCAAACAATTCCTGTAACTGTTAATGAGACTTCTGCACCTTTCAGCAGGTATTTTGGCCCACTCCTTATGAGCAAAATGCTTCAGTTGGCTTACGTTTGAAGGGTGCTTTTTCTAGACGGCATGTTTCAGCTCCTTCCAAAGATGCTCAGTAGGATTTAGATCAGAGCTCTTAGAAGGCCACTTGAGAATAGTGCAACGTTTTCCTCTTAGCCATTCTTGGGTGTTTTTAGCTGTGTGTTTTGGGTCATTATCCTGTTGCAAGACCCATGACCTGCAACTGAGACCAAGCTTTCTGACACTTTCTGACAATTTTCCTCCTGCGGCCACATCCAGGGAGGCTGGCTACAGTCCCATGGATCTTAAATTTGCAACTGTAGTCACAGGAACATCAAGCTGCTTTGAGATGGTCTTATAACCTTTACCTTTAACTACTTGTCTATAATTTTCTTTCTAATCTCCTGAGACAACTCTTTCTTTCGCTTCCTCTGGTCCATGTTGAGTGTGGTACACACCATGTCACTAAACAGCACAGTAACTACCTGTATAGTCAGGGCTTTTTGTCCAGGCCTGTTTTATGAGTTTACTTTTTAAAATAATTCTGTTGAAGCATGGTTCAAAATCAATATCGGATTTCCATTTGTTCATTTTCATAGAATTTTTATTTATTACTTTTTTTCAGTTTCAAGTTATTTCTGTGACCATTGTGTGTTTTTCTTTGATTAACCGAGGGGTACCAACAATTTTGTCCACGTGTGTAGATGCTTTGGGGCTACTGGTGTATGGCTATGCATCATGTTTGCAGCAGATTGTAACAGCAAAGAGTGCTCTATCTACCAAGTATGCTTGTCATGATGAAGTCTTCATGAAGAATTAATTCTGAGACTGCATTTGTCATCAAAAGTGGCATTTTGTGTTGAATTTGGAAAAAGCATTTTAAATGTTTATTGTTTGTTTGCTAATAAATAAACCAAAAAAATTGCAACTGGGGCTGAATCATTTCGATTACAACTGTTTTTATATGTCACAGCATGTTTCATATCTCTACACCTTTTCTCTACCAACACAATCAGTAATGAGTGCTGTGTCTGTGCTGCACAATTCTGTTTGTTTATGTGTCTAATGTTAGGCCTATTTATAGTATTTATTGTATTGTTCTGGTTCTATGTTTGCACATTTATGTTTGCACATTTGCACGTATGTAGTCGGTATTGACTGAGTTGTTACACAAACTCAACTTTTTTAGAATTACACCAAGCTATTAAACACACATATTGAATGTTAATAGAAAACTAAAACCAAAACAATAGAAAGGATTTCTTTTTTTCTGAAAAAAAAAACATCATAAATGAACAGAACGAAGCAACTTAAATGAATAATCTGAACAAAAAAACACTACATGAATTTATGAGTCACCTTGAAGTCACCTGAAGTCCATATTGTGTTTAGCTACAAATCTGTGATAATTTGTTCAAATATTAGTACTGACTATTTGCATTGTATTGCCATCACCAGGCAGGAGCAAACTGGAGGCTATGGGGAGGAAGGAAGGGAAAGACAAGATGTAGGCATCTGAAAACAGCAGGGTGGGTGTGTAAGTTGCATTCGTTCAAAGGTAGGTGGAAAAAGGCGATTGGTTGGGATATTAAATGACGTAGCATGAGAGTCTCCTGGTAGAACCTGTGCTCAATTTTTTCTAGCTCAAATCTAGAAAAAATATTCGTCTTAATCCAAATATTTTGAAGTTAATACTATGTCAGCAGTACCATTCTGAAACCATATGGGCAACCAAAAGAATAGCTTTGCCTTTTTTTACTTCATCTAATAAATTACATAAAAATCTGTTTTCATTATCCTTGTGAGATTTGGACCCCACAAAAAGATAAACACACACACCAACACTTTCTCACTTGCTTCATTTGTCCTCTAGTAAACACATCAATTCATGATGGAGGCTTCATCATGAGATGCAATGTATTACAATCAGTTTATCACAGAAGACTGAGATGGGTTTAAATCTATTGAGAGATGACTGTAAACCTCCTGCTCCCATAAGCATTAGTCAGGTAAGACAGTAAATTACACTTTTGCTCTGCCCTCTCAGTCAACAGAGCTGCATTAAACCCTACAGTGTTCGTATGAAGCTTTACTGCATTAGTCTGTTTTCTTTTTGTTTGTTATCTGAATTACAGAAAACCTGCTGAAAAACAGCTTTTATACTCAGACCATCCAGCTTTTCCTGCATAAAAAAAAACATCTATTCATTTGTGCATTCATCTGCTCATCCATTTTTTCTTATTGGTCTTTGTGTTTGTCAAAATACTTAAAACAACCACTAGACAAACTTGTCCAAATATCCAACCCAGCAATCATCCACCTACCAGTCCATCTGTCTCCATCCATTCATTGTTCAGCCATTCCATTGTCCAGCTATTCATTCATCAAATTGTTTATTTTCCTAACCAATCATCCATGTATTTGTGGGTGGAGTACTGATTTGGTCACCATAACAACAGCCCATTCATTCATTTATTCATCACTCATTCAATTTATGACTGTAACTGGTAAACCGGTTACAATAGCAACAGTCCATCGATCCCTCCACCCACTAAATACTTCATTCATCCATTCACCTATTTAACCATTCATCCATCCAATCATGGCTGGAGCACTGATCTCCAGTTTGGCTATAATAGCAACTAACCATTCATCCATCCATTCACCAATCCACCAACCACCCAGATGTCCATTTTTGGTTGGAGTAGTAACCTGGTTACAATAGCAACAATGTATCTATTAATCCATTAATCCTGTATCTATTAATGCATCCCTTCACCCGTCCTTCATCCTTTATGTTCATTCATTCATTCATAAATTAATTTATCCATTTGTGGCTGGAATCCTGATCAGGTCACCATAGCAACAGACCATCCGATTTCTTTGTCCAGAGATGAATGCATCCATTTTTCCCTACTTCCATTCTGTCATCCATTATTCACCTGTCCAACCATCAATCCATCCATGCATCCCTCCATCCATCCATTCATCCACTTGTGGCAGGAGCACTGATCTGGTCACTATAGCAACAGTTCATACATTCATACATGCATATATCAATCTATCCATTCACTCATTCTTCAGTTAACCCAGCCATTCTATAATTTATCTTTGTCTATCCATGCATCCATTCGAAAGCTGGTGCATTGCTGAGGTTACTGTAGCAACCATGTATTTAATTTAACTGTAGTGGATTTATTGTAAATTTAACAAGACTCTGCAACTCTTAGAAATAGGTTGGTTTCTCTGTCATTTTTACTCATCTGTTCAACAATTATTTAACCAGCACGGCTTTCCTGCTGATTATTGAGGAAAATACAGGTACATCGTATTCCCTTCAGCACTTCAGTATCTGTTAGTGAGCTCTGTTGCATTCCAATCAGGCACTTTACATGAATTCACATTCACATTCCCTTCAGGTGAGCTCAGTAATCCAGCCAGTAAACCTCCCACCAGATGCCTCATGTTTACTTTGACAGGTTTGACGAAGCTGCAATGTGGCTCGTTTCATGACACGGTTATAAAATACGTAAGCCTGCAAAGCATCTGCAAACATCTGCACTCGATGCACCTGCATTCATTTTCTTTCCGCAAGACGTGACGTTAAAGTGCTGTAAGTGAAGGTGGTCACTCCAGCTGCCTCTGACTGACTGTCTCTGATTATGCAGTGAGAGGTTGCTCTGTTGCGATGGATGAGTAGGTTTGTGAGTATTGTTGGAGGGAAAGCTCAGGAAAAGTAGATGCAGGACTGTCTGCACAAAGCTGAACATCAGAAGTGGCTGCTGGGGGAGCGAACTAGAGAGCAAAGATTCTGAATTTAAGGGATAACATATTCCTTTCTCTCTCTCTCTCTCTCTCTCTCTCTCTCTGAGCCTTACACAAACACACTTTCTCTTTAGACAGACTGAAAGACTGAAACTTCAATAAGTGCTTTATTTATTGTAACTCCAAACAGGCCAGTAATACTTCTGCTAAGTGAATAATGTCACATAAGGGAGATTTCAGTGATATTTAGAGACAGAACACAGGATTGAGTGTCCGACTTAGGGAGTGTCTATGCAGGATAGGATAGATTATCTAAAGAAACAGTCTTATTGTTGATGATAAATCCATAATAATACATATATTTCCACCTAATGTTGTGATTGATCTTAAGATCATATGAAAATGAGAGTTTTTAAACTTCTAATAGGCTTCACTGACCTGAGCTAATACAACTCATTTTTGAGTAATTGATGATTTTTTGCTTATTGTGACAAAATAAAATATCACAAATACTCAGATGAAACATATTGTGCTATTTACCTCAGATTATGTTGTGCCAAAGTTTAACAAGAATATTTGTTTTAAAAACATTCAGTTTTGTGTAGTAGTGGCACAGTAGTTTAGTGGCTATTGCTGTGGTACCCCATGTGGTTGCTTAAGTGCTATTAGTGTATTTCTTTTTTGTATTTCTGTCTTCTGCTCACAAGAGGGGTGTACAACTTAATAAACTTAATTAACTTAATAAATCCTAATTCCACAAGTGGTTGAAACAATGTCAATATCTCTTGAAGAACTTCCCCTGTTTCCATCCTTCACACAATCACACCTAACACTAACCCCAACCCAAACCTAATACTAATTTTCACTCTGGTCCTAAGCCTTAACCTCAAACTAAAACCTAATCTTAACCCTAAAATGTAACCCTGGCCCTAATCCTAACCCTAACCTTAACCTCAAATTAAAACCCAATCTTTACCCTAAAATGTAACCCTGGCCCTAACCCTAACCCTAACCACTACCTTAAACTAGAACCTAATCTTAACCCTAAAATGTAACCCTGGCCCTAATCCTAACCCTAAACTTAAATTCAAACTAAAACCTACCCTTAACCCTAAAATGTAACCCTGGCCCGAATCCTAAACCTAAACTTAAATTCAAACTAAAATCTACCCTTAACCCTAAAATGTAACCCTGACCCCAATCCTAACCCTAACCATAACCTCAAACTAAAATCTAATCTTAATACTAAAATGTAACACTGGCCCTAATCCTAACCTTAACTACCACAACCTCAAGATAAAACCAAATCCTAATCCTTAACCATTCACCTAATCTTAACCAGACCTTTAACCTCAAACTATAAGATAATCCTAAATCTGTTCCTATTCCAACCCCTAACCATAAACTTCAAAGCTAAACCAACCCCAACCCTCACCCTGGCCTTAAGCCTAGCCCTAATCCTAACCTCAACCCAAAAGCTAATTCTAAAACTATCAACTCTACTTCCAACCCTAACTGAACCCCAATCCAGTTAAATTAAGATGTTCATTTTCAAATACTAAAGAAAAATGCAAGTGAAGCATGTCAACATGGGTTCAAAGTATAAACAATTCTCTTGTAACAGCGTGTTCTGCAATCATACAACAGACAGAGAACATTGTGCTAAGGAGTTTACCTGTTCTATGACGTCCTATGCCTACCTAACAGTCCACAGCCATCCCATTTTGTCCAATCAAGTCCTTCAAGCCAGAAACCTCTGCTTTAACTCTTGGGTCCCAAGTCTTGCCCACTGCTGATCATACACCACCAGCCTCCAAGTCACCTCAGTTGTGGGTGTCCAAGTCTCCTCCTCTTTCAGATCTTCAGCTGCCTGAGGTGAGTACTCTGTTGGAGCCAACTGCTTGGCTCAGTTTCCTGTCCTGAATATTCAGACTCCAGTCTGGTTCCTGCCCATCTAGTGGTCTTGGCTCCTGTGCCTCAAGGTACCTTGGTTCCAGGTCCTATTCCCAGTCCCACTCCCACTCCCATAGTTGAGCCAGCTCCTATTTACATCTTGGTCCCTGTCTGTCCCTGTCAGTGTTGCTGTCCAGGTCCCTGTTCTGGGAGCACTCTCTTTCCCACCCCTGTTTCTGTGTCTTTTATAAGTCCTACTGACTGTCTCTGTCAGGGTCCCTGTTCACTTCTGTCCCTTTTGGCTGCTCCCGAGACCCCTTTTAAACTCATGTAATATTATGAAATGTAATTAGCTACACATTAGCTTCCCTGCCAATGCTTGCATGGATTTCTTACATGTTTCTGGCATTTAATACACTGTATCTACAAAGTTCTCGGATTTGTGTGGAACACAACCAGTAGTCAATCAGAGCTCTTTTGACCATATTTCAGACATAACTTTGTTTGAGCTAGGCTTTTTCTTTGTGTTGTCATTCTTCCATCTGGTGCAATCCAGAGGAACTCTCTTCAGGGTTGTCTCAGATAGTGGAATGACAGTAGAGTAGTTCTTTTTTTTGGGTTTTGCTTCTTAGGGAGTCGCAAATCCACAGCTCCTCAATTTAATTATTGGAAGCTCTGGATTTTACTTCATGAAAAATCCCAGCAACACTGCACACCACCATTGCTTGGGTGACGTCCTCCTTTTCCTGGAATTTGCATTGTTTTTGTAATCGCATTTGCTTCTACAGGTGCCACACATTCTGTGTGTGAATTTT